>NC_032000.1:29962298-29988372 GCF_001879085.1 Nicotiana attenuata | reverse complement strand
GTCTGTCAATTTATTAAATACTATAATTTATCATTCTTGTACTGTGAGAATTTTGACGTGACAACATGTATTATTTTGCATAAATCATGGATCAACAGTTCATATTGCATGGTCGCAATCAACGTTCCTTTTAGCAACGCATTGAATGGTGTTTGCGCCCTTCCTATATATCGACCCTTTAAATGCCGGGAAAGGCGTATTTGCGGATCTAAAAAATAGATTCGATCAGCGGCCACATCGACGGTATTCCGTCGCGCCTTTCCCTCAAGTGTGTCCGCTTGAGACAGGTACCAGTCTAACCTCTCTAGGAACTTTACACCTGATTAATTTGTACACAGTCATGGTCTTATAACTTAGCTGGCTGTTAATATGTTGTCCATTAATAACCCATTACAATCCAAAGGGCGCTGTTCCAAAGTCTATCGGTTTTTTTCTAAATCCCAACGGACGCAAAACGATTGTGTGCATTAATTTTGGGATAAATAAGTTGCAATTGTAATCATTGTTGTATAGAAATTGTCGGATCATCAGGGAAAGGGCTAACCATGTATTTGCATGGGTGGAGAATGAAGGACGAAGTCCCCCGTTCGGTCATGGTACCGCAACTACCCACCTATTTGTGCTAGATTGTGGTAGTACTTCCGTCAAGTTATAAAATCATGTGACAAAGTGTCTTGGAAAATTTGCTCTATTATATGAACCTTTCAAGCAAACAAACCATGTTAATCGAGCCGTATAGCTCATTGTCGGTACAAAAAGTAAAAGGATCGTGTTAATAGCTTGTTAAACATAGAAATCGATCGCTCTTCTTTGAATGATATATAAGGGATTTGCTGGCTGTGCCTTGGGACATTTTCTGGGTTGTCATTGGCGCCAGAAAAATCGCTTACTAGGGAGAGTTTCTAAAAAATATGATTTGAAGAATGAATGACGATCTTGTAGTGCGCTGACAAATTTACCTACTATACCCTTTCGACTTCCTTCTTAATGAAAGATACAAGTCGATAGGCAAGAGCTTACGCATTATTTTGATGACGAATCTCCTTCAGTTTCCTTGTATGACTACCCAGAGTTTTTGTGTTCATCGTTTGCTTCTTGGTTATAGTTAGTTTCCCGATCCAGGGAATGAATCCACACCCAGAGCTGACCTGGTAAACAAACGTTGATGAGGGAATCGTAAGGGCAGACATATCCATCTGCCCTTTATGATCAAGCAGTATCTACCGTGCTTAGAGCGTTTTGTTTTAGAAGGGGTACAAAACTTCGAATGAGTTGCAATCTGCTCTTATGCAAGTGCTTAGAACATCTCAATAAAGGTCAATACCAATTAAAGATTTCAGTGAAGCCGTGTGGAATCATCACAAGCCTTCCATCATCGCAAATAATGTAACCTTATTATCCCAGACAGTTGCTCAACCAGAGATTCGTATAGGATGGTGCAGATTTTTCAACAATTTGACCGAGGACAGTTCATATTGGATGTTTTGAATGGTCCCTACCGACGAGTTCGACCTATCAGACTAGGATGTTCCACACTGTATTATCGTAAGAGGCAGTTAACACTTATTGCTCCCTTAGGTTTATGGAGACATGGCAGGGAAAAGATTACCACGGGTTGCAAACTGAAGCCCTTCATAGCGATTTTCAGAGGGGTGTGACCGCCATTCCATACAAAGTGAAGCACATCACTTGTGGAACTTGATGATTATCGTTCGGAAAGATCACCATCGAGTCGACGTTATCACGCTGTAACGATTAATTCTATCCACTCAATGGTTGGATTAACATAGGGAGAATATTTCTAGCCAAGGTTGTCCGGAAACGGCTCATAGAACGAAGTTGTTGAAGCAAGTTGTGAAATAATAACAAGTGCGCAAAAGAGTCACGAGCCGAGCGAGCCAGCGTGGAGCGACACGCAAGACCTGTATTATGGAACTAATCAGAATGAATGGAGAGATGATGCTGTTAAATCAAGAGAAAGGTTGGAGCTATCTGTTGAGTACACTCTGATGAATGGGAGGGAAAGGATAGATGAAAAGTGATTCACCGGAATTGCGCAAGACGTTGAAGAAACGAAGAGGACCATTTGCTAAGGCAGTACTTACTGTTAATCCTGGCGCGAACTGGGGGATTTGACGCACAACAGAATCCAGTCCTGAGAAGTCCTTTCTGAGCCAAGCTAGATTAGGTTATATTCATTTTTTCAATATGTAATATAGGCCAAGTGCCAATTTAGTGATATTACTCTTTATTTTGTGTTTTAATTCATTCTAATTTTAATAATTGATGATGATGCAATTCATTGTCACCTTACAAATTCTCTCAAATTCTATTCTGATCGTAGGCCTACCTTTGGCACAACGAGGCTCCAAAATTTAAGCGCGAATTTACACTTCTGCGCAATAAAGACCTAAGGTGTGGTATCTTAAACTACTAGCAGGTTTTTTATAGACTTTACTACTTGTTTACCTTTTGTTTTCTTTTAGGTTTTTATATATTCCCATCCCCTAAGTGGTCGCACATTATTGACATTCATAGGCAATATCGACATCCAATCTAAGAAGCCTTCCAATTCGTTCCCTCGATAATCCGACAAAGCAAAGGAAAAGCTAAGTTGTTATTTTGTGTATTTGTATGGTTTTTTTGGTGTAAGTGTATTACTCAAATACTATATGCTAATATGCATGATAACTTCAGATGGCGGAGTTTAACTCCAGCCCAGAATGATTGTTTTAGTGAGTCTGGAACAAAAGATACTGGACTTACATGGAGGATACTTGAGCAAGTCCGCAAACTTTAGTCAAACCTTCTCCCTCACTTCTGAACGTCCAAGTACTGTACATCCAAACAAAATTGCTCAAAATTCCAAGCGTACTCCTCGAAAATACGCCAAACACGTCCATAAAATCCTCCACAACCCCATCATAGCAGCTCATCCTCAAAACCATATCTTCATACCAATCCTCCATCTACACCATTAATCAACCAACCCAGTACCACAAACCACTACCTTTACTCCCCAACAAACACACCAACAAAACATATTCCCATCCTCTAAAAACATCAACCAACACTCACACTACACCCAAATTCCCTGGTTACTCACCAAAACAGCCCGCATTAATTACTGGAAAACTCTATCTCACTCATCTCACAATTCTCCTATACACCAGAATCGCTTGAGATAGGACTGCTCAATCAAGAAAATGGTTGAGGTAGCTCGAAGGAAGCTTAACAAGTCTGTAGTTTAGGGTGTTTGAAAACCAGCAATAATGCTCAAAACCCACACCGGCCTCGAAAACGTATGCCAAACAAACGAACTATATAATCCTCCCGCACCCTATTCAGTATGCAGCTCCACCTCAAAACCCCATCCTTACCATAGCCAGACTCATCCACACAACACCACCACTCAACCAACCCAGTACTCACGAATCACTACCTATCACACCCCTCATAGAACACACCTCACCTTGTTCCCGACCCTCAAAAACTCCCACATGATCACCCACTACACCCAAAATCCCCTGGCATCACACAAACGTGAAAACCATCCCTCACTTCCACGATCAACCGAAGTCTCCTATTCACCAGAATCCACTGAATGAAGGATTATCTCATTCAAAACATGCTGTCGAGGAGCTCAAGAAATTTACAAAGCCAAGTTCAGGTGTTGAAGAGGGTAAAGGGATAAAGGTCTGAACTACGAGGATTTTGCATACAACCAAGTATGTGGGCAACTGACTTGGGGGTTTACAAAACCCTCCTAATGTTCGAGATGTTGATGGGCAGGTGATCCAATGTTCACTTATTTGAGAAATTATTGAGAGAGCTCGTAGGGGTCGGAAAGAATGAAAGATCCGAATGAAGCTCTTCATGAGAAAGCCTTTAACGAGATGGCCCTGCCTTGTACATACACCAGAAGACTAAAAATGGGACTATATGGGTAAGCGTGGCATACAAACTTTATGGACCGATTCAGGTTCAATACGGAAATATGAACGGGATGTTCTATTAATACAGAACTTGAAGAATGAACCAAACTAGAGACTTTCTACGTAGTTATGCTACTACGTGGAGGTCAGAAGCAGCCAATGGTCAGACTGAGCATTTAGACCGAGGAACAGATGAACAAAGTTCTTTGTACAGAGGCACAGGACCCACTAAAGTATTATGAAGGCTTGATGGTCTATTTGAAAATCAAAGTTCTCCGACTCATCAACTCGTGAGAAGAGGATCGAAAGAGAGGGATCAAATAAGCGAGAATGTAACAAATTTTGAGGCACTGCAGACCACACTAACAAAACAGTTGAACTAAGTCAGGGGCATTATCCAAGAGATGAGAGAGGAGAAGTAGGTGGCAGAGGGTTAGGGAGGGAGCCAAGGCCCATAAATCGTCTCAACTCACATATCAAACAATCACCTACGTGACCATAACCTCACCTCCCAGATATTACCAGCCCGCCTGTCTCACACTGTATGGACAACGCAAGCAGAGTCTAGTATCATCACCTCCAACTCGTCCAGGATTACAAAAACCCTGACCTAACTTTATCTGCAGAACCACCCAGACAAGGTACCACGCTCATTACTGATCCGGGGGGCATCGACACTGTGTACGAAAGATTGAAGTTGCTGTTATGTAAACCCTGTAAGTCCTGCTGTGGCAATGGAGAAAATTTCCAGAGTCTCAAGTTGAGTCACAGCCAATAAATCATTTGCATACCATGATTCGTATGATGGAGCACACCATTGACGAGTGCTGGACATTGAAAGATAAATATCCAGACATTGTTAAAACAGTGCATTACAAGCGAAAGGAAGTTGCACCCAACGTCGCGCACATATCCCTTCAACCAATAGAGGTGATGTGAGTAATTGTGATAGAGAACGATGAAGAAATGGAATCTCTGAGGATCAGTCGTGCTCGAAAGAAGGCGATGACTTGTAAGCCCCGCAGTCGAGCACTGACTCCTAGTGTGTGTACAGATTCATCTGTCAGTTGAAAGTTGAAGGTAAAATGCATCATTTGGGCCCATTTAGGGTAGAGGTAGCACACAGCTATGCATCACCCGTTCATTTGAGGAGGTAGGAAGTGGCGAACCCTTCACCAGTGACAGAGCAACCACACCTCCTTCAATATTCCAACCCATTAACCATTTTGACTATGTTGCGGAAGCCATCGAAAGAAGGGAAAAGCAAAGTGGAAGAATTCTGACTGCCGCATACAGGGATTAATGAACCAGATGGAAGATACTATACACCCGAACTTTGGAGGATGCGGATCAAGGGGCTGCTTACTTGTCCACACTCCTTTTTTACACACCACCCCGAAATAGTAAGTATTATAAGGGAAAAAAAAAAAAGTTTTTTTTTTCCAATTTGAGTGAGATTATTTCGATAATGGGATTATTATATTAATATGCAGAGTCGCCGACTTGGAGTTTTTATTTTGTACCAAGTTCACCGGTTATTGAATCCCAATCGAGATGAAATTCGGACCTTTCCTTTTGAAGTCCTAGACCAGAAATTCTGAATATAGTGAATTCTGTTAACCCGGGGAAGTTGTTAGGCACCCGCGATTCCATGGTTTCTAGCACGGTCGCTTAAACCATTACAATGGCCTATTATCTGAATTTTATATACATGTTTTAGCTATTGTGTACAATTCTAACTTTAATACGCCTTTTTTCATTAATAAAGAAGTATTTTAACGTCGTCATAAAATATGGCTCTTGGAACTGCGTCACAATGATAATGCAACCGCAATCCCGAAACAGATTCCTTAGTTCAACGTTATTAAGATTGGATTTGGGTCCACATGAAAAATGCCGAGCCCCGATTTAAGAAGTTAATATTAATGATACGGCAACCAAAAGCACTACCGCGTTTTTCACTTTGCGTAGGGTCGAGAAAATTCGCTAAACGCGCGCCTCGAATTCTAAGGATAAAGCGATATCTTCACAATGAGTAGCATTATTCATAAAGACAGACTAAATTATCCTACAAAGTTATACAACTATACTTTTCAAAAATAAAAAATCTTCGAGAATCAATGAAACAAGAAAGCAGAAAACTACTCTAAATATAAAATTAGTAAAAAAAATAACCAATTCTTAGTCAAACAGAACTAAGAACGATTCACGTTCTTCAACACAAGAATGTAATATTTTAAGCTCAAAGATTATTCATGCATTCCAAACGTAAAATTAATAACTATAAAAAAAAGAAAGCTTGAAACATTCGAGTACATATTCCACCGTGGAAAAGAATACCATGAATTTCATTGCAACAAACTTAAAACCACTTTCAAAATAATTAATCATTAAATGAACTATACATAATTGAAAGAATATTCTCCCTTATCCAACATATCACCCTAAATCAAAGTTTATTTATTCACATTGCTTTAAGAATGATTGAAAATAACAATGGAAGAAAACCCAAACCTTACTGTTGAGAAAGGAAATCTGATCAAAACAAGAGGACCGACGAATCCGACCCAAATACGACCCGAAACTCTGACAGAACTTCAACCAAACTCTCTATTTCTGAAACCAAACTGAATCGAGAAAGGGAGAGCATACGTATACCCCTTTTTTTAAAGTTTTTTGAAATCATGCTGCTAACTTTCCATTCTTGTTGTTTGTGAATGGGTTGAGATGGCAGAAGCTCTTTTCTTTTTAATTGATCAAAGTTTGTTGAACGGAGTCAGGTGTTCTTTATTGAGATTTGGTATCTCTTTTGGAAATTCCCAAATTTAGAAAAGGGTGTTGCGCGGCAGTCTCCTTTTAGATTTTTGGGCGTTTTTTTTTGTTATATGGTGCTCTATAATAGTTTAGGTGTTTAGTACTATTATATAGGTGTAGTCGATTAGATTAGGGGTATGTTGGCCTAGATTATGGGCTAGGGAATTGGGCCAAATACTAAAAAATGGCTAGCAGATTTATTAAGACGGATAACAACCTATAAACTAATTCCTCCTTCCTAAAATTATGTACAATTATTAATTATAAAAAAAAATATAAAACTAATTTAATTAATATTGAAACCTAAATAATAAAAAATAAAACTATTTTTTGTTTTCAAGATTAAATAAAAAATAAAAAAGGTAATATTGATTTTTTTATTGAAAATTTACCAAAGAACGTAACTAAAATACTTTTTTTGTAATTTTCAATTTTTGCTGACGAAAAAAAATAAAAAGAGTCAAAATTAGTTGAAATAGCTATTAGGCCTAGATTAAATATTTACGTAGCTAAATATGAAAAAATCTTGGGGAGGGTCAAAAATCACATGTCTACAGCTTCCACTTCTTGATGGAAACTGCGAAGAGTTTTCAGACTATAAGAACGACTAGATAGATTTTTGACCCGGACCCTTATTTAGGAGAGACTAAATACTGAGAAAAGGGAATGTGACCGAGCACCTTGTACTGAAGCTGCGTACATATCCTTGGCTATAAAGGAATCAGCGCCACGTGTTAGTCAGAGGTGACTGAGGTATTGGGTGAAGTACGAGTGGAACCATGAGCGTCCGTTCCGCTGAAGTTCCGTGTCCGGCGGTCCGTGATTACATAAAAATAACAAATTGAATAAGAGACTAACTAAGCCTATCAACATAACGATTACAGAGAATTCTATATCTATGAGTCTTCTTGAAGCTTGATTGAGTCTTGGTTGTTTCTTCATGCGAGACTGTGGATGGTGAGAGTGTTGATGCTTTGTTAGCTTGCAGGTGTGTGGTTCAATTTCTTCATGCTTGTTTCCAATCAAGACGAGCATGCAAGTGCTTGTGACCTCAGCCATGTGCTTGAGCAGCCTCAATCTTTATCAATTCGTGAGATGTTTAAATTCAATCGTTTTTTTTTCTTCTGTTGTGCTTCTTGGTCTGGATTGGACTCTGTGCTTTGGTGTCATCTCGACCCGTGTCACTGAGGTAATAAACGCCGCTCTCAGACACCAAATATAAAAACAAACGAAACGAATTTTCTGCACCAGTTTCAAGGAAAATTTCTGAGTTATTTATAACAAAAATTGCTAAATATTTTTCTTTTTTAAAGAATATCAACAAATCGGTATCTTTAGGAGGAAAAAATTAGGAATGGTCGCCCTATATCTTAAAATTCTCAACTAGGGAATGTGAGTCTCTATGTTGAAAAAAAGGCGACAGGGAATGGAAGCACCTATGTCTAAATATCTCAACCTCAGGAATTGTAAGCCTAATTATTGGCACAAAAAGGCGACTAGGAATGGAGGCCCTATGTCTAAAAAATCTCAACTCAAGGATGAGAGCCCTGATGTTGGAAAAATTACCAGGTTATGCTGCATCAGCTATGGGAGTGAGACTCCCCTAATATTGAAAAAGTAGATTACTGAAAATTGGTACCTATTGCATAAATGAATCAAGAAGAATATTTTTTTTTTTTTAGAAAAAACAAGTTTTTTTTTCTCAAAGTCATGAACAAATGACCTCTTTTTTTCGAGACATCCTTTTTTTCAAATATAATCCTTAGGAGAAATTCTAGACAGGTTTCCTAGCGGGAAGGTTATAGAGAGACATAGAAATATCGCCAAATATCAAGAAAATTAAATCGATCATAAGAAATAATAGACAACAATACTCGGAAATAGGGAAAGCAATTCCTAGAGAGAAAATTCATTCAGACTAGGTTTTCTTACTTAGGAAGAAAATTCATCAACTAAGATTTCTATCCTAAGAGAAAAGTTCATTTCAGACTAAGTTTCTATCTGGAGAGAAAAATTATCAGAGTAAGATTTTGAATCCTAGAAAAATTCTAAGACTAGTGTCCTTTTTTTTGTTTCTTAGGAGAAAAATTCACAAGATAAAATTTCTATCCTAGAGAAAATCATCAGACCTAGTCTTCCTAACTTTAGGAGAAAACTTCATCAGGCTAAATTTTTGATCAAAGAAAATTCATCAGACTAGGTCCCTTTTTTTGTTATCTTGTGGAGAAAACCATCAGACTAAGATTTCTATCTAGGAGAAAGTTTCATCAGACTAGGTCTTCATATCCTTAGGAGAAATTCATCAGACTAAGAATTTTGATCCTAGGAAAAATTATAGAACTGGATTTCTTATCTTAGGAGAAAAGGATTCATCCAGACTAAGAATTTTATCCTAGGAGAAATTCATCAGACTAGGTCTCTTTTCTATCTTAGGAGAAAATTCATCAGACTAAGATTTTTGTCCTAGGAGAAAGTCATCAAGACTAGGTTCCCTTTTTTGTTGTTATCTTAGGAAAGATTCATCAGACTAAGATTTCTATCCTATGGAGAAAGTTCATTCAGGCTAAGTTCTTTCTACTCTATAGTGAAATAGTTCATCAGGACTAAATTTTGATCCTATAGAAGAAATCATAGACTAGTCTTTCTTTATATTTATTTTTTGGTTATCTTAGGGAGAAAAATTCATCAGACTAAGATTTCTATCCTAGGTAAAGTTCATCAAGACTAGGTTTTCTATCTTAGAGGAAATTCCATCAAGACTAGGTTTTGATCCTAGGAGAAAGTCATAGACAGGTCTACTTTTTTTCTTGTATTCTAGGACAAGATTCATTCAAGACTTAAGATTTTTTATCCTTAGGAAAAAGGTTCATTCAGACTATGGTCTTCCATCTTAGGAGAAGATTCATCAGACAAAATTTTTTGATCCTGAGAAAGTTCATCATGACTATGGTCTTCCTATCTAAGAAAAGATATTCACAGACCTAGATCTCGATCTAGGAAAGTTTCATTAGACTAGCTTTCTATCTTAGGAAAAAAAATATCAGACTAAGATTTTTGAATCCTAGGAGAACAATTTAATCAGACTGGGTTTCTATTTAGGAGAAAGATTCATAGAACAGATTTTGATCCTAGGAGAAAATATCAGACTAGTCCCTTTTTTTTTGTTATTAGGAGAAAAAATCATCCAACTAAGATTTTCTATCCTAGGAGAAAATTTCATCAGACTAGGTTTCCTCTCTTAGGAGAAAGATGGATACAGACTAAAGAATTTATATTGGAGGAATAATCCATCAGGACTAAGACTTTTTATCCTAGGAGGGAAAAAAATGTAAAGATCAATGCAAGATTAAATGCACAATAGCTAAGACAAATAAAGATGAAGATTTTAGAAACTCCCTTTGTCGGCTCTTCTCTCTCTTTCTTTTTCTTCTCTTTTTTTTTGTTTTTGTTTTTTTTCTCTTTTTTTGAAACCATTTCCTTGCGCACTGCTTTATTCTTCTGCATGAAAACGTAATAACAAATTTTGTAGTTTTTTGAAAATTGTGTGGATCGGTTTTGTGGCCTTGAGTTCTTATGGACAGCTTGGCTTCTGCCTCAAAATAGCTTGAGTCGGTTTCAAGACTTTTGCTATACATCAACCATGATTGTTTTCACTACCATTACCATTGCCATTCTGTGGCTCAATCAGCCTTGTCCCCGATTGAGATCTTTGCTCAGGTGACCTTTCTGATATTTCAATAGACTTTCTGTTTTTGAGCTAATTTGGTCTGTCAAAGAGAATACAAGTTATCTTTCTTATTGCGTCCAGTAGCTGACAATGAGTCTTTTTGGGGAGCCTTTGCATGAATCTTCAAGGCATAGTTAAATAACAACTAAGTGTAGCATTTACTTTTAATGCAATGAAAGCTGTCGGTACAAATTTTGAATCTTTTCTTACTTGTTTGGACAAGATGACTCAGAGTGAAGGACACACAATGAGCAAAGAAATGAATATTAACAAGAATGCCCCCTCGGAAGGACAGAAGGAAGATATTAGTTTTTTTCTTCTTCTTCTTTTTTTCCCTTTTTCAATAACTAGCCTTAATGATCAATTGACATGCATTTTGGGACTCAACGGCCATAATCTGATCAACTAATCCAATCTTCCCTTTTACCCATTCTTTATGACCTTATGAAGTCGGGGCATGTTTGTCAATTCTTTGTATCAGCTCACGACTCACTTTCGACTAGTGTGCCTAAGAGATTTATCCAACAAGTCTCTCCATTATATTCTTCCTTTCCGTCGCCTTAAGTGCCCATGAAGGGTTTTCACTGTAAGACTCTCTCTTTTTTTTCTTTTTTTTTGTTTCTTTCTTTCTTGTGAGCAACTGACGATGTTCTTTATATATCGCTGACAACCGTTTGCTCATTTGCATAATCCCTTGACCATCCTTGAAGCTGAATCAGGATGCTCTTTCAACTTGGAAGGTTTTTTTTTGGAAGGGTTGGAAGAAGGGCCCGGCTATGAAGGCTCAAAGTAGAGCTCAATTAGGGTTGTTAGACTTACAACTCTTGGAATCGACCCTTTCAAAGAGGAAATAAAATCTATGCCCTGTTTTCAGATACTAGGGATTTTTTTGAATTTTTCTTTGAATTCTTATTGGTTGGACCGACAACGTAAGGTCGCTACTTAACTCCTTTTTTTTTAAAAAAGGAATCAGGTCTAACGTAGTTCAAACATCAACCTAACTTTTTTTTTTCCTTTTTTTTTTTCTTTTCTTTTCCTTTTTTTCTTTTTCTTTTATTTTTTTTTTCTTTCTTTTTTTTTATGTTTGCCCCATTTGCTTCTTTTCCTTACTTTTCCTCCCTCTTTTTCTTTTTTTTGAGGCATGGACTTTGCAATTCTTTTCTTCTTATTTTTTCACTTAGAAACTTCAAAAAGTGCCCCAGTTTGTATACTCTTGGGCAATGGACCTGTTATTGTTATTTTATTTTTCAAATTTTTTTTTACTCGTAAAACTGATTCCAAAATAGGGTGGTCAAAGAAAATAACACAGGCTCAAAAAGGGTAACAAAGGGATGAATAAGTGTTTGGGTAGCAGAAAAAGGCCTCAAACCTAGAACGTCCAACAACATTGATGAACATGCCTGTTCTTTTGGTGTGGCCTGGTCACAAGACCAACCTTTTCATCATTAATGTCAAAAACTTCCAACAAACTTCAATTAAATTCTTCTCAAGCCCGATCTACACAATGATTTTGAAGGTGGACTTTACTCACTTAAATTTCAAGTATTTCAAACTCTTTATTATCCTCAAAAGTGTTTTTTTTTCAGTTATCCAATTCAGATAATCAGTTTTCTAAATCATGGCAAAAAATTTCGCATGCATGTATGTCATTAGAACCTAGCGAGAAAGAAACTAGATTAGAATGACACGAAAAGGACAAACTGTAATTATTTTATTTGAATAAGGATGGAAGGGTATACAAACTAAACAGCACCTAAAATCCAAGTTACAAACCTAAATAACCCGGATAATGAAAATAGCAACGAAAAGAACAGACATAACTCTATACAAAACAGAAATAGACGATAGAAGGGTTGACTCAATAAAACAAAATAAACTGGATCACAACTCTGAACTAAGCCCAGATGCAGAAAAAACATCACAAAAACAGTTACCAAAGATTCCTTTCCTAGTAATAGGGAGAAATGACATTTTCAATTTCTAAGCTTGACATTAGCCAAAATTAACTCATCAGAATCACCTATGCTCCTTCTCATTTCATGTCTGCAAGCCTCGAGAGGATCTCACATCTAATGTCACCAGGCATCTCCCACAATGGTAATCATCATGTGCAGGTAAAGGATTCTGCTGAATTTATGGGAGAGTGTCACTGTCTTGGTACATTAGTTTTCTTGGATCATCCTTCTTTATTCTTTTTAATCCCGACAACTTTCAAACATCGTGCCGGGCATCAGGAATGGTATTCACACCTTTTCTGAAGGTCAAGCTTCTTGCCTGCGTCCACATGTTTGAGATAGGTGCAATTCATGTCATAATCTTTAATTTTCTAAACAAGCTTACTAGACTCTTCCTATTGGTGTTAAAATTATCTTGCTCATTTTGTTCCCCTTTCTTGTGCTGATTGATAATTAGGCACTTGAAAATTTTGTGGGAGGCTGGAGAGTTTTGAGTGCTCGTGCTCGCTTCTGGGTGTTTTTGTGCTGTCCAACATACCAGGGGGATAGCAAACAGAGTATTGTGGTACTGAGGTGTATAGTAATGCTCAGAGTTCATGGGAAACTGATGAGCTGTTTGATACCTTCAGGGTGTTCTCCTGGACCTTTTCGCCTGTTGTATCATGATTTTATCCTTCTCATTTGTGTGCATTAAAATATCAATTCAACCTTGACGCCTGAGTTGCGGCTTTAAGAACTGCTTTATAATTTTCCTGTCTTAAGACCATTCTCTACATTTTCCCATTTGATTGCTTCCGAGAAGACTTGCAACTGGAGGACATTTAGATTTGAAGTAATCTGGTTCTTGCGCTTAAAGGAAGGCATATTAGCTCAGTGTCATCCATGGTGGCTTAACTCTAGCTGCGTCTTATGTCTTCTCTCCGTTAACTGCCATATTCCTGAACACTCACTTGGTTTCTATCTTCAGGTTTGAAAGGGAATTCGTTGCTTGAATTCAATGTTTGTATTGACACTTGTTTGCAAAGGCCTGTGCCATTCATCTCAAGTACCACGAATGTGTTTATCCATTAAAATCCATTCGGAGCTACTACCGTAAGGCTTTCCCCAAAATAAGCCATCAGCAATTCTTCATTTCTTCCCGCACCTCTCAGTTGATTGCAATACCTTTTCAGGTGGGCTATGGGGTCTCCATGTCCATCATACTTTTCAAATTTGGGAGTCTTGAAACCAGGCGGCAAGTGGACATCGGGGAACATACATAGATCTTTGAAGGCAACACTCTTTTGACCTGCCAACCCTTGCATGTTTTTCAACCGTTGTTCTAAGCTTTTCACTCTTTGGGTCATTTCTTCCTGTACCATCTTTCGGGCAGGCTTCTCAATGTTTGCAGGAAGATCAAACGAGTACGAGTGGTACTCAGGAGAGTGGTACTGCTCTTGCTGGGTAGCAAATTGTGACTCATGACAAGGTTGTCCTTGGCCATTGGCCCATGCTTGACACATTTTGGTCATTTGCTGTTTTAGTATTCTATTTTCCTCAACCACAGTAGACTCTTGTCGAACCCTCTGACCCTGAGTCTCTTGAGCACTTGTAACAGCTTCGATGTCAGTTATCATTTTTCCTTGAATCTTGTGTTGTCCGCTTACCACAAACCGACCACCTCAAACTTTCTTCACAATTCAAAACAAAAGACATGTTAGAATGGACTCAGTCAGTCCTTATTATTATCATCATTTCTTTTTCATTTTTTCACATTTTTTTTTCATTTTTCTCCTTTTTTAATGGTGATCGAACCTGATGTGGGTTGCCTACGTATCATGTGAGAATATGAATCAGATCTTACGTAGTTCGGGAAGATTAGGAATAAAGGAAATAAACTAAATTTGGATTTCGATTTTTTTTATTTTATTTTTTCGAAAGAAAGACTTACTAAGAAGAAAGAGAATATTTTTGGATTTTGATTTCTCTTCAGCATTTTTGCAAAGAAAGACTTCTAAAGAGGAAAGATTTTTTTTTCCTGGAATTTCGAAAGAAAAACTTCAAAAGAAGAAAGAAAATATTTTTGGATTTTTTGGAATTTTATTTTGAATTTATGAAAGAAATGCTTCTAAAGAAAGAAAAATATTTTTGAATCCTGAATTTTCTTATCAATTTTTGAAACAAGAATGAAAATATTTTTGGATTTTGAGAGATAATAAGAGAAAATATTTTTGTACTTTTTTATTTAAAATTGGGGTCTAAAAGAAAGACTTTCTAAAGAAGGAAGTAAATGAAAATATTTTTTGATTTTCTTGAAAATGGTGAGCCGGAACCGATGAGGTTTGCCTACGTATCTCACATCCGGTAAGAATCAGACCCGTGTAGTTCGCCCTTTTGACGAAACAAGAAAAACATGACTTATTTTGAAATGACTTTTCTTTTCTTTTTTTCTTTTTTTTTTCTTTTTTTGAATTTCGGGAGAGTTTAGAATTTTCTAAATATCTACCTCACTCTTGGTTTTTGATTTTCTTTTTTCTCTTTTTTTCATTTTCTTTCCCTATTCTAGAAGCCAGTCAACATGCAAGCCTGAACAGACAGATACGCAAGTAGCACGTAAGATGTATCAGGATGGTCTTTTATTTGGGTACACCTGTCCTAGACGGACCCAACCCCTGTGTTGAGTCCCCAAAGTCAAATGCACATGATGCAAACAAACGTTCCTACTAAGGATCCGGCATGGGGCTTTGTTAT
This sequence comes from Nicotiana attenuata, assembly GCF_001879085.1. NCBI lineage: Eukaryota > Viridiplantae > Streptophyta > Magnoliopsida > Solanales > Solanaceae > Nicotiana > Nicotiana attenuata. Next base: position 29,973,211 of record NC_032000.1, on the reverse strand, counting down.
ACTAGGTTTAAAAACCTGGGTTTATTGTTCTAGACCTGGCTTACCCGAGCGGACAACTCGAGCCGAGGGGGGGCAGCGTACCGGGAATACAGAAGCTTCACCGGCATTGCAACTTGTCCGAACCACGTTCTAAAATGGGATAAGACTCTAGACAGAAGAGAAGTCACACGAAGTGCACCCTTCTCCATGATTTAGAAGACTCAGAGAGAGGAAGGGTTTCGTAGCAGTTTATATACAATTCACAAAATATCAAAGCGGTAAAGCATTTAGCACATTGGGCTCAAACATGTAGGAAAATTAGATAACAGATAAAGCCAATCATAACAGCTATTCTAAGCTCGAATTCTTGAACCCTGAACCGAAGTTCTAGGTTTGGTTCCCCAGTAGAGTCGCCAGAGCTGTCACACCTCTTTTTTTACACACCACCCCGAAAGGTAGTATATAAGGGAGTTTTTTCAATTTAAGTGACATTATTCGAAATGGGATTATTTATTTATTTATCAGAGTCGCCACTTGGGATAGTTTATTTGGTGTCCCAAGTCACCGGTTTATTTTGAATCCCAAATCGAGGAAAATTCGACTTTCCTTTTGAAGTCTGCGAACCAGAAATTCTGAATAAGGAATTCTGTTAACCCGGGGAAGGTGTTAGGCACCCCCGGATTCCGTGGTTCTAGCACGGTCGCTTAAACCGTTACAATTGGCCTATTATTTGATTTTAATACATGTTTTAGCCTATGGTACAATTTTAACTTTATAACCGCATTTATTCATTTTAAAGAAGATTTAACGTCGTCTAAAATATGTCTTTGGACCGCGTCACATGAAATGCACCCGCAATCCGAAACACATTCTATTCAACGTTATTAAGATTTGGATTTGGGTCACATGAAATGGGCACCCGAATTTAGGAAGGTAATTTTAAAATTACGCGCCTAAAGCAACTACGCGTTTTCAACTTTGCGAGGGCCGTAGAAAATTCGCTAAACGACGCGCCTCGAATTCCAAGGATAAACGATAACTCACAATGGTAGCATATTCATAAAGACAAGACTAATTATCCTACAAAGTTATACAACTAATACTTTTCAAAAATAAAATGTTCGAGAACGAATGAAACAAGAAGCAGAAAGACTACTCTAAACTAAACATTTAGTAAAAAAAAATAACAATTCTTAGTTCCAACAGAACTAAGAACGATTCACGTTCTTCAAACAAGAATGGAAATTTTAAGCTCAAAGATTATTCAGCAATCTAAACGTAAAATTAATAACTAAAAAGAAGAAAGCTGAAACATTCAGTACATATTTCCTCGTGGCAAAAGAATACCATGATTTCAATTGCAACAAACTTAAAACACTTCCAAAAATTAATCATTAAATGAACTAAATACATAATAAAAGAAATTCGATCCCCTTTCCACATATCACCCAAATCTAAGTTATTTATTCACATGCTTAAGAATTGATTTGAGAATACAACGGAAGAAACCAAACCTTACTGTTGAGAAGGAAATCGGATCAAAACAAGAGGACCGACGATCCGGACCCAAATACGACCTCGAAAATCTGACAGAAACTTCAACCAAACTCTATTTCTGAAACCAAACTGAAATCGAGAAGGAAGGAGCATAAACGTATCACCCCTTTTTTTAAATTTTTTTGAAATCATGCTGCTAACTTTCCATTCTTGTTGCTGTTGATGGAGGGTTGAGATGGCAGAAGCTCTTTTCTTTTAATTGGATTCAAATTTTGTGAAGGAGTCTATCACGACCCCAGTTCACCCTCCATGAACATGTCGTGATGGCACCTAGTCCCTATGACTAGGTAAGCCTAACAATGCGGAAGATAGACCATAATTGCGGAAGAAAATAAACAAAAGTGAACTGGTAAAATAAAACGGTGTTAAGGTGCTGCTCGGCACATATCACAACAATTCTCGAAGCTAACAAACTCCCAAAACCCGAAAACTCACAAATCACAAGTTAATGGGATACATAAGAGGCTATGACTCAAGAATATCTATACAAATGAGAAATACTGGAAAGCTATACTTATTACAGAAGGCTGGAAAGGGACTCCTCGGTCTGCGGACGTAGCAGATATACCTTGAAGTCTCTACCGGTACGCCTCCTTCCAAGGCTGACAGAACTGTGCGGGAGTACCTGTATCTGCACAACAAAAAATGTGCAGAAGAGTAGCATGAGCACACCACGGCGGTGCCCAGTAAGTACCAAGACTAACCCCGGTGGAGTAGTGACGAGGAACAGTCGAGGCACCTACCGGTTAATAAACAGTATAATCATAGGAATAATGGAAAACGACATATAATTGGGTAAAGACTGCATGAATGACCCAAAATGCTACCACTCATAATAAGGGGAAAATACAACAAGTAACAACGAGAATATAATAAATGATGATACGAATGGCGGTAAAATCACAATCCAATCCTAAAGTCATAGCACAGCGAGGAGAAAACAAGTCAATAACTCATATCCTACAATGATGCTCACAAAGGTCTTACTCAACTATTTCCACAATTTCACCAAGTCTCAGACAAACCATAACTCACGAAGACACAGCATCTGAAACCTAACACTTGGCACCCTGTGCCCCATCAATCTCATGGTCACGCTGACAACTAACTGGCTAGCTAGGGCCGCTCTCACAAATATAATGGATAAACGGGGCGTACCTCCACCCTTTAGCAAAAATCAGGAGGAAATCACCTCTAATAGGAGTATTTAGCTACGTGTATGCCTGTGCAGATGTTTATAACAAGACTCTACCAGCTAGTAAGCATGCAAGGGAGAACCGACCGCTTGTACGATATTACCTCACAACTTCCAAGCGATAAAGCTCATACAGGTAAGCAACCCACAATCACAATATTAAACAAATAAGAATGCCTCCACAGGCCGTCACAATTCTTTACAATCAACCCCTGACATAGCCCGCCTTATTACGCCACGTGTGCAATTAGTAACATAATAAGCACCGCCTTATTTCGCCACACGTGCATCACAATGTTCCCACCTTATTTCGCCACATGCGCAACCCACATATAAGCATATAACATATCCCGCCTTATTACGCCGCATGTGCAAAACATCAATGACAACAATAGCATGGCAAAGACCTCGTGCATCACAGTATCAACAACTGCATGGCAGAAACCTCGTGCATCACAATATCAACAACCGCACGGCAGAAACCTGCATCACAATATCAACAACTGCACGGCAGAAACCTCGTGCATCACAATATCAACAACCGCACGGCAGAAACCTCGTGCATCACAATATCAACAACCGCACGGCAGAAACCTCGTGCCTCATAATATCAACAAATGACAATATATATACAGGAACAAAGCAAGAGAATCAACTCAAGAGATTCCGTTCACCAAAAGACGGTACAAGTAACGTTCAAGGGATAACTGTAACAGGGAAATACTAAGCGCGATAAGAACAACTCAACAAGGGAGAGATAATACGAAACAACGCTTCCATAATACTCAGTTCTACAACAAGGAAGTTAACATGAATCAAATAATTACAATTAAGGAAGTATCCACTAAACATAGGATATCTAACTTCTTTCCAATTAAGGCCAATTAATTATACGAGAGATAGAAATAATGCTTTCCAGATAAAGACAAGCAGTTAGGAATGATAATGTGACTATAGAAGGGTAAATGCCTACAGTTAAACAAGTAAAAGTCAATTAGGCAACAAGAATAACCAAAAAGGGCAAATAATTCCAAGTAAGTCATGTAGAGGTGAAACTAATAACAAGGAGCTCAATCGTACCAAGAACAACTTCATATTCGGTGATTATAAGGATCTAAGAGCCTAAAAGGGGCAATTTTCCACAAATAAATCTGAGCACGCACTCGTCACCTCGCGTACAAGGAATACAATCAACAAAGAAGACTCAAATCCTAAGGGGAAGTCCCCCACACAAGGTTAGGCAAGATACTTATCTCGAACCGGCTAAAATCAACTAGCAACCACGTTCTTGCCACGAGTACTCGACTCCAAATTGCCCAAATCTATTCAATTAAATCACAAATTGTAAATAACATCTCAAGCAACTGATTCTACTATTTAATTCAAGGCTACGACATGAAATTAGGTGAAATGACCAAAATGCCCTTCAGGCCAACGCCTCGGAATCAAATAATTTTTATATTTTCAGAACTCTCATATTCTCACGAGTCTAACCATATAAAAATCTACCAAATCGGAGGTCAAATGCTCACTCAAAATCCCAAAGTTTGGCCTAAGAAGTTCTAACCAAATTCCTCCAATTTTAGTCCCAAATTCGAATTTTAATGATGGGTTTCACTACAAAATAATGAAATATAACTAGAAGGGATTAAGAAACGCTACCCAATAAATCTTCTCTTCAAAACCCACTCAAAATCGCCCTTTCCCGAGCTCTCAATTGATTTTGTAACTTATGAACTCAAACCCTCGACATTTTTATTTCTGCCCAGGGATTTCCGCTTCTGCGGACAAGGGACCGCTTCTGCGGTCCCGCATATGCGGAAAAGCAACCGCTTCTGCGGTTTTCACTTAATGGACCAGAGTCCACTTTTGCGGACACATAACGCTCCTGCGGTTCCGCTTCTGCGGAATAGCGACCGCTTTTGCGGTTCCTGAGAGGGAGGGCTAATCTCGCTTCTACGACGACCAAGGCCGCTTCTACGGCTCCGTTTCTGCGGTTCCTAAGCCGCAGAAGCGGAAAGATACCAGAAGCAGCAGTGCTGCTATTTCTCAACTTCCAAAACTCTTCCGTTAACCACCCGAAATCATCCCGAGGCCCCCGGGACCTCAACCAAAAATACCAATACCACCTAATACCTTATTCAAACTTGTACCAATCTTGAAAATACCTAAACAACGCCGGAAACCCGAATTAATCAAAGATTCAAGCCTAAGAACTTCAAATTCCAACCAAACACGCTTTCGATCAAAAACCTACCTGAACCTCGTCCGAATGACCTGAAATTTTGCACACACATCCCAAATGACATGAAGGAACTACTGTGACTTCCGGAATTCCAATCCGACCCTCGGATCAAAAACTCACTATCAGAGAGGAAACTTCAAAAATTCAAACTTCGACATTTCAAGCCTAAATCCAAAATACATTCCGAACACGCTCCCAACCCCGAAATCACCTAACGGGGCTAACAGAACCATCGGATTTCCATTCCGAGGTCGTCTTCACAGTTTTCCGACTATGGACCACTTTTCAACACTTAAGCTCTCATTTAAGGGACTAAGTGTCCTAAAACTCTCCAAAACTCAACACCGAACGTCCCGGCAAACCAAAATAGCTGAAATGAACTTAGGGAAAACAGTTAATGGGGTATCGGGGCGTGAATTCTAAAAACGACCGGTCGGGTCGTTACATTCAGCAATCAGGAGCCCACCTGGAGAACAAGGGAATAATTTTCAAGCTTCAGCAATCAGGCGCCCACCTGGAGAACAAGGGAAGTACAATTCATATTTTAGTTTTTATTTTAATATTTGATAACATGCCGTGCCCAGCCACNAAAATACAACAAGTAACAACGAGAATATAATAAATGATGATACGAATGACGGTAAAATCACAATCCAATCCTAAAGTCATAGCACAGCGAGGAGAAAACAAGTCAATAACTCATATCATACAATGATGCTCACAAAGGTCTTACTCAACTATTTCCACAATTTCACCAAGTCTCAGACAAACCATAACTCACGAAGACACGGCATCTGAAACCTAACACTTGGCACCCCGTGCCCCATCAATCTCATGGTCACGCTGACAACTAACTGGCTAGCTAGGGCCGCTCTCACAAACATAATGGATAACCGGGGCGTACCTCCACCCTTTAGCAAAAATCAGGAGGAAATCGCCTCTAATAGGAGTATTTAGCTACATGTATGCCTGTGCAGATGTTTTCTAACAAGACTCTACCAGCTAGTAAGCATGCAAGGGAGGACGGACCGCTCGTACGATATTACCTCACAACTACCAAGCGATAAAGCTCATACAGGTAAGCAACCCACAATCACAATATTAAACAAATAAGAATACCTCCACAGGCCGTCACAATTCTTTACAATCAACCCCTGACATAGCCCACCTTATTACGCCACGTGTGCAATTAGTAACATATTAAGCACCGCCTTATTTCGCCACACGTGCATCACAATGTTCCCACCTTATTCTGCCACATACGCAACCCACATATAAGCATATAACATATCCAGCCTTATTACGCCGCATGTGCAAAACATCAATGACAACAATAGCACGGCAAAGACCTCGTGCATCACAGTATCAACAACTGCACGGCAGAAACCTCGTGCATCACAATATCAACAACCGCACGGCAGAAACCTCATGCATCACAATATCAACAACTGTACGGCAGAAACCTCGTGCATCACAATATCAACAACCGCACGGCAGAAACCTCGTGCATCACAATATCAACAACCGCACGGCAGAAACCTCGTGCATCACAATATCAACAACCGCACGGCAGAAACCTCGTGCCTTACAATGTCAACAAATGACAATATATATACAGGAACAAAGCAAGAGAATCAACTCAAGAGATTCCGTTCACCAAAAGACGGTACAACTAACATACAAGGGATAACTGTAACAGGAAAATACTAAGCGCGATAAGAACAACTCAACAAGGGAGAGATAATACGAAACAACGCTTCCATAATACTCAGTTCTACAACAAGGAAGTTAACATGAATCAAATAATTACAATTAAGGAAGTATCCACTAAACATAGGATATCTAACTTCTTTCCAATTAAGGCCAATTAATTACACGAGAGATAGAAATAATGCTTCCCAGATAAAGACAAGCAGTTAGGAATGATAATGTGACTATAGAAGGGTAAATGCCTACAGTTAAACAAGTAAAAGTCAATTAGGCAACAAGAATAACCAAAAAGGGCAAATAATTCCAAGTAAGTCATGTAGAGGTGAAACTAATAACAGGGAGCTCAATCATACCAAGGACAACTTCATATTCGGTGATTATAAGGATCTAAGAGCCTAAAAGGGGCAATTTTCCACAAATAAATCCGAGCACGCACTCGTCACCTCGCGTACAAGGAATACAATCAACAAAGAAGACTCAAATCCTAAGGGGAAGTCCCCCACACAAGGTTAGGCAAGATAATTACCTCGAACCGGCTAAAATCAACTAGCAACCACGTTCTTGCCACGAGTACTCGACTCCAAATTGCCCAAATCTATTCAATTAAATCACAAATTGTAAATAACATCTCAAGCAACTGATTCTACTATTTAATTCAAGGCTACGGCGTGAAATTAGGTGAAATGACCAAAATGCCCTTCAGGCCAACGCCTCGGATCAAATAATTTTTATATTTTCAGAACCCTCGTATTCTCACGAGTCTAACCATATAAAAATCTCCCGAATCGGAGGTCGAATGCTCACTCAAAATCTCAAAGTTTGGCCTAAGAAGTTCTAACCAAATTCCTCCAATTTTAGTCCCAAATTCGAATTTTAATGATGGATTTAACTACAAAATAATGAAATATAACTAGAAGGGATTAAGAAACGTTACCCAATAAATCTTTTCTCCAAAACCCACTCAAAATCGCCCTCTCCCGAGCTCTCAATTGATTTTGTAACTTATGAACTCAAACCCTCGACATTTCTATTTCTGCCCAGGGATTTCCGCTTCTGCGGACAAGGGACCACTTCTACAGTCCCGCATATGCGGAAAAGCAACCGCTTCTGCGGTTTTCACTTAATGGACCAGAGTCCGCTTCTGCGGACACATAACGCTCCTGCGGTTCCGCTTCTGCGAAATAGCGACCGCTTCTGCGGTTCCTGAGAGGGAGGGCTAATCTCGCTTCTGCGACGACCAAGGCCGCTTCTGCGGCTCCGCTTCTGCGGTTCCCAAGCCGCAGAAGCGGAAAGATACCAGAAGCAGCAGTGCTGCTATTTCTCAACTTCCAAAACTCTTCCGTTAACCACCCGAAATCATCCCGAGGCCCCCGGGACCTCAACCAAAAGTACCAATACCACCTAATACCTTATTCAAACTTGTACCAATCTTGAAAACACCTAAAGAACGCCGGAAACCCGAATTAATCAAAGATTCAAGCCTAAGAACTTCAAATTCCAACCAAACACGCTTTCGATCAAAAACCTACCCGAACCTCGTCCGAATGACCTGAAATTTTGCACACACATCCCAAATGACATGACGGAACTACTGTAACTTCCGAAAATCCAATCTGACCATCGGATCAAAAACTCACTATCGGACCGGAAACTTCAAAAATTCAAACTTCGGCATTTCAAGCCTAAATGAGCTACGGACTTCCAAAATACATTATGAACACGCTCCCAACCCCGAAATCACCTAACGGAGCTAACAGAACTATCGGATTTCCATTCCGAGGTCGTCTTCACACTGTTCCGACTATGGACCACTTTTCAACACTTAAGCTCTCATTTAGGGGACTAAGTGTCCCAAAACTCTCCAAAACTCAACACCGAACGTCCTGGCAAACCAAAATAGCAGAAATGAACTTAGGGGAAACAGTTAATGGGGGATCGGGGCGTGAATTCTAAAAACGACCGGTCGGGTCTTTACATCCTCCCACACTTAAACATTCGTTCGTCCTCGAACGAGCATAGAGAACATACCTGGAGTCTTCAAGTCACTAAGTGCGCACCTCCAACATACACCCGCGGGTGATCCCACGTCACCCCAATCCACTTAAGCCTGACGACACCATCCCAACTGAAATTAATCTCTCCTCGCAATACCAATAGGCCTTCAAGCCAGAGTTCTCACCTTCCATCCGTTTCCAAAAGACCCGATCCTAAATCAATGTCCGATATCAGTCGCAACCAGCTATTTCAATACAACCCAACACATACAAGGTACAACCACATAACATGACGCATCACACATAGGCCCGCAATAACATTTCTGATAGCAATACTTGCTTGAGATCAAATCCGTACCGGCCATAAGCCTCATATTCAATAGGAACTCTTTTCAAACCTGCACAACACTGGTGATGATACAATAATCGCGAAAACCTCATAACAAACACCCGAATAACCAAATCTCAGCCAACACCAACGGTTACATACCCCACAAGCTAAAACTCAAGAAGCATAAAACAGAAATGACTGAATACGAGAAAGGAAACACATAAGGGGACTAACAAACAAATCAAACTAGCACAGATTCTTCTAAAACACAAATCGACAAAACCTCTAACAAGAAAGAATGGAAGCATATAAATGACTCACAATGAACTTATACTGATATAACTCCTCACCGCAGTACACAACCCGGTCTCAACATATCAAATCACCTGAAATCACGAGGGTCCGCCCTCATTACTGAATTACAGTAGGGCACCCATCAACCCATCCAGAGACTCTCACTATATCAATTCCGTCTACAAATTACAACACAGGCTGGCTCCCACACCGGTGGAGCATTGAAATCACAGCTCGTAACCAAGAATACTCAGAGATCACATCAAACCTACCGAAACAGACAACATGAATTTACTACTAGCCTCATAGCTCTCGACAACAGCTAGACACGGCTATCACTCATAGAACCTCCCAACAGAATAATCACGTAAACAGAGTGCAAATCATGAAATGCACCCATAACTGGAATCAACAAATAAGGGAACACACCCCGATGAGCAGAAATGTGATGAACTACAGATAGTGCCCCCCTATAACAAATCGAATCCGTACCTGAACGACATTCAACTGGCGCACCAGCCTCAAGCCTACTATATGAAACACATCAACGAGCCTCCCCTCCCCTCCTTGGGCGCCCTCTACCTGCCTGAATACCTCGCTAGGACACACCGGTCCGAAGTCTGGGACAATCTCTCATCATGTGGCTAGTATCTACACACTCAAAGCACCCCCTCTGCTGACGAGGCGGTGGGAACTGTGCGATGCGGTTACTCCGAGACCTATGAGCTCCTGAGTCACCATGCAAAGCCTGAAGCGCGAACTGAACTGGCTGACCCGCAAAACCTCTACCATGACGCACCCTGCCTCCAAAATAAGGACCGGTATACCTCCCCGGTCTACGAGGCCTCCTCCCCTCCTCAAGCTCTCTCTCCTGACCCCGGCTGCTCTCTCTCATGACCCTGCCTGCCCTCTCTCTCTCTAGCATGCATACCCTCTATCCTCCTAGCAATATTCACCACTTGCTGATACGGAATATCCATCTCCAACTCACGGGCCATGCTGGACCTGATGCTAGGAATGAGCCCCTCAATGAACCTGCGAACCTTCTCGCGAACAGTAGAAACCAAAGCTGAGGCATGTCTAGCCAAACTGGTGTAACGGACAACATACTCCGAGACGGTCATAACACCCTAGCGCAAATGCTCAAACTCCACGCGCCATGCATCCCTGAGGCTCTGAGGAAAAAACTCTCTCAGAAACACATCTGAAAACCGAGTCCAAGTCAGTGAAGCTGCCTCGTCTGGACTGTCTAACTCATAGGTGCACCACCAATCATAGGCGGCTCCTCGAAGCTGAAAAGTAGTGAAAGAAACACCGCTCGATCCCGAGATACCCATAGTATGGAGAATACGGTAACACTCATCAAGAAACCCCAAGGCATCTTCTGATGCTAATCCACTGAACACCGGAGGATCATACTTCTTGAACCTCTCTAGTCTCATCTGCTCCTGCTCGGAAGCCGCTGCCATGCCCTTGGGCTGAACTGGTGCCGTAGGTGGCGCGGGGATAATCTCTGGGACCTGCTCAACATGCGCTCTCTGCTCAGGAGTGCGGGCGGCGGGAGTCTGTGCCCCTCCCCCCCCCCCGCCCCGGTACGTCGTGGCCGTG
>NC_032000.1:29954460-29962278 GCF_001879085.1 Nicotiana attenuata | reverse complement strand
CCCCCCCCCCCTCCCGGGATGTGGCTGCAGCAAGGGGAAGCAATCCTGCCTGAGCCAAAGTGGTGTACATACTCATGAACTGTGTCAAAGTCTCCTGAAGGACTGGAGTAGTAGTAGTAGTAGGCGTGACAGGTGCCTGGGCTCCGTCTAAACGGAGAAGCTTGGCCGAAACCAATCAATTCAGATGCAGTCAAGAGATACAACGTTTAGATTGCTTACATTCCTTCATATGATGTAATTGAACTACGCTTGACCTCATTCCCGTTTAAGAGGGTATACGTAGGCAGACCTGGAGGTTCGGTCATATCTTAATAAAATCTTCATTTTCCCTCAGAACCAGAAACTGGGGCAGAATTTTGAGAAGGATTCTCGAAATTCCGGAGAAAGGTTCAGCAAGTTTCGTCACACGCAAAACGGCCGAAGGATCATTTACCGAACTGGGGAAAATTTTTGAGGAGGACCTTCAAAATTCTAATACAAGAAAGCTACAATGTCTCTGAAATGTGTTATAGTCACTAGTTCATCTAAAATTACTTAATATTTTACTATGTTTTCTAAAATAACTCCAATTTCATCAATTAATGCATATTTTTGAAAACTCTATTTTCATGACAGCAAGGTGCTAACCAGGGCAACTCAAACAGGGCCTCTATAACGGAACAAAGCACCGCCTGCCAACAGACAGAGGCACGAACCAACCTCCCCTTACAAAACTCACGACTTTTCTTTGGGTGCAGGCACAGTGGACATAACAGGAGTATTCGCAAACATACACATATCAAAGTCACTATGAAACAAGCCACCAGACGCAAATATAACTCCAGCTAAGAAATATTCTACTCCTATTTGCTACTTGTTCGTTGCATAAGGCTAAGCATTGCCTTCACTTTGCATGAGACTAAGCCCTATCTCAAATCTTGCATGAGGCTAAGCCCTGCCTCCGTTCTTGCATAAGGCTAAGCATTGCCTTCTCTTTGCATGAGACTAAGCCCTGTCTCAAATCTTGCATGAGGCTAAGCCCTGCCTCCATATCTGCATAAGGCTAAGCACTGGCTTCTCTTTGCATGAGACTAAGTCCTGTCTCAAATATTACATGAGGCTAAGCCCTGCCTCCATATCTGCATAAGGCTAAGCACTGCCTTCTCCTTGCATGAGACTAAGCCCTGTCTCAAATCTTGCATGAGGCTAAGCCCTGCCTCCATATTTGCATAAGGCTAAGCACTGCCTTCTCGTAAGATTAAGCTTGGTTACCCTCTGCATAAATATTGCTCTATTTTTAACTTGGCACTATCTTCTTCCCTCGGGCTAAGCTCTGCCCCCAAACTCCGCACAAGACTAAGCTTTGTCTTGCTATCACTTTCAGTATCATATCTCTGCACTTCATGGGCTGACATATAGCCAACCTGTTCAAAGGTGTCATAGTCCAAAGGCGTCATAGTCTGAAGGTATCATCCTCACAGCCTGAAGACACCATGTCATGGCCTGAGGATCTCTCAATACGTGCACATCATTATTCAAAGGCATCATGGTTCAGAGGCACCATCCTCATGGCCCGAGAACATCATTTCATGGCCTACGAATCTCCTATCTCATAATTCATGCCCAGGACATCATAGTCTAAGGATGTCATCAACCTGCCCAAAGACAATCTTTCATGGTCCAAAGGGAATTTGCATCACGTCTAAATTCTCGCAGTAATCTATATACTTGCACGCATCGTATTTTGAGTTTTGCAGGTAATCCAGGAGGTAACCGTTCCTCAAACAGGAGCAACCTTCACTCCGGTTTCCTCTCATACCATTTTCACTTTGCCATTATAATGGATTCCTATCAATTACCCACATTACTCTGTGACCATTTAGATATATGCCCTATAATACATGCGTTACACTTTAAACTCACACTCACAACTCCATCCGACATTACCCTTTACAAAAGAACCTTTTCCATCGGCTTCCTTCACTGTTGGGTCCAGAACTACACATGGCCAGATTCCTGTAAAACCAGGGATATGTAGGCAACTCAGAGACCAGGGTTCGGCCTCTAGTTTTTCAAAATACCCATTCGGTCAAAATCGGTCATCATTTCTTTACCCGAAAACTCTTTCATCCATCCCGGGTAAAGAGGGGCAGCTGTTGATACCCAATTTTTCCCTCATGTATTTTTAAACATGCATACATACTTTCAAAATATTGTACATGCATGCACAAGTGTTTTTACAATTTTTTCTATAATTTTTAAAGGCCTTAAATCAATTTATTTCTGCATTTTAATTATATAAATATTCAATAATTATCTCTCATATTACTTTACAATGATTTAGTCATCTAAATTCATCATTTATACTCATATAAGTGTTCAAATATTTTTAATTGTATTTTCTGCAATTATAGTTGCATTTTAAGACTATAATTGCATATTTGCAATAATAGTCCATCCATATGCATAATTACATTACCTATACAGAAAATAACTTTTTATATTTTTATAATATTAAGTAATTATTTTTTTTAAGCAAATATACCACTAGGCAGGCTTCCTAGTGGCTAATATATAAATAAAATCCCAAAATGGGTCCAAAGCTTACAAGATGTCCAAGCCAAAATAGAAGTTGCACGAAGTTATTAGCTACTAAAAAGATAGAGAAGCTAAAGTCTAATGAACTAGCTATTATAACATTATCCGCTGAATGCTTCCTTCTCCTGTCAGTGTATGTGAATCCAATTGCCAGTGGCAAATACCAAGCAACACCTATCAAGCTTTCACCAGGCGCCAGTGTATCCAGTCCATAGGCTAGAATGAATTCCAAACATCTCCACCACAGAATTGAAGCCAGCATAGTCTTCCAATCATTAGTGTTGCTACAATATGATTTCGATACGCAGTTTACTGATTGTATCCAAGTATAAATCATGTGGTTGATCCTCAATATTATCATGTAAAAACCATGGCTACACCTGTCTTGAGGCTGGCTTTAGGCACGCTTTTCAAGGTAAAAGCCGGGCTGGGGCTGGCCTTAAGCAGGCTTTTCAAGGCAAAAGCCAGGCTGGGGCTAGATTTAATCAGGCTTTTCAAGGCAAAAGCCAGGCTGGGGCTGGCTTTAAGCAGTCTTTCAAGGCAAAAGCCAAGCTTTTCCTTAACATTTGAACATATCAGAAGTAGAATAAATTGCACCATCCAATACCTGCTTATCACATTGGTCATGTACAGTATCAAAGCACCCCCATAATGAGCATGTGACCATGCTAATACCACTGGAAAGTACCTTAATAGCATACAGAACGAGACATAAAAACAACAAGCAAGTATGTGCAGATTCCAATCCTGTGAAGCCATCAGTCTGGGGCTCTTCTTTATGCTATTCTAACCCTAAGGTAAGGAGTTTGAGACTTGTCTAAGTAATCAACCTCCTCCCTGCACTAGGCAGTTCAGAGAATGAGTGAAACTCAATTGTACCTGCAAAAGAGAAAACAATGTTAGCTATAAAATCTGCCACTGAGTTGCCTTCGCTGAACACATGTTGAAAGATCACATTGAAGTTGCCCTTCATCTCTCTAATTTTCTTCACATCATTTGCAATTACCAAAGGAGGATCCCATTCCCCTTCTATCACTTTCTTCATCACTAATGAATCAGTCTCCAATATGAGAGGGTGAAGATCATGCTCCACATAGTATTCCAATCCTTGATAATAGACTTAGCTTCAGCCACCATATTAGTTGTCACTCCAAGTAATTATTTTAAATCACCTTCATGCATAAAAATCATTTTTTATCATTTAATTAGCTATTTTTAAAATTAATTATTAATAAATTGGGTAGTTAACAAATAGTCCCTTAATTGTATCCAAAATCGGACCCTCCCAGCCCAATTTAAATTAACCTAAGCCCAAATCAGCCCAGCCCAAAACAAACGACCTCTACCCGACCAAAATCCCTTCTAATCGTGGCCGTTGATCTCTAAGTTCAACGGTCAACGATCACCCTTTCCTTTTTTAACCCAAACGACCCCCTAACCCTAGTCATTTGTTACACCCCGCCGCCCTTGAATCCCTCATCTTCTCTCTTCTCTCTGAGACCACCTAAACCCTAGATGCGCCGTCACCCCTAAACCTCCCAAATCCTTTCGATCCCTGACCTAATATGGGGTTATTTGGGGTTTTGCTATCCTATCTAACCTATTACTTCTACTGGATGTTCGATTCTCGTTGTTTTCTGAGGGGACTTCGAAGAGGTTCGACTCAGATTCAACCTAGGCTTTTCGTTTCCTTATGAACACCGCCTTGTGTTCATCAACGTTTGTGAGTCTCGTTGGTTTTGTGGCTGTGGTTAGATTTTTCCTTTACCCCGCCCTTTTCTTAAAAACCTTCATCTTTTCAACGTGAATCTTTTCAGATCTTTGTAGATCTGGAGTGATTTTGAGTTTATCCAGTAGTTTTCATTTAAAATCTCTTGTTCTCTTTATTGTTAATCGATTTTAGTATCCCTCTAGATTAGGGTTTTTGCTTCTTTGTTATTTGTTTTTCAAATCTCTTTGGATCAGAAAAGATTTCGAGTTCCTATAGCATTTTTCTTTAAAGATCTTCTATTTTCCTTGCTGTTAATCGATCCTAATGTTCTCTAAAGAACTAGGGTTTCACTTTGTTTGTTTCTGCGAAACTTTTCTAAAAATTCCTATGTGTTTGAATATCTTTTTCTACTGATTCTTTCATGACTGAGTTCCAGTTTTCAGTTTGATTGATTATTTCATTACTCGCCTCAATATTTGCCCGTGATTCTTGAGTAATTGATTGATTACCTAACCTGTTTAGGGTTTGAAATTTGCTTTGTTTACTGAGGTGATTACTTCCTGTAACTTTATTTACTTTCCTTATTTTGGGACTCTTAATTGGTACTACTTGTCTTAATTGTTCCTGCTAAACTTAATTCGTGGGCTGATTAACTTACCAACTCCAGATTGGTCACTAATTTACTTGTGTTATCTTATTTTTGTGACTAATTGCTTGATTACATGCCGGATTTTAGTGTTCTGACTTTAATTGGCTATCAGACTTACCACTTACCTTATTTAGACCTCAATTTCGAGTTATTTTGGATACAATCCCATGAGTTTTGCCTATTGATTGGCCCTGTCATGCCTAATTGATTGTCTGATTGTTTTCTTTGCCTTATTTGCAAACTTTTAAACTGTTTTACCTTATTTACTCTACTCTGCTCAATTCCATATAAGCCTCACTCTTTTTCTTTAACACACACGCACACAGACATAGAAAGACACACAAAGTTCTTGCTCTCTTCCTCTATCACAATCTTCTACTCTTTGTTTGTTGCACTGTCTAGCCGGCTGGAAGCCAAGGCTAGACCTTTGGACCCTGTTTGCTTCACTCTTCTATTGCTATCTCTTAACTGGTATGCCTCCACTACTGCTATTCAATTAAACCTGTGTGTTTCCTTATAATTAGCATGTCTTTTCTTCTGTTTTATTAAACTTATGTGTTTCTCTGACCAACATATTTACTGCTATTATATTAAACTATGTATCCTGTTATCAGCATGTCTACTTTTATCTCATTAGATCTTTGTGCTTTATGTTCCTAATCAGCATGTTTACTGCTATTCTATTTAACCTATGTGTTTCCTTGTAATAATTATGTCTATTTATGTTTAATCAAACCTATGTGTTTCCTACTTTCAGCATGTTTACATGTGTGCTTATATGTAAATTAGATCCATGTCTACTTGTTTTTCAACTGGCATGTTTCCTGCCCTGTTTTAAGTGTTACCCCCTAACAGACTAATAATTTCCATGCTCCCAATCCCTGCTACCCCTTTGTACATGACTGTCTGACTGGTAATCTGACCCCGGCATGCCATTTCTTTGTTTAATACATGTCTATATGCCCACCTAGTAACAACTAGTAAACTAAGTTGAAACATTGCTTGAAATAATCCTGTTTCTGTCTACTGTTGGATTTCTGGAATCTTTTCTAAGTGTCAAATGACTCTGTTTGTTCCTTACCTCCTGAAAATCGAAAACTATTTTCTTAAAACGATCTCCTGTTTTCAACTTTGATTCTTAGAACACCTAGGGTCCTGCCCCTCCAGCCTGAGCATTGCCTAGGAGTCCATGAGACTCCTCTAAACTTTGACACATTGGAGCTGGCTCTCCAAAACTTGCTCATAAAAGGTTTCTTTGAAAAGTTTCCTGGTATGACCATTGCCCGGGGTCCATGAGGCCCATGAGAACTTTGACACACCAGGATACCATTGGGTGCACTATGAGAATATTGGCATGTTCATACTTGGTTGAAGGCTTGGTTTTTCCATGGTTTACTTTTTGGGCCTATCCAGGTTCCCTATAGTTTAGCAGTATCATTTCTGTAATTTGTTCATTCATTTTGTCTGTAATGATAATTCTTGTAAAACAGATATTGGGGATTAGTAAAATGGGAGGGTCTTTTATATATATCTTATGGGGAAATCGGGTAGAAATCCTGTTCTTAGGACAGTTATGATTATCTACCTGTATTAGAAACCATGCCTATAGGTTGTTGTGTGCATTAGAAAACATGCTTATAGGTTCATCATGTTATTTGCTCTAAAGTTTTATTTACGCATGTTCACATCCACCCTAGAAATCTTGTCTCTAGGTTGTTGTTAATTCGACCTTAACAATCATGTTCATAAATTCTCCTATGTGCATTAGAAACCATGTTCTAGGATTTTTATTGCACTCACCTTGATATCATACCTGCAATCAAATCTTATAAAAAATCAGTTTCTTCAGTAGCAATCATGCCTATAGGAAATAAGTATAAAAGCAATCCCAACACCTAGATATCAGACTTATATAAAATTAGTTCTGCAACGTTTGTGATTATTTCCAGCACCTAGACAGCATGCCTATAGGACCAAATGAACCAAATTGCCTGCTTAAATCGTTTACTGGTTTATTGCAGTTCTGATTAACTGGTATGCCTCCACTACTGCTATTCAATTAAACCTGTGTGTTTCCTTATAATCAGCATGTCTTTTCTTCTATTTTATTAAACTTATGTGTTTCCCTGATCAGCATGTTTACTACTATTCAATTAAACTATGTATCATGTTATCAGCATGTCTACTTTATCTCATTAGATCTCTCTGTTTTACGTTCCTAATCAGCATGTTTACTGTTATTCTGTTTAACCTATGTGTTTCCTTGTAATCAACATGTCTACTTATGTTTAATCAAACCTATGTGTTTCCTGCTTTCAGCATGTTTACATGTGTGCTTATATGTAAATTAGATCCATGTCTACTTGTTTTTCAACTGGCATGTTTCCTGCCCTGTTTTAAGTGTTCACCCCCTAACAGACTAATAATTTCCATGCTCCCAATCCCTGCTACCCCTTTGTACATGACTGTCTGATTGGTAATCTGATCCCAACATGCCATTTCTTTGTTTAATACATGTCTATATGCCCACCTAGTAACAACTAGTAAACTAAGTTGAAACTTTGCTTGAAGTGATCCTGTTTCTGTCTACTGTTGGATTGCTGGAATCTTTTCTAAGTGTCGAATGACTCTGTTTGTTCCTTACCTCCTGAAAATCCAAAACTATTTTCTTAAAACTATCTCTTATTTTCAACTTTGATTCTTAGAACACCTAGGGTCCTGCCCCTCCAGTGTGAGCATTGCCTAGGAGTCCATGAGACTCCTCTGAACTTTGACACACTAGGGCTGGCTCTCCAAAACTTGCTCACAAAAGGTTACTTTAAATGTTTCCTGGTGTGAGCATTGCCCGGGGTCCCTGTGGCCCTTGGGAACTTTGACACAC
>NC_032000.1:29938352-29954435 GCF_001879085.1 Nicotiana attenuata | reverse complement strand
CAGGTACCATTGGAGTGCACTATGAGAAATATTGGCATGTCATACTTGGTTGAAGGCCTGGCTTTTCCCATGGTTTACTTTTTGGCCTATCCAGGTTCCCTATAGTTTAGCGAGTATCATTCTGTAATTTGTTCATTCATTTTGTCTGTTAATAATTCTTGGTAAAACGGATTATTGGATTAGAAATGGGAGGTCTTTTATATATATCTTATGGGGAAATCGGGTAGAAATCCATGTTCTATAGGAAGTTATGATTATCTACACTGCATTAGAAACCATACATATGGTTGTTTATGCATTAGAAACATGCTTATAGGTTCATCATGTTATTTGCTCTAAAGTTTTTATTTACGCATGTTCACATCCACCCTAAATCCTGTCTCTAGGTTGTTGTGTAATTCGACCTTAACAATCATGTTCATAAATTCTCCTATGTGCATTGAAAACCATGTTCTAGGATTTTTTATTTGCACTCACCTTGATATTCATACCTGCAATCAAATCTTATAAAAAATCATTTCTTCAGTAGCAATCATGCCTATAGAAATAAGTATAAAAGCAATCCCAACACCTAGATATCAGACTTATATAAAATTAGTTCTGCAAAGTTTGTGATTAATTCCAGCACCTAGACAGCATGCCTATAGGACCAAATGAACCACATTGCCTGCTTAAATCGTTTACTGGTTATTGCAGTTCTGATTAACGATTAGATATCATGTTCATAGGGCATCTCTGATCCACGCCTGTAGGCGACTAAAATCTTGAAACTATAAACTGTGCTTTCGTTTAACTATTTGTTGAACTGCCCAGATTCAGCTAGTCCTAAAATCAGTAAGGCAAACTGATTAAGTACCTTCTGCCTCGCTTTAATAAAAAATGCTACACAGGTTCTGCTTTGTGCTCACCTAGATATCCTGCTATAGGACTTTTAAAGTGTCTGAAATACTGTTGTTTGAAGACGTCCAATTGCCTTCTTATGTGAGTAATTGTAGCCTTTAACTGTCCCTTTATCTGACAGTTCCTATTTGTTTTGCTTGTCGCTGTAGATTTTTTCTCCTTTTAAACACTATAGGAGAGTCTAGATCCACCTTAACTAGAAGTCCTAAACACCTCCAGGACCGTAAGTAGGGGACGGGTAATGCACGCATAGAGTACGTTTAATTAGAATCGCTTATATAACCATTAAGGGGAGGGTAATCGGGTAGTAAGGATATGATGACCTGTGCGATAATGCTATTGTGTACCACCCCAACTTGGGGACGATTACCAAGTATTGCACAGAAGTGATCCAATAGGCTAAAAAACCCTAGGACCCCTTTACCCTTGTTTTAAACATAATATCCATATGTCTAAATTGCTTTGTTTGCTTATAAGACTAATTCACCTTAATTCGAGTTTTGGCGCGGACCCACCGTTGTGGACCTCGAGGGATTGCCTAACACCTTCCCTCAAGGTTATTTCGAGCCCTTACCATCTCTGGTAATGCAAACCGGTTATGTATTATTTTCTTTAGGTGCCGTGAACGCACCTTAAATCCGTTAGGTGGAGACTCTTTCAAAAATTCCATACCCCTTCCCAAAAGGAAATAGTTGTTCCCAAAATGTCGAAACCCGGACTCCGCGAGGAAAAAGAGGATGCGACAGCATTGTTATCAAAACTTGAGTTTGGGAGCTCGAATGTTCGAACGAGATTTTGAGGGATTTTCAGAGGATAGCAAATTGCGGTAATACTTCTACACTTGATTTTGGTTATATTCCACTAATCTATCATTAATTTTATCATTATATTCGAATTTGGGGTGAAATTGGAAAAAATGAGAAGCGTTCTTAGATTGAATTTTGGGGTTTTGATCGAGATTTTGGTATCGGATTTGAGTATATTTGGTACGAGTGAAACGTGAGTGAATGGGATGTTAATTTTTATGACTTTTACTCGATTTCGAGACGTAGGCTCGTGAGGCTTTTTGGGCGATTTTCCAATTTCTTGCTTTATCTTTGATTTCATTAGCTAGATTTGTTTCTTGTAGTATATTTATGTTATGAAATTATTTTTGCTAGTTTGGGCCATTAGGAGTCGGATATTCGTGGAAAGAGCATTGTTACGGATTGATTTGAGCTTGGTTCAAGGTAAGTGGCTTGCCTAACCTTGTGTGGGGGAACTCCCCTTAGGATTTGATACCTGTTTTGACCTTGAGTGCCGTTACGTGGTGACGAGTACTACACGTTCATTTGTTGTAAAACTCCATTTTTACAAAGTAATAACTTGTTTCTCCTTATGGAGCTACACTAGCATAATGTAACATTCCTGTTAGTTTAGAATAGCATTCCTACGTGTCTTAACTGCCCTACGCTGAACTCTGTGCAGCATGTTTAGTGAAATTCCCTGCTTTCCTTGACTTGAACTTAGTCTTTAATCGTTTAGTTTTTCTTGTTGTAACTGTATTTGAGCTGCATATTTAGGTTGTTTGGATTGGCTTATAAAAAGTACCTTTTAAGCTAAAAGCCAAACAGCCCATAATTTGTAATACCCAACTTTTGCTTTTGGCTTATTTTCTGTACTTTTTATGCCTAAAAGTAATTCTTTTAAGCACTTATTATTATCGCCAAACATCACACAACTAAAAAAAGTGCTTAAAAGCCAATAAGCACTTAAAAAAGCCAATCTAAACACCCTCTTGCTTTGGGACTACGGAACGGTTATTCCGGAGATTCCCCTTGTACAGTTATATTTACATTGGGACTACGAAACGTATTTTGGGAATCTCCCTGTTCTGCATATTTACTTTGGGAGTACAGAAAGTACCCGGAGATCCCTCTGGGCATTTATGTTAGGATTACGAGACGGTATCTTGGGAATCCCTATTTTATCTCAATGTACTGAGTTTTGTCTTCTATGATGTTCATCTTGTTTAATTTCAAGTCTTTGTTTTTACTGTGTATTTCATTCTATCTTGTTTTATATATATATATATATTCGCGAGGTTAGCTTTGCACTTATTCGGTACGTTGTGGTGTACTCATGCCCTTCCCTGCACATGTTTTTCATGTGCAAATCTAGGGTACCGCTTATCAGCCGCATTATCAGTAAGGCGAGACATCTGTAAGAGACTTCAAGGTATATCTGCCGCGTCCGCATACCTTGGAGTCCCTATCTACTCTTCCCCATGTCAAAGAGGTCTTGTATTTTCTTTGTTAGACTATGAGTAATAGAAATACTATTTTCTTTCTGTAGTTTGTGACTTACGATATTTCGGATTTTGAAGAGAGTTTATGTACATTTCGGTGATGATTATTGTATATGCCGAGCTGGCATCTTAATTTCTTATTTAAATTTACCTGTTAGTTGTTAGCTTTTATGTTTTCGGTTTCTTTTCCGCAAATGTTAGGTTACCTAGTCGTAGAATACTAGGTGTCTCACGATAGTTCACGAAGAGAGAACTTGGGTCGTGACACCAGGCCTTTATGATACTTATCAGTATATGATATATACCATGTGGGTATCATAGAGGACTAATGACTGCATTTTTTTATTGAAAAATGAAACAGTCCTCTATAATACCTGTCAGTATATGATATATCCATCTGCGATATCATAGTATACTATAACTATATACTTCAACAGCTACTAGTATATTATTTCTTGTGTACAATAGGCTAGAATAAGTTATTCTTGATAATTAATATAGGAAAAATACTATTTAGTTACCGTTTCTAATAGATATAGTAAAAAAATTAAGAGAGAAAAAAAAAAATAAGGAGCCAAACTGTGTGCAAAATTAGATTATGAAAACATAGAAAAAAGATAGAAAAAGTATTTAATAATAGTATATGAAATTAGGAAACGAAAAAAAAAAAGCAAAAAACAGAAGAGAAAAAGTATAATGTATAACTTATTCTAATAATTGAATTGGAGAAAAAAATAGAAAAAGAAAGCTAAAAGGTATATATATTACCTATATAAAAAAGTTGAAGAATATTTACTACATCACTTATCTTTTCTATCATACTAGATGAACCAGGCCCGTGCTAACCACGGCGCAGCAATTATTAGTCACTATATGTTTGGAAAGGAATAGAACACATATTTTCTACATAATTTATTACATTAGTTTTATATGTTGAAAAAAGAAAAGGCAACATCTTTCTGCATAAAATTCAGTGTATATGTAATTTAGTCCAAGAAAACACTAAGCAAGTGTTGTACATGCGCACAAAACAAACCATACTTTCAAAGAACTCAAACAATTCTTTAGGCAAAAAATGTAAACATAAACACATATTAATACAGTCAATTACAACCGATTTTCCTTTCCGTAAATCCAACAAAATACTACTAAATGGTCTGGCTATCCAAGTCTTTCATCTTAATTCTTGTACTGGTGCACTACCTTGTGCTTCCTGTCAGATAAATATCTGAGCAGCAACAACAGAGAAAACTGAATTATGTTTCCACATCAGAACATTTTTTCAATTATAAATGAGCATGACTTGGGATTGCTCTTGTATCCCTTTTTGCAGGCCTTGCAGTTGAGGCATTTTATGCGTCTATAATATGGAAGTATAATAACCTGATGTTATCCTATGTGGAAAGGATTCAATTCTAAGTTATTTTCAGAGATTTATATGTAAAATAAGAACATCTCTTGCAGAAATTTACAACAACATAAGAACATCTCTTGCAGAAATTTACAACAATAGATAATTTACTGAACTGAAAATAAAGTAAAAATCACCTAAATATCTAATAGTAAGTTGCAGATATGGTTATTCAATAGGGACAAATCAGGTAAGTTCTAAAATATTTAAATACCTTGCTTCCCAACATAAAAAAAAGATTTATATTGTTATACCACAAAGCTACCAGACATTTTTTAACAAACGAAGTAAAAAACTGTCACGACCCGCGATTTTCCACCCTCGGGAGTCGTGATGGCGCCTACTATGGGAGCTAGGCAAGCCAATTTAATTACTTTTTCATTAATAACATAATTCTTTTAACACTTATCGGCAATAATACAAAAGCAACGAAATTAAATAATAAGCGTAAGTCTAAATTTATAGAAAACACTGAATAGAATTGCGGAAAATTTCAACCAAGGCCTCACCAAGACTGATGTCACAGTTTACAGACGGTTCTAAGAATATCTCTCTCTCTTCCTTTTGTTTTTAACTGATTATTTTTCCAAATGGGTGGAGGCAGGTGCATTCTCTCAAATACGCAAACAAGAAGTCATCACGTTCATCTGGAAAAATATCATATGCCGCTTTGGCATCCCTAAAGAAATCAGTTGTGACAACAGAGACCTTAACAATCATGTTCATAAATTCTCCTATGTGCATTAGAAACCATGTTCTAGGATTTTTATTGCACTCACCTTGATATCATACCTGCAATCAAATCTTATAAAAAATCAGTTTCTTCAGTAGCAATCATGCCTATAGGAAATAAGTATAAAAGCAATCCCAACACCTAGATATCAGACTTATATAAAATTAGTTCTGCAAAGTTTGTGATTAATTCCAGCACCTAGACAGCATGCCTATAGGACCAAATGAACCACATTGCCTGCTTAAATCGTTTACTGGTTATTGCAGTTCTGATTAACGATTAGATATCATGTTCATAGGGCATCTCTGATCCACACGCCTGTAGGGCGACTAAAATCTTGAAACTATAAACTGTGCTTTCGTTTAACTATTTGTGAACTGCCCAGATTCAGCTAGTCCTAAAATCAGTAGGCAAACTGATTAAGTACCTTCTGCCTCGCTTTAATAAAAATGCTACACAGGTTCTGCTTTGTGCTCACCTAGATATCCTGCTATAGGACTTTTAAAGTGTCTGAAATACTGTTGTTTGAGACGTCCAATTGCCTTCTTATTTGTGGAGGTAATTGTGAGCCTTTAACTGTCCCTTTATCTGACAGTCCTATTTGTTTTGCTTGTCGCTTAGATTTTTCTCCTTTTAAACACTATAGGAGAGTCTAGATCCACCTTAACTAGAAGTCCTAAACACCTCCAGGACCGTAAGTAGGGGACGGGTAATGCACGCATAGAGTACGTTTAATTAGAATCGCTTATATAACCATTAAGGGGAGGGTAATCGGGTAGTAAAGGATATGATGACCTGTGCGATAATGCTATGTGTACCACCCCAACTTGGGGACGATTACCAAGTATTGCACAGAAGTGATCCAATAGGCTAAAAACCCTAGGACCCCTTTACCCCTTGTTTTAAACATAATATCCATATGTCTAAATTGCTTTGTTTGCTTATAAGACTAATTCACCTAATTCGAGTTTGGCCGGGACCCACCGTTGTGGACCTCGAGGGATGCCTAACACCTTCCCCTCAAGGTTATTTCGAGCCCTTACCCAATCTCTGGTAATGCAAACCGGTTTATGTATTATTTTCTTTAGGTGCCGTAACGCACCTTAAATCCGTTAGGTGGAGACTCTTCAAAATTCCATACCCCTTCCCAAAAGGAAATGAGTTGTCCCAAAATGTCGAAACCCGGACTCCGCGAGGAAAAAGAGGGTGCGACAGCCATTGTTATCAAAACTTGAGTTTGGGAGCTCGAATTTGAACGAGATTTTGAGGGATTTTCAGAGATAGCAATTGGGTAATATTCTACACTTGATTTTGGTTATATTCCACTAATCTATCATTAATTTTATCATTATATTTCGAATTTGGGGTGAAAATTGGAAAAAATTTGAGAAGCGTTCTTAGATTGAATTTTGGGGTTTTGATCGAGATTTTGGTATCGGATTTGAGTATATTTGGTACGAGTGAAATCGTGAGTGAATGGATGTTTAATTTTTATGACTTTTACTCGATTTCGAGACGTAGGCCCGTGGAGGCTTTTTGGGCGATTTTCCAATTTCTTGCTTTATCTTTGATTTCATTAGCTAGATTTGTTTCTTGTAGTTATATTTATGTTATGAAATTATTTTTGCTAGTTTGGGCCATTAGGAGTCGGATATTCGTGGAAAGAGCATTGTTACGGATTGATTTGAGCTTGGTTCAAGGTAAGTGGCTTGCCTAACCTTGTGTGGGGGAACTCCCCTTAGGATTTGATACTGTTTTGACGTGTGAGTGCCGTATACGTGAGGTGACGAGTACGTACACGGTCTATTTGTTGTAAAACTCCATTTTTCACAAAGTAATAACTTGTTTCTCCTTATTGGAGCTACACTAGCATATGTAACTATCCTGTTTAGTTTAGAATAGCATGCCTACGTGTCTTAACTGCCTACCTGAACTCTGTGCAGCATGTTTAGTGAAATTCCTGCTTTCCTTGACTTGAACTTAGTCTTAATCGTAGGTTTTCTTGTTGTAACTGTTATTTGAGCTGCATATTTAGAGGTTGTTTGGATTGGCTTATAAAAAGTACCTTTTAAGCTAAAAGCCAAAAGCCATAAGTTGGTAATACCCAACTTTTTGCTTTTGGCTTATTTTTGTACTTTTTATGCCTAAAAGTAAGTTCTTTTAAGCACTTATTATTATCGCCAAACATCACACAAACTAAAAAAAGTGCTTAAAAGCCAATAAGCACTTAAAATAAGCCAATCTAAACACCCTCTTGCTTTGGGACTACGGAACGGTATTCCGGGAGATCCCCTTGTACAGTATATTTACATTGGGACTACGAAACGGTATTTGGGGAGATCTCCCTGTTCTGCATATTTACTTTGGGAGTACAGAAAGGTACTCCGGGAGATCCCTCTGGGCATTTATGTTTAGGATTACGAGACGGTATCTTGGGAGATCCCCTATTGTTATCTCAATGTACTGAGTTGTTGTCTTCTATGATTTCATCTTGTTTAATTTCAGTCTTTATTTTACTGTGGTATTTCATTCTATCTTGTTTTATATATATATATATACTCGGCCGAGGTTAGGCTTCGCACTTATTCGGTACCGTTGTGGTGTACTCATGCCCTTCCCTGCACATGTTTTTCATGTGCAAATCTAGGTACCGCTTATCAGCCGCATTATCAGTAAGGCGAGACATCTGTAGAGACTTCAAGGTATATCTGCCGCGTCCGCATACCTTGGAGTCCCTATCTACTCTTCCCCATGTCAAAGAGTTCTTGTATTTTCTTTTGTTAGACTATGGAGTATAGAAATACTATTTTCTTTCTGTAGTTTGTGACTTACGATATTTCGGATTTTGAGAGAGTTTATGTACATTTCGGGAGTGATTATTGTATATGCCGAGCGGCATCTTAATTTCTTATTTAAATTTACCTGTTAGTTGTTAGCTTTTATGTTTTCGTTTCTTTTCCGCAAATGTTAGGCTTACCTAGTCGTAGATACTAGGTGTCGTCACGATAGTTCACGAAGAGAGAACTTGGGTCGTGACACCAGGCCTTTATGATACTCTATCAGTATATGATATATACCATGTGGGTATCATAGAGGACTAATGACTGCATTTTTTTTATTGAAAAATGAACCAGTCCTCTATAATACCTGTCAGTATATGATATATACCATCTGGATATCATAGTATACTATAACTATATACTTCAACAGCTACTAGTATATTATTTCTTGTGTACAATAGGCTAGAATAAGTTATTCTTGATAATTAATATAGGAAAAAAATACTATTTAGTTACCGTTTCTAATAGATATAGTAAAAAAAATTAAGAGAGAAAAAAAAAAATAAAGGAGCCAAACTGTGTGCAAAATTAGATTATGAAAAACATAGAAAAAAGATAGAAAAAAGTGATTTGAAATAATAGTATATGAAATTAGAAAACGAAAAAAAGAAAAGCAAAAAAAGACAGAAGAGAAAAAAGTATAATGTATAACTTATTCTAATAATTGAATTGGAGAAAAAGAAATAAGAAAAAGAAAGCTAAAAGGTATATATATTACCTATATTAAAAAAGTTGAACGAATATTTACTACATCACTTATCTTTTCTATCATACTAGATGAACCAGGCCCGTGCTAACCACGGGCCAGCAATTATTAGTCACTATATGTTGGAAAAGGAAATAGAACACATCTTTCTACATAATTATTACATTAGTTTATATGTTGAAAAAAGAAAAGGAGCACATCTTTCTGCATAAAAATTCAGTGTATATGTAATTTTAGTCCAAGAAAACACTAAGCAAGTGTTGTACATGCGCACAAAACAAACCATACTTTCAAAGAACTCAAACAATTCTTTAGGCAAAAAATGTAAACATAACACATATTAATACAGTCAATTACAACCGATTTTCCCTTTCCGTAAATCCAACAAAATACTACTAAATGGTCTGGCTATCCAAGTCTTCATCTTAATTCTTGTACTGGTGCACTACCTTGTGCTTCCTGTCAGATAAATATCTGAGCAGCAACAACAGAGTAAAACTGAATTATGTTTCCACATCAGAACATTTTTTCAATTATAAATGAGCATGAACTTGGGATTGCTCTTGTATCCCTTCTATTGCAGGCCTTGCAGTTGAGGCATTTATGCGTCTATAATATGGAAGTTAATACCTGATGTTATCCTGTCATTGGAAAGGATTCAATTCTAAGTTATTTTCAGAGATTTATATGTAAAATAAGAACATCTCTTGCAGAAATTTACAACAACATAAGAACATCTCTTGCAGAAATTTACAACAATAGATGAATTTACTGAACTGAAAATTAAAGTGAAAAATCACCTACATATCTAATAGTAAGTTGCAGATATGGTTATCAATAGGACAAATCAGGTAAGTTCTAAAATATTTAAATACCTTGCTTCCCAACATAAAAATAAGATTTATATTGTTATACCACAAAGCTACCAGACATTTTTTAACAACGAAAGTAAAAAACTGTCACGACCCGGATTTTCCACCCTCGGGAGTCGTGATGGCGCCTACTAATGGGAGCTAGGCAAGCCAAATTTAATTACTTTTTCATTAATAACATAATTCTTTTTAACACTTATCGGCAATAATACAAAAGCAACGAAATTAAATAATAAGCGTAAGTCTAAATATTATAGAAAAACTGAATAGAATTGCGGAAAAATTTCAACCAAGGCCTCTACCCAAGACTGATGTCACAGTTTCACAGACGGTCTAAGAATACTACACATAAAGGTCTGAAAGAAATAAACTCGACACTGTCTCCAGAATTACATGAAAGAAACAGGAATATAGATGAAGGGAGACGCCAGGGCCTGCGAACACCTGCAAGGCTACCTCGGGTCTCACTGGACTGGAAGCCTGCTCCCACTCTATTGTTGCTGCTGTCTGAAGCCTGGGATCTGTGCAAAATAACACAGAGTGTAGTATCAGCACAACCGACCCCATGTGCTGGTAAGTGCCTAGCCTAACCCCGGCGAAGTAGTGACGAGGCTAGGACCAGACCACCAAATAAACCTGTGCAGATATATATACAAGTACAACGGAAAAAAAATAAGAAAATAACAATTTAAGCTGGGGAAGGGAGCATGCTTCAGGGGCAACAGTTAGGAATAGAATTTTAGGAATAATAAAGCGTACATCTAAAATTTAACTTCTAGCAGCAAATAAAGAGGTAAGGCAACTTTCATATTCAACTCATCTTGTTGCAGGCGTGCAACCCGATCCCAATTCTCAATATCTCGTGGTAGGCGTACCACCCGCTCCCATTTCAATATCACTCATGGTAGGCGTACCACCCGCTCCCATTTCTAGAAATCAACAATTCCTCTAAAAGAAAATTTACTCTAACAAACGCAATAATTAATACGAGTTGATAAGACAACAAGTACACAAAATTTATGATTTACTAAGGAAAACAAATAATGACAAATACCAATTAATAATGGATTATAAGGGGGCAATTAGGCAATTTAGTAATTTATACGTTGAATGTCACGTACCAATTAGGTCACATAATCATGTAGCAATTAAGGCATAAATTCAAGACATAACGTTGGGCAAGGACACCTTGGTTCAATAATAACAAGTAACACGATAAAGGAAAATGTCAACGTAAAGAATCACAGAAATAATGGAATAAGACAAGTAATGCACTTGAACTGATAACAACAAGAAAATCAATAAATAGAAGTAAAGGACAACATAACTCAATTATCATCAAAGAAATCAGGAAAATCAAAGACAAATGCACGGCATCACCCTTCGTGCTTTTACTCTCATCCTCACCAAGCAATTAGAATAACAAGATGTGCACAGCATCATCCTTCGTGCTTTTACTCTCTTTCCTCACGTATAATCAATAGAATTGGCACGGAATGGTACATCGTGCGGCACGGCATCACCCTTCGTGCTTTACACTCTTTCCTTACAATAGCAAACAATGCACGACATCACCCTTTGTGCTTTACACTCTTTCCTCACAATAAACAAACAATGCACGGCATCACCCTTCATGCTTTACTCTCTTCCTCACCCAAACAACAATCACAAACAAGGACAAGGGAATAAACAAAATAATAATAGAAATCCCGGCAAGGAACACAGTAAAATAATTAAATCCCGACAAGGGTACAACATCAATAATCTCAACGTCCCGGCAAGGGAAAATATTCAATAATCGACAACGTCCCGGCAAGGGAATAGATCAATAACTCTTTCTCTTTCTTTCACTTTTGTCACATAGTTCACATTATCACTCGAGCCAATGCCCCAAAGATTTACCTATCTCATATACCTTCACAATTTGTATTTCAACTCGAACCAACGCTCCACGAAGTTCAAAGATCACAATTTCTTTCACAAGATCTTTACAATATGTAGAAGTCATCAATTAAACATGGAAAATATAACAAAATCCCAACTATTCGAAAAATAAGGACTCACGGTCATGCTAGACACCAATGTATAGATACTCGTCACCATGCCTATACATCGTACCTGACAATTAGCAAGTAGCAAATAAGACTCAACTCCTATTCCCTCAAGCTAGGGTTAAACACTTACCTCAACTTCCACGGCCAAATCAATCCACCACAACCGCTTTCCCTCTCGAATTCGGTTCCAACTCATTCAATTCTATACAATAATGACTTCATAATATCAATATATGCTAAACAAATCAAACCCAATGTCTAATTATAGATTTCCAAGCTTTCTTTCCAAAAATTCCAAAATCGCCCCCAGACCCGCTTGGTCAAAACACAAGGTTCGGACCAAATCAAATCCCCCATTCACCCACGAGCCCGAATATATAATTTGTTCTCAAATTCGACCCCAAAACGAGGTCTAAATCAAGAAAAAGTAAAAAGCCCTAACTCTACCCACTTCCCCCAATTTCTACCCTAAATTTCATGTTTTAGGCTTAGAATTCTACAAATATTGATGGAAAATGAAGAAAAACGAGTTAAGATTTACTAACCCAAGAAGTTTTGGTGAAAGGGAGCTTCAATGGACGCTTAGAAACCTTGGAGAAGAAGAAGTTCGTGTGTTTTTATGAAAAATTCGCGACTACACTGTTTCTGAAAATTAAATATAACTGGGCCAAATTTGCCCTTCGCGTTCGCGGAAAGAGATTCGCGTTCGCGAAGGGTTGACTCAACAGAACATCGCGTTCGCGATGGGGGAGGACGCGAACGCGAAGAGAAAAGGCTGGGGGTCCAGGATTTGGTCTACGCGAGCGCGTGGACACTTACGCGAACGCGTTGAAGGGAGCCCTATAAACTACGCGAACGTGAGTCAGTAGTGCGAACGCGATGAGGGGAAAAATCATAGCTTCGCGAACGCGAAGAAGGAACTGGGTCTGCAACAGCTGAAGAATTTCTGCAACTTTCCTAAGTTTGAAACCACCCCGAAACACCTCCGAAACACTCCCGAGCCCTCGGGGCTCCTAACCAAACACACACACTAACTCAACAACATCCTACGAACTTAGCCGTGCGATCAAATCGCCAAAATAACATCAAAAACAATGAATCAAACCTCAAAATCACTAGTTTTTTCTCAAACTTCATGAACTCTCAAATTTAGAGTTTTAAGTCCGAAACACGTCAAACGACGTCCGATTTCAATCAAACTTCACAGAAATATCTTAAACCACATATAAGACCTGTACCGGGCGCCGGAACCAAAAATACGGGCCCGATACCAACACGTTCTAACCAATTTTCATTTCAATTTTTCCTTAGTAATTTCAGAAAAACAATTTTACTCAAAAATTCATTTCTCGGGCTTGGGACCTCGGAATTCGATTCCGGGCATACGCCCAGGTCCCATATTTTCCTACGGACCGTCCGGGACCGTCAAATCACGGGTTCGGGTCCGTTTGCCCAAAATGTTGACCGAAGTCAAATTTAATCAATTAAATATCAAAATTTAGCATTTTTCACACAGAATTCATATTTAAGCTTTCCGGCTACGCGCCCGGACTGCGCACGCAAATCGATGCAATCCTAAATGAGGTTTTCAAGGCCTCGGAAGTATAGAATGGGTAAGAAAACAGGTGATGACCCTTTGGGTCGTCACAAAAACAACATGAAGGTCTTATGTTATTGCTAAACCAAGCGAGATGCTTCTAATTTCATTAGTTGTTAAGTTAAGAAAATATCCCAAACAGTAGGATAGAAACTCTTTTATTCACAAGTAACCAAGAATTTAAACCATAATGATCCACCTGCCAGTACCTTTTACTTTTAGAAGCTAAAACAATGGATAAAAAGAAACGACATTTCTAGAGAAAAATTTATTTAAAGACGAAAATGGCCAGACAGAGCATGAATTTCTATTGCACCAAGAAATGCTAATATTGTTGCTTTACAAGTTTCATCAGTTATTAGGATACTGAGAACAAAGTAGAAGGAAATTTACACACTTTTGCATAGTCAAGTTTATTTTTGAAGTTTATCGCAGATAAGTCAAGAGTATCAAGGAACTGAAACATCTCTATATTGTTGGAAAATAAGACTCAATACACTCTTGCAGGCAGAACACACTAGGATTTGTACACTGAATATTGGTGGATGAATCAAGTATGAACAAGTTAAGCTGTTGAGCTGTGGCCTGTGGATTAGAGATACCAAATATTTCAAAAGTTTTGTTTCAAATAAACTGCCTATGTACCAGTAACAGAAAAGTGATGCCGTCAAATATGCAAGAGACTATGAGAGTAATGCCAGAAATACTGACAAATAGAATTTGGTCTACAAAACAGTATAGTTAAAAGAAATAATAGTAGAATCTTTTGGATACTAACCTCAGCTGTTACTTTTTTCTGTGTCTAACATAGCCATGTTTTGGTTACCTGGTGTCAGCAGCTAAGAATAAAAGAAATAGCAACATGCAAGATAAAAGGCATCACTGAGAGAATAGTAATATATGTTGAATACAAGCAAAGAAATCATAAGTTGTTTCCATTAAGACTATCCAACCCCTGAGTATATTAATAGCTTCAAACCACAACTTATTTGTAGCGCCAGAAGCATAATTGAAAGCATCACAATGGTATTTAGGCCCAAACGTTTTCTAGTGCAGAAGTCTCCAGAATCAACTGGAAAATAAACTGCCTAGTAAAAAAAAATTTTTAGAAACTGAAAAATAAAAACTGTAACTGCTCTAGAAGATGAACGAAGGCAGTTTCACAGTATTATACAAGCTGCAGGAGTTCTGCAAAATGAAGAAAAGGAAAAGAAAAGAAAAGATGAATTTAAAAAAATAACAAACCAAATTTAAAAAAAAATACTACATAAGACTTCAGTTGACCATAATGCTTTAAAATGGATTAAATTTTTAAAAAAATAGTTTATCAGGACCGCTCCGGAGCACATAGCATTATTTATGGTGGTATAGGTGCAATTAATTTTTATCCTCTTACAACATGCAATTTCATTTATATTTTATAATACCTCTCTTCACGTTTTCACTTCAATAACACCTCATATGAGCAGAAAGAGATATCTGTATATGCATAGCAGAGAAGGTCATTCTTGAGCTTTTTTGGCAACAACTTATGCTTTCAATTATCTTAGTTATAAGGCCTAAAAACAAATTGGCTAATTTGGTAAAAATTATGTTTTAATTATTCCACACAACAGATCCTCTTTGAAGCCCACAAGGTTGTCAAATTCAGCCATTCATCTTAACATCTTCAAAATGGGCTTTTGAAGACTACGAGAAACGTTACCTTATTTTACAGGGTAGAGATGAGACGACATCAGAGAAGAAAATACTAAATTCTAGATAAAAATAGTTAGTGTGACTAAACTACACTTAATTAAATATTGCAGCATAGTTAACGTGAGGAGTAAAAAGACTTTTCAGGGACACGTACATAAGGGCAATTTTAGAAAAATAAATTGAATTTTTCCTTGATTATATAAATGGACACCTATTTTGGACCAAAATAAAAAAACAAATTGATCACTTATTGTGGATTGCAGGGAGTATTAAATTATAGACATTGGCATAACTATTACCGTTTGAATTAAAATCTCTCAAATATTCATATCCAAATAACATCACATACTCCCATTTTTTTTAATTATTATACATGTTTTTCAATCTAACTTTATCTCTTTTTATCCCATTTCTCAAGAATAATTTTTTGTCTTCCAAAAATCTATTATCCTGTTTAAATTACTTACATAGTGCTTTTTTGTCTCTTTTTTCTTCTTCTGCATTTTTTTTGGCGCCTAAATGGTACTTATATTTGTGTCACTTTGTCATGTCAGTCCCCAAACTTAGCATTTTGCCAATTGAACACTTACACTCGTTCAAATCGTGTATAATAAACGCTTATGACAGGAGGCTGCTGTGCGTGTAATACAATCTCCTACACGTAGGATGACACGTCATTACTAGTGCCACATAGGAAAATAAACTATTGACTTTATCTTCATTTTTTTTCCTTAAACTATTGACTTTATCTTCATTTTTTTTCCTTACTCCACCATCTCTTCCCCTTACCACCAACAACTCCACTGCCATCGCCAGAAAATTCCTCAGGTCACTGGAAAACACCATTAAAAATCTTGTAGTGTTCATTCAATTCTAAGAGTCTTGTAGTGTTCTAATGAACTAACTTTGATGCTGATGACATATACGCACAAAAAAAAACAGGAAAAAAAAAACAAGATATGTTTATAGTTGTTAGTCTCTTCAG
>NC_032000.1:29935040-29937163 GCF_001879085.1 Nicotiana attenuata | reverse complement strand
CTGACATGAGTAGCTGAGTATTGAACTGACTTGAATATCTGAGTATTGAACTGACATGAGTATCTGAGTACTGAAGTAACATGAGTATCTGAGTACTGAACTTACGTGAGTATTTGAGTACTGAACTGGCATGAGAATCTGAGTACTGAACTGACATGAGTATTTGAGTGCTGGAAAATTGAATGTTATAACATGACACGTGAAATACTAGATGTACCACCACTAATTCTGGTGGCAACTCTAACTCATAAGCTAATTGACCGATCCTTCGCAAGATTCTATATGGGCCAATATAGTAGGGACTATGCTTCCCTTCCCAAATCTCATAATGCCTTTCATAGGCGAAACTTTCAGAAACACCCAATCACCAACTTGAACCAACCAATTGGCGATCTACATCTTCTCCCATACAGAGTCTTGCCCGGTGCCATCTTGGTACTGAAATGGTAGGTGTTATTATTAGCAAGGTCAATGAGAGGTATGTGATCATCCCAATTACTGTTAACATCAAGGACATATCCTTAACTCTTTAAATAAAATGCTCTGTCTGGCCATAAAGTTCACGACGTTATTTTTCATGTCGTTCAACCAATAAATCTCCTTGGTCATGATGCATATTTGGGAACCTGTATGGAAAGAATACCTAGAATTATGGGCTTTTAACATGATCTTCCCTCTTTAAGTCCATCTATGTCTGGGACACACAATCTGTCCTAGTACCTCGAAGTACCGTCATCTCCCCCTTATTCAAAAGCCATCGTCTTATACTTGTGAATCTCCTTTTTCAACTTCACCACGTAGGGATCATCAAATTGTTTCTCCTTCCCTTTGGCTACTAAGGGGGAACAATTCATATTCTTGACAACAACTCTACTATCTTTGGAGTACGCAAATTGAAATCCTAGTTGGGCTAAGCGGTGAACTTCTTTCACCAGAGTGGTCTTATCTACCTCGATCATTAGTTATACTTCTCACACTTGATTATCTTCTTATGCACTTCCTGAAAACACTTATAGAATTATTGTGAACTAAGTCTTTGACATGTACTCTAAATTAGAGTCTCGTGCAATGGCACTACCCTCATAA
Organism: Nicotiana attenuata; assembly: GCF_001879085.1. Classification (NCBI taxonomy): domain Eukaryota; kingdom Viridiplantae; phylum Streptophyta; class Magnoliopsida; order Solanales; family Solanaceae; genus Nicotiana; species Nicotiana attenuata. The sequence goes on along the minus strand of NC_032000.1, from coordinate 29,936,077 downwards.
CACATAAAAAGGCATGATTTTATAGCTTTTCTGTGATCACTTTATCATCAATAACTAATCTCGGTGATCATTCTAATCACATTATGTTTCTTACACATGCTAGACATAATCCCTGTGGTAATTATACAATTTTCCTTCATTACCGAACTGCTTTTCTTTTTCATATCCCATGCTAACTATTCAGGTTTCAAATCTCTAACTGCACTTACTGATGGTTTTCACATCACCCCTTAGACCAAAGGTCTTATTCTTGTGGATCCTTCTCTTTTGTTGGGATCCAAATAACTTTCCCTATTTTCTGCAATTCTTTGCACTCTACGTCAATGACGACTCATCTTCCAACTTACTTCCGAGAAATCTTTCTTACTACTACAACTAAATTATTCTCTTAACGGAAAGCTAGTATATTCATAACTATCATACACAATCTTAATAATTTAACTCCATTCACACTGTCAAACTTGGGGAAGCCCCATTTCGATAATTCCTGAAGGCTATTCTTCTATAGCTTGCTCTCTCACTGCTAGCTGATTTTTTTTCTACTGCCACTGTAATTCGGGTTTAACTTAAACTCCTTGGGTTCTAACACACGTTCGGTATTTCAAACTGTTATCCACTCACTATTGTTAACCTGGCTAAGTGAATCAAATTGTACCTCTACTAGCTCCGCTGCAATTGCTAATTTGTTGTATCTACTCAACACTTTTTAAATAGCCTTTTTCTAACCACCTACTAGCTATATATATATATATATATATATATATATATATATATATATATATATATATATATATATATATATATATATATATATATATATATATATTGTATCCTAAGTTTGAAAATGTACTTTTAGTATATATTGGTTGTATCCCCAATGTGTTTGTCTGAGTTTATTATGTATGATTATATAGTTTATATATACTACATAATATGTATGTATTATGTATATATATTATATAATATTATATGTGTGTGTACTATATATATATATATATATATATATGTGTGTGTGTGTGTGGTGGGTGGGTGGGTGG
>NC_032000.1:29899823-29935020 GCF_001879085.1 Nicotiana attenuata | reverse complement strand
GTGGGTGTACACATATATAGTATATACAAATTATATACACAATTTACAGACAATTTATAACAACTTGATCGGTTGTATTGAGAACTGGCGTTCCGTTCGATGGCTTATGATCTCGAGTAGCTCTGTATTGTGTATTATGACTTGTGTGTGTGGTCGAGTTCAGTTTTCGGATGTTTCGGGATTGGTTTAGAAGGATGATTCTCGTTTTAGAAACTTAAACGGTAAGAGTTGACCAAAGTTTGACTTTGGTGTAGACGACTCCAGAATAATGTTTTACTAATTCGAATAGCTTCGTATGGTAATTTTGGACTTAGGCGTGCGTTTGAATTTGGAAATGGAGGTCCGTAGGTTGATTTGGTACATTTTAGCAAAAATTGAAAAGTTAAAGGTTTGAAAGGTTGAGAGGTTTGACCGAGAGTTGACTTTGTTGATATCGCATCCGAATTTTGATTCCGGGTATTGGTATAGCTCTGTTGTGTCATTTGGGACTTGCATGCAAAATTTGACGTCATCCGGGTGGATTTTATACGATTCGGCGCGAGTTGTAAAAATTGAAAGTTCATAAGTTGTGTGATTCATAGTTTTGATGTTGTTTGATGTGATTTGAAGCCTCGAGTAGGTCCGCATTATATTTTGGAACTTGTTGGTATGTTCAGACGGGGTCCCGGGGGCCCGGGAGGTTTCAGATGGGTTTCGGATAATTTGGATCATTTTCAGGGAAGCTGGTTTGGGCAAGGGTCTAGTGTGGTCGCACCTGCGGACCACTGGTCATAGGTGTGGATGAGGAGGAGCGCAGAAGCGAAAGCATGGTTGGATGAGGAAGACCGCAGAAGCGAATGTCTGGGTGCATCTGCGCAGCCGCAAAAGCGGACATTGAGCGCAGAAGCGCAAGGGCAGAAGCGCATTTATGGTCGCAGAAGCGACATTGGCTCAGGTAAGGTAATTTCATCGAAGCGGATTGTTGGCCGCAGAAGCGCGCATCGCAGAAGCGTTCTTCGGACCGCAAATGCGGGATTTTTGGGGCAGATAATATTTACGAGGTTTAGCCATTTTCTTCATATTTTGAGTTATAGACCTCGGTATTGGGCGATTTTGGAGGTGTTCTTCATGGATTGGATTCGGGTAAGTGTTCTTTACCTGAATTCTATTATATTTCATGAATCCATTGTTATTTTCATCATTTAATTAGTGATTAAGTTGGAATTTTGGGGGAAAATTGTGAAAACTTCTTAGACTAAATTTTGGAGATTTGAAAGGAAATTTGAAGTTGGATTTGAGTTTGTATGGTTGGACTCGTTATTGAATGGGTTTTCGAATTTTATAATTTTGGTCGGGTTACGAGACGTGGGCCCGGTGTTGACTAATTGAGTTGACTTTTATTTTTCTTTCAAGATCGAAGTTTTATTATCTGGAATTGTTTCCTATGATTTTTATTATGAAACTAAGTTATTTTGTCTCAATTTGAGCGGTCTAGAGGTTGTTTCACACAAGAAGATCATTTTAGAATATCGGTTTAGCTTTTTTGAGGTAAGTATCTTGCCTAACTTTGTGTGGAGGAAACTACCCCTAGAATTTGAGTCATTTGTGCTAATTGTGTCATTTAAAGGCCGTGTATGCGAGGTGACGAGTACGTACTCGGGCTTATTTGTGGGAATTTGACCATTTTAGGCTCTTAGGTTCTTATATTCATTAAATATGAAGTTGTCTTATAATATTAAATTCTCCATTTACTAAATTCACTCTTACGTGTCTTATTTGGAGTTGACTGATATATATTCTACCCTTATTGCCAATTAAACGCTTGTGTGCCTTAATTGAAGTTGTTGCCTCTTTTATTGCCACGTTGTCCTTCCCATAATTTCTTAATCGTAATTGAAGTTATTGTTATCTCTTCCGTAATTGCTTAATCTTAATTGAAGTTTCTGTTATCCCTTTCATTGTTAACTTATCCTTAATCGGTATCATCGCTACATCATATCTCTCTTATCGTCAAGTTGTACTTACGTGGAAACATTATTGTGTGTTATCCCTTCAATTGTTAAGCCACTTTTACTGGATATAGTCGTTACACATTATCTCTCCCCCTTGTTGCATAATTCTTGTTTGAAACCATTATTTCCTTTTGTGTCTTTCATTGGGAATTCGTCCTTCCGTTTCTTTGTGTTTTATAATTCTTGTGTTGATTTACTTGCGTAATCTCGTGTTATTGTTGTTGTTATTTTTGTACTCACTGTTATTGAGCCGACGGCTATGCGTGGTTCTGGTATTGGAATTGTTTTGGCGAAATGTTATGGCTATGGGCAGATGTGGTGAAAGTCATTATATTGTGCTGTTATGTTTGGCACACGTGGTATTGTTGAGAGGATTGTCGGGGTATTCGCACGTGAATTGTCCGTGCTATTGTTATTATTGATATTTTCACATACGGCGTGACAAGGCGGGCTATATGTATGTGGGTTTGCGCATGTGGCGAGACAAGACGGGAATATTATTATGCGCGTGCGGGGAGACAAGGTGGGCATTCACTTTATGGTTTCGTACATGGCGAGACAAGGTGGGCTATATCGAGGAATAATTTGTGATGACTTGTGATGGCTTGGGGGCATTGTTATTGACGACATTTGTGTAGTGATGTGCCTACCTTTTGTGAGTTATACATTATACGCTTTGTGGTGATTCGTTCCTATGTGCCATTCGTTGTCTCTACTCTTACTTGTTGATGTGATAGAATTGTTTTGTCATCTTTACCATGCTTAACTTTATATTGACATTGTTTTCCTGTTAGTTCTCATTCATACTTGTACAGGATGTTAAGTCTAGTAGGTATCTTGACTATCCCTCATCACTACTCCACCGAGGTTAGTCTTACTGGGTACCGCTGTGGTGTACTCATGCTACGCTTTCTACATATTTTTTTGCAGATTCAGGTACTTCGGAGTTGGTTGATCACTAGCTAGCTGTTCGGGCTTTGCTGTGGAGACTCAAAGTATACCTGCCGTCGAGTTTGCAGACCTCAGAGTCACCTTATAATATTGTACTTGTACTGGTTATTTCTATTCCGGAACATTTGTACTTAGAGATTTTCCTAGTAAACTCAGTAGAACTTATGATTTGTACTACCGGTTTTGGGTATTGTACTGCACTCGAGATTATTGGTTTACTATAGAAATTTCAATTTTGATGCTTAATAGTTGTTTCTGGTTAAATTTTGTCATTTAATTCAGCAAGTGTTAGGCTTACCTAGTCTTAGTGACTAGGTGCCATCACGACATCCTACGGAGGCAAATTGGGGTCGTGACAAGTTGGTATCAGAACTCTAGGTTCATAGGTGCTACAAGTCATAAGCAAGTTTAGTAGAGTCTTACGGATCGGTACGGAGACGTCTGTATCTATATTTGAGAGGCTATAGAACTACTAGGACAATTTCACCTCTTTCATTCCTATCGTGCGAATTTATTGATCTTGGAGTTTGAGTCTTATCATTTTATTCTCTCACAGATGGTAAGAACACGAGCCGCAGTTACTAATGATGCTGCTCCCAGAGTCGGTGTTGCTAGGGGCAGAGGCAGAGACCGAGGAGGAGCTAGTGCTGCAGCTAGAGCACCTGTCAGAGCAGTTGTTGAGAGGCCGCCAGTAGCTCCGATTGGGGAACAGGTACTGGAGGTGCATGTTGCTACCCCGGGACTTCAGGAGACTTTAGCATGGTTCTTGAGCATGTTTGATACATTGGCTCAGGAAGGGTTGATTCCGGTTGCACCAGCCACTTCATAGATCGGGGAGGAGCTCAAACTCCCGCCGCCCATACTCCAGAGCAGCGAGTCTATGTTGGTCAGGTTCCAGGTGTCATGTCAATACATCCTATTATTCCGGTTCAACCAGTGGTTAGGGCAGCAACATATAAAGAGGAACAACTTAGACTTGCAAGGTTCAGGAAGTATTACCCTCCTACCTTCAGTGGTTTGGCTTCAGAGGATGCACATGGTTTTATAAAAGATTGCCATCGTATTCTCTGCACTATGGATAGTGTGGAGACGAGTGGGATTGCTTTTACTACGTTCCAACTTAAGGGAGCGGCATATCAGTGGTGGCGAGCGTACGAGTTGAGTAGCTCGGCCGATGCAGCTTCACTTTTATGGACTCAATTTCCAGAGATGTTCTTGAAAGAGTCTATTCCCCAGACCCTTCGGATACATGGTGTGCAGAGTTTGAGCAGCTATGCTAGGGAACTATGTTAGTGTCAGAGTATGCCGTTAGATTCAGTGATTTGTCCAGACATGCACCTGCTTTGATTTCCACAGTTAGAGAGCGAGTCCGCAGATACATTGAAAGACTCAATCATGGTATCCGATTCAGCATGGCTCGGGGGTTGGAGATGGATGTTCCGTTCTAGCAGGTGGTAGAGATCGCTCACAGATTAGAGGGCATGTGGGTTCAGTAGGGGGAGGTCAGGGAGGCTAAGAGGCCTTGTAGACTGGGAAGATCTACTGGTCCCTATTTTAGAGGCAGGGTACAACATGATAGAGGTTTTGTGGGTCAGCCATTTTGATTTTCACTTCAGGATTCGCGCGGTGTTTCAGATACCCATGGGTCTTAGAGTACCCCCACCGGACAACCTCCACGGCCATGAAAGGGGAGGGGTTACTTTGAGTGTGGAGATACCAACCACATGTTGAGAGATTGTCCCAGACTTCGGACAGATGTGTCACAGCGGGGTATTCAGACTATGAGTTCTGCTCTAGTCACTTCTATCCCTGCACCGCCAGCTACGGGTGTAGGTCAGGTAGGTAGAGGGCGCCTAAGAGGGGGAGGCCCAGCCCGTTAATATGCTTTCTAGGGTAGGTCTGAGGCCGCTGCTCCAGATGATGATGTACAGGAATGGTTTCGATTTATTATAGAGAAGCATCATTCTTATTTTGATTCGATTATGCTTATCGGAGTGAGTTCTCCTATCTTGCTTCACATATGGGTGAGTTTTGTGATTTGTACTTTGCTTATGTGTTTGTCCCCATTGGAAGATTTTATAGTGGTAGCTTGTGTCTATCGTTTTGTTTTGTCCATTATTGAGAGCTATGAGACTAGAAGTGACTTTATGTTACTCATTACGGTAGGTTTTGATGTGAATTCTAGATGGGTGGTTACGATTTGTAATTTAGATGCTCTACCGGTATGGGAAGTTCGTTATGTGTTGTGATTTTATTTTGAGGAATTCAATTAGTGGAAGGTTTCGGTTGGTATGATGTGTATTCTACTTGTGATTCATAGCTAAGGATGGGATCCTCGTGTTTTCATGTGGTTTGCTATGTTTGAACCGGGTTGCGTGTCGCGGTGGAGTTATATTAGGATGAGATCTTTGTGATTAGTTCATATGCTTTGATTCCCCCTTGTGGAATTGATTCGTAGTATGATATTGATGGGGAGTTGTGTCTGTCGGGCTTGTTTGATAGTTCTCTCATGTGTTTCCTTGTATATTCAGTCATATTCGCGTGGTGCTTATTAGGTTTTAGCTTGCGAGGTATGTGCCCAGGTTGCAATAGATGTGACTTGTTGATACGGGTGAATGGTTATGAGATCCTCATGTTTCTTGCATTGTTGTCAGCGTTGTGAAGGTTTGGGACGAGGCTTTAACTAAGATAAGGTTATTCGTCGGTGCTGTATTTGATTATGGGCAAGTATTATGGCTAGCGTTAACGTTATGGGCATATACGTGATGTCTTATGTCATGTGGTTGTACCTTGTGGGTGTAGGCATGAGTTGTTGCAGCTGGTTGAGGCTGATACCCTATGATGATGCAGGAATTATATCTTTGGGAAATGATCAACTGGTGAAAAATTTAGTTTTAAGGTTTATCAGTGCGGGTGGAAGGAATAATTTTCAGTTGAGATGGTGTTGTCGTGCTTATGTAGATTGGGATGACGTGGGATCACCATCGGGTATATGTATGGTAAGTTCATTTAGTGATTTGAAGACTTCAGAACGGTTCTTGGCACATTTATTTAAGAAGGAGAGAAAGTAACGACCCGACCGGTTGTTTTGAAAACTGGTGTCCCGTTCGTTGGCTTAAGTTCTCGAGTAGCTCCGTGTTGTATATTATGACTTGCTTGTGTGGTCGAGTTCAATTTTTGGATGTTCGGGATTGCCTTAGAAGGATGATTCTTGTTTTAGAAGCTTAAGCGGTAAGAGTTGACCGGAGTTTGACTTTTGGGTAGATCACTCAGGAATGGTGTTTTAATGATTCCAATAGCTTCGTATGGTGATTTCGTACTTAGGCGTGCGTCCGGATTTGGATTTGGAGGTTTGTAGGTTGATTTGGTGTATTTTGGCAAAAATTGGAAAGTTGAAGGTTTGGAAGGTTGAGAGGTTTGACCGGGAGTTGACTTTGTTGATATCGGGCTCAAATTTCGATTCCGTGAGTTAGTATAGCTCTGCTTTTTCATTTGGGACTTGCATGCAGAATTTGACGTCATTCCGGGTTGATTTGATACGATTACGCTAGTTGTGAAAGTTGAAAGTTTTCATAAGTTCATTAAGTTCGATTTGAGGTGTGATTCGTAGTTTTAATGTTGTTTGATGTGATTTGAGGCCTCGAGTAGGTCCACGCTATATTTTGAAACTTGTTGGTATGTTCGGATGGGGTTCCAGGGGCCCTAGGTGGGTTTCAGACGGGTTTCGGATCATTTTGATCATGTTGAGGGAAGCTTGTTAGGGAAAGGGTCTGGTATGGTCGCACCTGCAGACTACTAGGCGCAGGTGCGTTGATCGCAGGTGCGGATGAGGAGGAGCGCAGAAGCAAAAGCATGGCTGGATGAGGAAGACCGTAGAAGCGGATGTCTGGGCGCATCTGCGCAGCTGCAAAAGCGGAACATTGAACGCAGAAGCACATTTGTGGTCGCAGAAGTGACATCGGCTCAGGTAAGGTAATACTGCAGAAGCAGGCATCGCAAAAGCGATCTTCTGACCGCAAAAGTAGTATTTTCTGGGCAGATGGCATTTATGTCAAGTGTTTGGCCATTTTCTTCATATTTTGAGTTGTAGACCTCAGTTTTGGGCGACTATGGGGGGCGGGGGGCGGGGGAGGGGTCTTAATGGTTTGGATTGGGGTAAGTGTTGTTTACCCGAATTCTATTATAATTCATGAATCCATTTTTATTTTAATCATTTAATTAGTCATTATGTTGGAAAATTTGGGGGAAATTGTGAAAACTTCTTAGATTAAATTTTGGAGATTTGAAAGGCAATTTGTAGTGCAATTTGAGTGATTCCTGTATGGTTGGACTCGTTATCAAATGGGTATTCTGATTTTATAATTGTGGTCGGGCTCCGAGACATGGGCTCCGGGGTCACTAATTGAGTTGACTTTTTATTTTTCTTTCAAGATCGAAGCTTTATTCCCTGGCCCGTGAGAGATTGTCAGTCCCTTGGCACGTGAGTCGTCTGTGCAGTTATAAATTGTAATGTGGGCACAAGATGCCAAGTGATTAGGGTTCATGAATTGGGACCCGTGAAATGTGACTATGAGGTGAAGTACCTCGGGGAAATCCTTGAACAAATCTTGTGTGGAAGCGATTTCTCTTATTGAGTTGTTACTTGTTCCCTTTACTTGGTTTCACCGGACTTAAGCTGTGTTCAGCTTATGATACGACAGTATTACCTGTTTGTTCCCTATTGCTAATCGTTGTTTCTAGTTGTAACGACCCGACTGGTCGTTTTACTTTTTAGAACCCCGTTCACTTAAATAAAACCTTCCGCGCTTGCTTTAACTAATTTACGACCTGCGGGGATGGTTGGTTCGGGATTTGGAAGAGTTTGGATTGAAATATGCTCATTTGACTCCTTAGGATTTTCTTAAAAGGCTAAGTTTGACTTTGGTCAACATTTTGAGCAAACGGACCCGGATTCGTGTTTTGACGGTTCCGAAGGGTCTGCAAGAAAATATGGGACCTGGGCGTATGCCCGGAATCGAATTCCGAGATCCCTAGCCCGAGTAATGAATTTTTATTAGAAATTGTTAAACTGAAATTCTAAGGATTTAAAGAAAATAATTAATGATTGATCACGTTGCTATTGGGCTCGTATGTTGGTTCCGAAGTCCAGTACAGGTCCAATATAATATTTAAGACTTGCCCGCAAAATTTGGTGTCAATCCGAGTAGTTTAAGGGCGTCTTGGCTCGTTAGAGGAAAATTAAGAACTTGAAGTTCATAAGTTTGATTCAATTGGTTTTAGGGGGTGTTCTTAGATTTAGCGTTGTTTCGGGCGTTCCGAAGGTTCGAGTAGGTCCGTTTCATGATTTCAGACTTGACGGTATGTTCGGGCGGGGCCCGGGAGCCCCGAGCGTCAATCGGACGAGGCTCGAGTGAAGTTAGAATTTTTGAGAAGTGCTAAAGCATCTGCTTCTGTCATAACCGCACCTGCGGTTGGTCGACCGCAGGTACGAGACCGCAGAAGCGGTCCACCTATCGCAGATGCAGCCTAGGGTAGGCCAGGCCAAAACTGCAGAAGCGGCTCCCAAGCCGCAGGAGCGGCTTCGAGACCGCAGAAGCGGTCGCAGCCCGCTTGGCCGGTTACGCAGGTGCGTCCGATTTCTCGCAGATGCGGAAATCGCTGAAGCAGTGAGCTTCATTTAATACGGGTTCTAAGTCATTTTTGCCACTTTTCACTCCTCCATTAGCGATTATGGGAGCTTTTGAGAGAAGACTTCCACCTAGCATCTTGAGGTAAGTTTATCCCACCAATTCTTAGTTTAATACTTGTGTCTTAGGCAGATTAAACACTAGAATTTAGGTAAAATCAAGGGGTTAGAGCAAAACCTAGGGTTTTAACAAAAGTTAGATTTAACTACGAAATTTGTTATGAAATTGATTAGAAATCATATATTATTGATCCTTAGGTTATAGAGAACAACTTCCTTCGAAAATTTTTGGAATCCGGGCACGTGGGCCTGGTGTCGGATTTTAGGAAACTTGTGTTAATGATTGGGAAATTGCTTAAATAGCTAGAATTCGATCTTATGAGCTTATATTGACTAGTTACCACCTCATTTAACTAGTTTGGGATCGTTCAGCTCCGAATTGAGGGTTTGGGCTCGTTGTTGGTATTGGAAGTGCACTTTGGAGCGAGGTGAGTCTCCTTTCTAACCTTGTAAGAGGGAATTGTCCCCATAGGTGTAATAATTGAGTAATTTGCTACTAAATGCGGGGGCTATGTACGCACTAGGTGACGAGAGTCCGTGCGTAGCTACTATTATGTTAATTGTCCGGGTAGTCTAGGAATCGTATCATGCTATATTTGTGAATGTCTCTATATTTTCTTGCTAATGTGATCAGTTAGGATATCTTAGAGACTTGGAAAGGAATATAAGCGAATGTATACACTTGTTGGACGCTTGTATGAATTTACTTGAAAATAAATGTGCATTCATGTGTTTTCTTGATATTAATTGATATTTATGGATCGGGCCAATCGCCTTAGTAGAAATAGATGCATCTATGGTTCGCGCCATTCGACCCTCTGGCAGTGCACGGTTTATTTTCTGTTGGATCGGTCCGTCGACCTCGGTATAATGTGCGCATGATATCTATGTGAAATCTTATCCATGACTTGTCCTGCTAAATACTTGAAATGTAATTGGTTGACTGCAAAATTGTTCAGAACATGACCTATTATCTCTTTCTACAAACTGTTGATTATCTGTGACTCCCATGCTTAGCATAACACCTCATTATATTATTTGACCCTAGTAAGTATCAAGTCGACCTCTCGTCTCTACTTCTTCGAGATTAGACGGGATACTTACTGGGTACATATTGTTTATGTACTCATACTACACTTCTATACTTAATTGTACAGGATCTGAGGCAGGTACATCTGGCTATCAGTCTGGTGCGCGCCCCTGATTCATAGTTCGAGACTTTCACGGTAAGCTGCTCCCTTCCAGTGCCGTTCAGCAGCTTGATGGAGTCTTTCTTTACTTTTGCTGTCTATTCTATCCTGGACAGTAGGATAGTTTTATTCTTTTGTACATTCTACTAGTTGCCCATTACTTGTGACAATAGGTCTTGGCACACACGTTAGTAGACTATTATTTTTGGGTTGTATAACTATTTTTGGCACATTACTGTTCATTCCTGGTTTGACTTTAACTTAATGAATTGCTGCACTTATTTTGGTAAAAGTAAAAATGAGTACTTAATTATATTTCCGCGTTGGCTTGCCTGACAATGGTGTTGGGCGCCATCACGATCTGTTTTGGAAATGGATCATGACAACATGGTATCAGAGCACTAGGTTCACGTAGGTCTCACAAGTCATGGGCAAACCTAATAGAGTCTTGCGGATCGGTATGGAGATGTCTGTATTTATCTTCGAGAGGCTATAGGGTGTTAGGAAAAACTACTCTTTATTCATTTCCTATCGTGCAGTGGTTGGCATACTAAATTTTCCTCTTCTATTCTCTCACAGATGGTGAGGACACGCACAGCTGATGTTCCAGACCCGGGAGGAGCTGCCCCCCCCCCCCTCCCCCGCCCGGGTTGTGAGAGGCCGAGGCAGAGGCCGGGGGAGGGCACCGGCCCGAGCTAGGGGACGGGGGCGTCCCAGAGTTATCCAGTTGTACCACCAGCAGATCCTACCATCTAACTACGAATCAATTAACATTAATTTAACCTAATTTGTAATTATGAATAATTTGATTTGTTGTGAAAATCGTTTAAAATGTTAGTTATTTTGATAGTTCTTTTTAAATACTTTGAAGAGCAACAATTTGTGTTTGACCAATCTATTTGAGAAATATTTTCATCCATTATTAGAGAAACAATTTTTAGTTGATAATCATATTAAAAAGGCAAAATAGCCTGACAGACACATGTACTAGTTCGTGTTTGTCATCCCGGCCCCTGTATTCAACAAAATTTCATCCAGATACCTAAACTCAGTCAAAACATGTATTTTAAACCCATTCGCCATTGCGTGTTGGTCACTCGCCCTGACGTGGAGAAAATATCATGTGCACATCAGATAAATTAATGCCACATATTTATTTATTTTAATATTACTTTTTAAAAATATTTCAAATCCATCCCCATCTTTTTATGCTGTCGGGGACCCTTATCACCAGGAAACAACCGGAAAATCGGAGTTGCCTCCACCGTTTTGCTCTCTTTCCTCCTTTCTTAGCATAATCTTAAGCCCAATTCATATACATAAAACTCTTCAATTTTGATAAAAATTTTCTACCTTGCTTCTTCTCCTTACACTCACTATTTTAGGTAAAACTCATACCACCATAGTAATCCTAGAATTTATATAGACAAAAAAATGGGGTAACAACCACAAGCAGCGTACCATCACTACAAAACAAAGTACTACATCGCTGGAAGTATTACACCGCCGACCACCATAAAGCAAAACTAGATCGCTGAAAAATAATAACTAGCAGACTCCACCACCTACTTCTCCACTCACCAGACTACTTTGGAAAATCCATGACCACCGTGGACTGATGAACATGGCCGTAGAAAAAAATTACTGGAAAAATTACTTCGCATTTTCATAGCTTCTTGATATTTTTAAAATATTTTAACTACATTAACAGTTCTTGTTTACCTTGAAAATGGTAATAACAATTAGATTCGATTTTGTGGTTCTAAAAATATGTGATCTATTTTTATGCTAGTTGTTAGGCAATAGATGCTAAGAGAAAAATTGCAAATCAAGACGATAGCTTGTAGATAGCTTAATAATCAAACCGAAATGGCTGGGAATCGAAGCCTCGAGCTTGCATATACGGGGCCTCGAGGTTGAATCGGATGCCCGATTAAGGGCAGTCGATGAAGGATTAACAGTTATGAGAGCTGTTTGCGGCTCTTTATGACCAATAATGAGCAATAAATGATGAACAATTAATGGAACACAATGAATATAAGCAATAAATGTAAATAAAGAAACCAAGAGAATATGTTCAAGCTAGAGAGTAGAGAATGTTCTTGTATTGAATGTAGTGTGTTGTATATTGAGTATCAGATCTTCTGCAAAAGGACAAGGATCGCCCTTATATATGGAGAGAAATTCCAATAAAATACATGAGTAACTATTACAAAGAAATTGTTTTCCTTGCAGGTTTTGTTAGCTTTGATCATATGCCTTGGGAACTTCCCGCTAATGCGTCGTAACCGTTGGTTTGCACTGCCTCGATGTCAATCATTACGAACCCTCGGGGGCAAACTTCGAGCCAGATTTTGAGCTTTTTGGGGGCGGTCCTTTTTTAGGCGCCCTGAGTGATCATAAAATCGAGCCCTCTGATTTTTACTGTATACAATATGCGTAATTATTACATAATATAGCCGGTACAACCACTCAATCAGCCTGGTGCAGGCTGTCACTATTGGTGCAGGAGTTGTCACGAAAATACTGCTCCTAGGGAACTTCCCGCTAACTTATGATAACCACCGGTTCGCTCTGCCCCGACACTAGGCATGAAGGACTATCGAAGACTTCGAACCTCAAGCTGCCCGCCGGGCCCTTCGAGGTGAAATTACGTAATGCCTTGTCGATCGTGAAATTGGTACTTCCGATTTTAGCCGCATACAGATAGTAATCGCGTTTCTCAGAGTAAAACAAAGAGAAACGACCTCAAGATCTTGCCCCTCCGGTGCTTTCATCGAAGCAATTAGCTGCGCCCTGCCGAGCGACTGATGTAACAAACTCGGCTTCTAAAGGTCGCGTCCGCATAGTCCTCAAAGCCTTTGAATTAATTACAGTGGTTGGCTGCCCTTTAGTCTGTCCCAATCGCACATGTTAGGCTTCTATAAATACTCGTTTCTTCGTCCCTTCCTTTCTACTGCCTCATCAGGCTCTCAACAGAGTTTTCTTTCTTCTCACCTTCCTCTCGTGTTCTTTCCTGAAGCACGATTTTTTGTTTCTTTTTTGTAACTTTTGGTAAAAATGGCGAACACTTCAACCTCTGTCCCTCAAGTAGATGTGCCTTCCTCTTCCACGCTCTCTTCTGAGGGTAAAGCAGCAACATCCCTAGGGCTGGAGAATACGTTCTAGAGGCTTTTGAGACGACCTTTGATTTTAAGGTCGAAAGACCTTCTTCGAAGTCGGGGCGATGTGAACCCGCATCTCGATACATCAGTTTAATAACGGACATGGAGAGGGTAAAAGTCGATTGCCGCTAGGGAGATGCGGTATTAGTGGAGGTTCCCTCTCGGGGGGAGGATGTAACGACGTACAAGGCCGACTTCCTCAGTGTATATACTTATCCATTTACCCTTGGCCCGGCGGTGCCATCCATACCTTCGATAGACCCCGTGACCTTGACTTCTGCGAACGATATCAAGTGACACTCGGCCAAATTCATTCGTTATTCTAGCGTATTGTTCACATGACCAGGTATTATGCGAATATGATTAAGGGGATGCCCTTCAGCCTTGACCATTTGATCAGAATGTATAGTCCCCGACTTTTTCGTGGGGGCCTGATTAAGCTCCACCATCGGACCTCGAGGGCCCTCTTTGCTTGTACTGACGAGGTTAGGAGCGGGGGGTGGATGAGCCGCTTCGTTTGAGTTAGGACTTCGGACTTGATGCCCGCCGAGAGGATGCCGTTCCTCGAAAGATGGAACATGAAGCGTAAGTAAACATACTTAACTAACTGCCCGTTTCTTTCTTTCCGATGCATTTCCTCATGAACTGACCTCCTCCCCTGATACAGCTGCTGCGGCATACCCTGATGCGGTTAGGAATCTTTCAGGCTGGGTAGCTAAACTGGACTCGATTTGCCCATATGCCGAGCGTGTGTGGCGCGATTTATCCAGGGCTCGATGGGAAGCCAAGGATCACGGTGGGACTTCGTTTTCAACTGTAGTTTCAATTTTACCAAAGTTACTGCTAAATGCGTTCTTATTCTTCGTGCTTGTTTTTGTATTCGGGCAGGTCTGGGGGAGGTGTTCTTGATGAGAGAAACTCTGACCGGTGAAGCGGATGCCTCGAAAACCGACGAAGAGAGGAAGAAACGAGGGAGGTCGTCGACTTATCCTCCGAAATCCAAGAAAACCAGAGTGGAAGATCCTAAGGATGATCCAATAGCTTTAATTTCAGAAGCGTGGGGGAGCCCCCGAGCTGGGGGCGAAAAGAAATACGATCCCTTGATAACACCCGAAGTGGGAGAGGATCTGACTGTTTCACATACTGTTGAGTTGGTAGCTTCCGAGTCGCGGCCTGGTTCTGATGTCGCCCCACCTCGGGCTGAAGAGGCCTACGAGGGTGTATCGGGCAGTGCTGCCGAGCCGGTTGACGGCCAAAATTACCCTCGAGCCGAGGTGAGCTTGGTAGACGATCCGGGGGAGCCTATCCCGAAGCTCTTCTGAAGCAAGGGATGGCCCCGATTGATTCGGTTGAGGTCGTTGAAGTGAGCGATTCCCCTACGGAATCGGATTTTCCTTCGAGGGAGATACAAGACGCCCCCAATACGGAGTCTCTCGATATAGGGATGTCCGTTGGTGATAAAATATGTTTTAAAAAACCTTCTCCTGCGCCTGAGGAAAAGCCTGACCCTGACATTTCGCTCATTTCAATGAGATTGACAGGCTATGTGATCAGGTAATCTATTCGTAAATTCTGCTTGGTTCCTCGACCTTTGCCCTACTAACCTTATTTCTTTCGTGGTTCCAGGCCAAGGTGCTCTATAATCAAACGTTTGCCAATTTTGAAACCGAGCTAATTTGCCACGAGGACGAATATAAGAAGCTTACCACAGAAGCTGATGAGCTCAGGGCTTTTTCTTCCAAGAGGGAGGAAGAACTCCGTGGCCTTCGGGATTGCTTGGAGGCGGCGTCCCGGGAAAAGACTCACCTTGCTAAACATGTTAAATAGATCCCGTTTGTTTTTTGTCTGCATGTCTAACTGACTTCAATGTTTTAATATCTTTTGGTCGATTTTTGCAGTTTAAGGAGAAAGATGTCCTTATGGGGAAGGAGCTCCGCGCCAGGGACTCCGAAATCCTCGAACTTAAACGGCATTTGAGTGAGGCAATCTCTGAGAAAGATGCCCTCCGGCGAGAGGTGATTTTGATCGGGCACTGCCTCAAAGATGAGAGGGATAAGAGCAGTAAGTATAAGGATCTCCATACTGAGTTGGCTACTACGCTATCCGAAGTCAGGGATAAGGTCGAGGCGCTTGTGACCTCGCATAAGGAGGACGCCGCTACTACAAATGCTTATGCTCGGAAGGTGTTCGAAGAGGCAGAGCTACGCCTGGCCCGAGTAGTGGAGCATGCCCGGTTAGAATCTCAAAGACAGATGCTCGAGGATATATATGCGGGAGGAATTGATTTAATTTCCAAAATTGAGAGGGTGAAGACCCAGGAAGAGGAAGCTGCGGCCCTGCTTCCTTTTGAAGACGAGTCGATCAGTGACTCAGGAGGCGATGAAGATGGAAGCGTAGTCCCTGAAGGGGAGGAGGCCGTTGGAAACCCGGAGGTTATGGCCGAGGCTATTGAAAGCGTAGTTTCTGAGGGGGCCGTCGGTCCACAGTCCCCGAGGGGGAAGTAGACTAGGCTTTTTCCTTTTATATTCTTTGTATGGGGCTTTCAGAGAGCACTCGCCAATGTAGCCTTTCTATTCTTTTACGTACGCGTATAGAAGAAAACCTTTGGTTCATCTTTCATGCATTTTCTTCTGCTTGTGCATGTCTTTCTTCGTTTTGAATTTATACGTCAATTGATAATTTGCCAGGTGAACTGGACTTCGAGTAATGACTCTTAGGTATATAATTTGGCCCTGAGGCTTGTTAAGCTGGCCCGTAGGCCTTTGCGCGTCTGGTCGGCACGACCTTTTGACTTAAGCTGGGGATAGCGGCTCTCACGTATGTGCCCTTAGGCGTTTTTTTCAGTTAACTGTTTCGGGCTCAGTCTCCGAGTCGGATTTTGACTCGAGCTCATTGGCCCTCAAGTTTGTGAATTTCAAGCTGGCCCTTAGGCTCTTACGCATTAGGTCGATACGACCCTTTATATGGGCCAGCGGTAGTGGCTCTTACGCATTGGGTTGGTACGACCTTTATATGGTCTGGCGGCAGTGGCTCTTACGCATTGGGTTGGTACGACCTTTATATGGGTTGTCGGCAGTGGCTCTTACGCATTGGGTCGGTGCGAACTTTATGTGGGCTTTATTTTTCCCTCGTTAAGGACTTTTTTGAAATTGTGTTTGCCTGACTCTTCGACAATTTGATTAAAACCTCGATTGTGAGTCGTTATGTGGCGATATGCGAGTGCTCGGTGGCTGAGTGTTTCGAAACCTGTAGTTTGGAGCTGACATGGTCGAAGCTCTTTTGCCTATGTCGAGGGTAGCCTGTTTAACCGGTTCTTTTCGAAGTACTTTCGAAGTAATTGAAGGCTTGTGATTTTATAACGACGGTCGGGCATCCCTGAGTCGCGTTAGTTTGGCTGGTATAACCTTGTGACTGTAGTCATTGTGTTTGGCCAGAGCCTTTCAGTCCCCGAGTGAAGTAGTTTTCGGCGTCTATATCGAGGGTATGCCTTTTTAGGGTCTTATAAGTTCGATATATAGCCTTAACTTTAAGATTGGGATTATGCCTTTTGTAAGGTCTTATAAAATTTTACATGCCTTACTTTGAGGTCATACAGTTTTGTTACTTGGTACAAGTATGGTTCATGCCTTGCTTGAGGTCTTACAGTTTTGTTACTTGGTACATGTATGGTTCATGCCTTGCTTGAGGTCTTACAGATTTTGTTGTTGCCTTATATAGGTCTTACGAGACCGAGGTTGCCCTCATGGGGTCATATGATCTTGGATTTTTGATAAGTCGATGGGATGGCAATTGGCGACAGTCCCTGAGACATTGAAAGTTTTCTTGGCTCTGGAGCTGTTTTTGTAACCTTAATGTTGCCTCATTGAGGGCTTACAAGTTCAAAGCTTCCGACCTGGAGGTCATATGGCTTCGAGTTTTTGACGCCCATCCCCGAGTGTTCGGGACGTTTTTGGCTTTTGGAGCCATTTTTGTGAACTTGAAGGCTTCTCGACGCCAGTCCCCGAGTGTTCGGGACATTTTGGTCCTTGGAGCCGCTTTTGTAAACTTGATATTCCCTCATTGAGGGCTTACGAGTTCTAAGCTTTTGGCCCGGAGGTCACAACGCTTTGAGTTTTGACGCTAGTCCCCGAGTGTTCGGGACGTTTTTGGCTCTGGAGCCATTTTTGTAAAAAATAGCAAACTTCTTTGGCACGTGTAATGCTTTGACGGAGGGGAAAATATTTTTTGATTACTTGGTACAAGTATACATGTTCTTGTTGTCAGGGGCTTGGTTGTTCTATACAGGCACGGTTCGATTAACCGTGGCCCGGTACATCATTTTCCTATCGGGACTCTGTTTAGTACGTCCCGGCTTCTTCGAGGAGGCAAACTTCTGGGGGGGAATGCCCCCCCCCCCTCCAGTATTCGAGGTTGATTGAAGAGAAGCCATGAATAATTTTTGGGTCTTCCTTAGGTGGCATATAGATGTTGCCTCGTTAAAAACCTTGTCGGTGAAAAACCCTTTTTTGGGATGAAAAAACCCGATCGAAGGAAAAGAGTGCAACGCTTGCCTTTGAAACCTAAGGCCTTTGAGCTTTTAGCAGTAGTAGCATGTGAGCATTGATATATTCCAATTGCTTGGAAGCTGTTCGCCTTCCATGGTGCCGAGTTTGTAGGACCCTTTGCCGACTATCCCGAGGACGCAGTACGGTCCCTCCCAGTTCTGACCTAGCTTTCCTTCATTTGGATTTTGAGTATTCAAGGTGACTTTCCTTAGGACGAAGTCCCCGATTCCAAAATGTCAGATATTTGTTCTCCGGTTGTAGTATCTTTCGATTCTCTATTTTTGTGCGGCCATTCTAACTAGTGAGGCTTCTCGCTTTTCATCTAATAGTTCGAGAGCAGTAGCCATGGCCTCATTGTTCGAGCTCTCGGTGGTGTGTCAGAATCTGGCGGTAGGTTCCCCGACCTCGACCGGTATCAAAGCCTCGGCGCTATATACTAGGGAGAAAGGCGTTTCCCCCGTGCTTGATTTTGGAGTTGTTCGGTATGCCCAGAGCACTTCGGGTAATATTTCTCTCCATCTTCCCTTTGCGCTTTCCTACTTCTTATTTAAGTTTTGAATGATGGTTTTGTTTGTGGACTCGGCTTGGCCGTTTGCACACGGGTGGTAGGGCGTCGATAGGATCCTTTTGATCTTGTGGTCCTCGAGGAACCGAGTCACTTTGCTTCCGATGAATTGCTTCCCGTTATCGCACGTTATCTCGAAAGGAATTCCAAATTGGCACATGATGTGGTCCCAGATGAAATTAATGACTTCTTTTTCTCTTATTTTTTTGAAGGCCTGCGCTTCAACCCATTTCGAGAAGTAGTCAGTCATAAATAAAATAAATCTAGCTTTACCTGGCGCCGTTGGTAGAGGTCCGATGATGTCCATCCCCCATTTCATGAACGGCCATGGCGACAAAACTGAATGTAGTTGTTCACCAGGTTGGTGAATCATTGGGGCAAATCTTTGGCATTTGTCGCACTTGCGGACGAACTCTTTGGTGTCCTTTTCCATGCTGTCCCAATAGTAGCCTGCCCTAATTATTTTTCGAACCAAGGAATCGGCACTAGAGTGGTTTCCGCAGGTGCCCTCGTGGATCTCTCGGAGCACATAGTCTGTGTCTCTTGGCCACAAACATACTGCTAGGGGGCATCAAAAGTTCTTCTGTAAAGAGTATGTTTTCATTGATCGAGAATCGGGCCGCTTTGGTTCGCAGGTCCCTCGACTCCTTTGGGTCTGCGGGTAGCTTCCCGCTCTCCAAATAATCGATATATTTGTTTCTCCAATCCCATGTTAGGCTAGTGGAGTTGATCTCGGCATGGCCTTCCTCGATCACCAATTTGGATAGTTGAACCACAGATCCGGGGAGCATGTCATCTTCCTCGACAGACGATCCCAGGTTTGCGAGGGCATCGGCTTCGCTGTTTTTCTCTCGAGGTATGTGGAACAGAGTCCATTCTTTGAAGCGGTGCAATCTGACTTGAATTTTGTCTAAGTATCTTTGCATCCTGTCTTCCCGAACCTCGAAACTCCCATTTACCTGATTTACCACCAGGAGGGAATCGCATTTTGCTTCAATGACTTCAGCTTCTAGGCCTTTGGCCAATTCTAGACCTGCAATCATAGCCTCATACTCGGCTTCATTGTTAGTTAACCTTGCGGTTTTTATAGATTGTCTAATGACGCCACCCGTATGTGGCTTTAGAACTATGCCGAGCCCGGATCCTCTCACGTTCGAGGTGCCGTCAGTGAACAGGGTCCATACCCCGGAAGATGTGCCCTTTTTCAGCAAAAGTTCTTTCTCGACCTCGGTTACAAGGGGGGGAGTGAAGTCGTCTACAAAGTCTGCCAAAATTTGAGACTTGATAGCTCTTCGGGGCTGATACTCGATATCATATCCCCCGAGTTCGATGGCCCATTTGGCTTGTCGGCCCGATAATTCGGGTTTATGCAGTATGTTTCGAAGGAGATACGTTGTTAAAACGCAAATATGATGACATTGGAAGTAAGTTTACAATTTTCGAGACGCACTTATTAATGCAAGAGCTAGCTTTCCCAGGTGCGGATATCTGGTTTCAGCATCACCCAGGGTCCGACTTATATAGTAAACAGGGAATTGCATACCTTGTTCATCTCGAACCAGTACACCACTTACCGCTATCTCGGATACGGCCAGGTACAAATACATTCACCCTCTTTTGGGGTGTGGAGCAAAGGCGGGCTTGTCAGGTATCGCTTCAACTCCTCTAAGGCGCATTGGCATTCCGGAGTCCATTTAAAGTTGTTTTTCTTTTTGAGAAAGGAGAAGAAATGGTGACTCCTGTCTGATGACCTTGATATGAACCTACCCAAGGCTGGTATCCACCCCGTCAGCCGCTGCATGACCTTTACGTTATTTACCACCGTAATTTCTTCGATGGCTTTGATTTTGTCGGGGTTGATCTCGATTCCTCTGTTTGATACCATGAAGCCTAAGAATTTTCCCGATCCTACCCCGAAGGCGCACTTCTCAGGGTTGAGCTTCATGTTTTAACTTCTGAGGATGTCGAACGTTTCCTGCAAATGAGTCAAATGGTCCTCTGCGCACAGGGACTTAACTAGCATGTCGTCAATATAAATTTCCATGGACTTGCCTATTTGATGTTATAACATCTTATTAACTAGGCGTTGGTATGTGGCCCCTGCATTTTTTAGCCCGAAGGGCATTACATTGTAGCAGTACGTACCGTACTTTGTGATGAACGAAGTCTTTTCTCTATCCTTGGGGTTCATCTGAATTTGATTATACCCCAAATAGGCATCGAGAAAAGTGAGGGTTTCATGGCCGGTCGTGGCATCGATCAAACGGTCGATGTTGGGCAGTGGGAACGAGTCCTTTGGGCACGCCCTATTTAAATCTTTATAATCTACGCACATTCTTAGTTTATTCCCCATTTTGGGAACTACCACCACATTGGCCAGCCATTCGGGATATTTTACTTCCCTAATTTACCCTATCTTGAGGAGCTTCGTGACCTCGTCTTTGATGAATGCATGTTTTATCTCGGACTGAGGTCTTCTTTTTTGCTTCACCAGTTTGTACCTGGGATCGACACTTAGTCGATGGGTGGTTATCTCCGGTGGGACCCCTTTCATGTCTAAATGGGACCAAGCAAAGCAATCGATGTTATTTATAAGGAATAAAATGAGTTTTTTCCTGAGTTTGGGGGTTAATCCCGTCCCCAGGTATACCTTCCGATCTAGGAGATGCTCGACTAATACAGCCTACTCCAGTTCTTCCCCAGTCGACTTTTTTGCGTCCGATTCTTCGGGGCAATGAAGGCTCTGGGGTGAGGAAGTCCTCTTCATCATCCTAGGGGGTTTGTTGGCTTTCCAACTCTTCCGAGGTGGAGTGTATGGGATCCGGTACCTCCTCATGGACCACGAACATTTCCTTCGCCGCATGTTGCTCGCCATACACTGTCTTTATTCCGTCCTTCGTTGGAAACTTCATCATCTGATGCAAGGTCGATGGTAGCGCTTCATGTTATGTATCCATGGCCTACCAAGCAAGGCATTGTACCTTGCGTCACCTTTAATGACGTGGAATCTGGTATCTTGAACTGCATCAGATATATTTACCAGGAGGGTGATCTCTCCTTCTGTCGCTTCGCCGGCCATATTGAAGCCGTTGAGGATTCGGGAGGTAGGCATGACCTGATCGAGTAATCCGAGCTGTTCTACCACCGTCAATCTAATTACGTTGGCCGAGCTACCTGGGTCCACGAGCACACGTTTAATTTGGATGTTATTTAAGAGAAACGAGATTACCAGCGCGTTATTGTGTGGATGAGACAGAGTTTCGAAGTCTTCTTTGCTGAATGCGAGGATGTCCTCAGATGCGCGGGCCCGGGTTTGCCCTTGGGTTGCCGCAGAAACCTTTATCCGCTTGGTCACGGGCCCCTGGGGAACGTCAGTCCCCCCAATAATCATATGAACGCTGTGCTGAGGTTTTCCCTCTTTGCTTCCCCTGTTTGCCTCTTTTTCTCTCCGGGTGAGGTTTTTCCGAGTGTCTTGTTGATTTTGTTGGCGTATACTCCTGTTGGTGTGGGAACTTACGCCAATGTGTTGAGTGTTGCGTGAGACCGTATCGACGGGAGTTGGTTCTTACGCATCCCCAAGGTTCTGTGGTGGTACACCAACACCTGGAACAGCTACACCATTTTCTCCATGGTCCTCAAGATTGTTGTTTTCACATGCGTTTATTGAGCTAGACATTTTGACCTGAAATCAAAGATCTTGGACAAGAAAAAGCGTGAAAGTTAACTTACGTTATGTAGTAAACCAGCAAGAAAACAATCACTATTATTTTTAGCCCCACGGTAGGCGAAAAAACTGTTTACCTTGAAAATGGTAATAACAATTAGATTTGATTTTGTGGTTCTAAAAATATGTGATCTATTTTTATGCTAGTTGTTAGGCAATAGATGCTAAGCAAAGGATTGGAAATTAAGACGATAGCTTGTAGATAGCTTAATAATCAAACCGAAATGGCTGGGAATCGAAGCCTCGAGCTTGCATATACGGGGCCTCGAGGTCGAATCTGATGCCTGGTTAAGGGCAGTCGATGAAGGATTAACAGTTATGAGAGCTGTGATTGCGACTCTTTATGACCAATAATGAGCAATAAATGATGAACAATTAATAGAACACAATGAATATAAGCAATAAACGTAAATAAAGAAACCAAGAGAATATGTTCAAGCTAGAGAGTAGAGAATGTTTTTGTATTGAATGTAGTGTGTTGTATCTTGAGTATCGGATCTTCTGCAAAAGGACAAGGATCCCCCTTATATATGGAGGGAAATTCCAATATAATACATGAGTAATTATTACAAAGAAATATAGCCAGCACAGCTACTTACTAGTCTGGCACAGACTAGTGTTTCCCTTGCAGGTTTTGTCAGCTTTGATCATATGCCTTGGGAACTTCCCGCTAATGCGTCGTAGCTGTTGGTTTGCACTGCCTCGAGGTCGATCATTACGAACCCTCGGGGGTGAACTTCGAGCCAGATTTCGAGCTTTCCGGGGGCAGTCCTTTTTGAGGCGCCCTCAGCGATCATAAAATCGAGCCCTCTGATTTTTACCGTATACAATATGTGTAATTATTACATAATGTAGCCGGTACAACCACTCAATCAGCCTGGTGCAGGCTGTCACTGTTGGTGCAGGCATTGTCAGGAAAATACTGCTCCTAGGGAACTTCCCGCTAACTTATGATAACCACCGGTTTGCTCTGCCCCGACACCGGGCATGAAGGACTCTCGAAGAGTTCGAACCTCGAGCTGCCCGCCGGGCCCTTCGAGGTGAAATTACGTAATGCCTTGCCGATCGTGAAATTGGTACTTCCGATTTTAGTCGCGTACAGATCTGTATATTTAGCTCCCCTAAAGGAAAATTCTTCTCCTTTTTACACTGTACTTTTAATTTCATTCGGGTATCTGAATAAAACTTAGTTGAATATAGGAATCGGGACGTCAAACACAAATAATTATAGGTGTTTGTCAAGCTATTCTGCCTTTTAAAAAGTATTTTGGATGCTAATCGGTCCTCATCGCTCCACGTTATCCAACCTACCGCATCAACTCCCGACACCCTTCCACATAATCCCGAATATTCCAAGCTCACCGAAACCAAAATGCCTCTTCTTCTCTCTTGTAAAATTTCACATATAAATGCCAAAGCTTCTCGTCCAGACTCCCTTTCCTCTTCAAAAACACCTTTTAACAATCTGAGAAACTTCAATTCCCTCCCCAAAAGTTTCTTTATGGATACGCTGGTCCTCCATTCAAACAAGTGCAGTTCATCTGTTTCTCTAAATCAATTTCTGCCCTTTGATATCTTTCCCTCAGTTGATTTTCATCTTTTGACTTTTAGTCAACTCCGGTTTTGCTTCTGACCTTAATTTACGGGAGCTGTCACCATGGGAAGAAGTAAGTTCTGCTTCTAATTAGTGAACTCAGACTTGTAATTCGACTAATTAAAATTGATCTTCAATTGTTTAATTCTAATTCTGTCAAAATAAGACAACCTAATTTTCTCTGTTCCTTTTTTTTTTGGCAGAGAGTTCGCAGAGGAAGAAGGCGGTGATGTTGGATAGTGATGACGCAGATAACGTGAGTTCATCGTCAAATTCTCGGTCAAATATGATAGTGTCAGGTGGTATAGAGGAGGTTCAAGTTGACAAGGAGACTTTGCTTGATCAATGCGTCGATGCCCTCTATGAGAAAAGGTTTTTTCCAATGCGTTACGCTACATAATATTTTAATGTTGCACGTTAAAACAACTGTGCTCCAGTCCCGAATAAGTAATAAATTCAAGTCATGTCATCATTGTACCAAAAAATGGATTAATATTGCATGGTGAATAAATAAAATGGACCATCAAATATAAGGTTGCATGTACATAATTTTAACAGCTTTAAAATTGTTTGAATTAATTCAACTATGTAGATTTAAATTTTGATCTGATGTTTTATTTATTACATTTAATTTTCAACCCTTGTTATAATATTTTCTTCTCGTGTTCATATAATGTATATAAGCTAAATTAACCTATTAACTTCCATATATAGTCAAATACCTGGGGGGTGTTTTTGTTTTTAAGTTTCAAAGTTGTTTTATTATCATAGCTACTACCAATATGGTAAATATTTGTCAAATTGGCATTTTAAAATCTAAGTCTGGTTAAACTTCTTTATATGAAATAGAAATGGTACAGAGGGCTACTAGCTTTTGGTAAAACTAAGTGGATCGTAGAGTTTTCCTTGGAAATGTTCTTTCTTTCTTTGACATTGTTTTTTTTTTGGTACCAGCTTTTAGAAGGTTCAATATAAACTGAGGTAAGCTTGGGGGAATGTTCTTAGGAGAAGCTTTTTATGATTTGTGTTTGGATTTGATTGATTTATCAAAGAAAATAAAAATAAAATATTATTGCAAACCATCACTTTTGGAGAATGAACTTTGTAAAACAATCATCCAAACTTACATTTATTAGTTCTAGCTACATTTGATAAGATATAGCTATATTCCTAAGTAAGACTTGCATTAGATTAATTTTAAATTTTGAGATAAATTAATATGAAAGTACTAAAAGGTAAGTAATCATATATCTTTGAAAAACACATAGGTAAAAGAAATCACATTGAAAAGATAAATACGTGAAAATTAAAAGGAAGATTGTTGATCTTATTTTTTGGGGTGGAAAAGCTAATAAACATGGTTTTGGTTTGCTTTAGTTGTCAAAAGATATTTTGGTTTGAATTCTGGATGCTAGAAACTGAATGCCAGTGAATGGTTAATTCATCAATCACTGGACTATATGATGTACTTTATTTGCTAGTTTACGGGCGGCATCTTACCTGAGGTTTCTAATGTACGCTTGTGTGATTCCTTGGAAGCATATACTTGGGGTGGTGTAGTGCGGGACGATTTTAAAGCGAATTCCCCATTCGTTAGGTAGAAAAGATCACCAAGATGTTCCGGCATCACATCCAGTGAATCACTAAGATTCCTTTTTCTACAGAATCTTTTGCATTCACATGTTCAGTGATTCCGGTAACTTAATTTGCTTGTTAATCCACATGTCTATAGTTTCAATTTTTGGAAAAGCACTTTTCTAAAGCAAATTGGGCTACAGAGCACATGTAATAACTAAGTTTTTTATTTTGCTCACTAGCTCCAGTTGATAGATGGCTTGTATATGGTACTGCATTTTGCTTCTGTCAAAGGATGTGACTGATATAAATTATTGTTTGTTGGCTATGTAGGGGATCAACAAGAGAGAACGCTCTTGCGTCTATTATAGAAGCCTTCAATAGCGACATACAACATGAGTTTGTTGAAAAGAAGTAAGGGAACTCGTGTTATGCTCATCTGTCAGTTCTCCAGCTTTTATTTTTTGACTTCAAAGTTCATATGGATGGACTGCTTGCTTTTAGGAATTACTTTTTACTGTATAGCGGTTGCTTACCAAAAAAAATAATTACGTGGCTGTTATTAATCTGTAACTTTTGACAATTTTTCTAATTCTAATTTTTTCTTTTTTTGGTTAAAATTTCATGAGCCATGTGGGTAGTCTTTTGCATAATGATGATTGTCAAATTCAAATGATCGCATTTTCATTGATTATGCAGCAATCAATATATCTGATAGTAGAAAACGCACGGAATATTTAGTAGAAGATTTCGCTCTTTTTTTTCTACCTCCGGAGTCCAATGAAGTATTTATAGCACTTGCCAATATTACTGACATTTTGTTTCTTTTAGGTCTTTATGCTTCCTGCCAATTATTGTTTTATGGTTTTAAATATTTATGGTCAAATCTTCAGCTTTGTTCTATTATGTTTTGACTTCTCAGATTGCTGTAACTTCTTGTTGTGCTCTTCCACTGTTATGTTTTATCATGCAGGTTTGCCACTTTGTTGCAACAATGTCTGAATTCCATTAAACGGGGATCCTCCAAGGAGATAGCTTTGGCATCTCATTTTCTTGGTCAGCAATCTTCTAACTCTGCATATTGATGAGCTGTGGGGTTCAGATAGTTATCCTTCAAGTTGATGCCTAAATTTGACTTGTGTCTTCGTCTGTGATTAGGAATTTTGGCTTTAACTGTTGGTCCTGGGGACAAAGCACATGAAATGTTGGAAGAATCATTGTCTCCGATTACAGAAGCTCTTAAATCTCGTTCTGAGACATCTAAGATTTCTTCGGTGTGTTTGTTGCTGGAGGATGCTTATTTAAGTATTGTTATTGCTTTGCATTCAAGCTTGATGCTGACTCTTTTTTTTTTTTGGGTGATTTCAGCTACTGGAGTCTTTGGCCATTATCACTTTTGTTGGAGGCAAAGAGGCAGAGGAAACAGAGAAGTCAATGCAATTGATGTGGCAAGTCATTCATCCAAAAGTTGGTCCTAATGTATGTACCTCATGTTTATATGTTTATTTTCAGCGGGGAGACGATTTTAGAAGCTTGGTTTTGTTGCTTTTATGTGGATGTATATTGTGATGTTAATGCCGATCCTTGATCCCTGTCTGTCAATATTTCTGTTCGTTTCACTTTTTAAGGTTTGGTCTTGCTGCTGTCATGTGGATGGTATGTTGTAACAGACATTCCAATCCTCGTTCCCTATGAGTATTTTGTTTTTGCTTACATGACTTCTGTTACGTTACTTATTTCATTGACAACTGTGTCTGGTTCCTTGATCAGGTAGCTACTGCTAAACCTTCACCACCAATGATAACAGCAACGGTATCTGCATGGTCTTTCCTCCTTACTACCATTGATGGACGGGCGCTAAACCCAAAAAGCTGGCAAGGGTTAGTATGTGCCCGAACTCCAGACCTACCCCTCCCAGAAAGGAAAATAAAAAAAAAAACCAATAAAAGGAAAAAAAGAAGAGAGAAAAGTTATACTTGTAACATCCCATCATGGACATAATATTCGTGTGGTATATTTGGATGAAGATTAGAATGGGATGCAGGGTTTGTATTTGGTGAGTGTATGACAATTGGAGTGTGCACCTTCCCATGATGCAGGTCAATCTCTTACTTTTCAACTCTGCTGGACAAAGATGACAGAGCTGTACGTATTGCAGCTGGCGAAGCACTTGCTTTAGTTTTCGAAGTCGGGAGTCTTGAGAAGTTCTCTGTTGAAGATAAAGGATCTAGTGACAGCTCCACAGATGAAGCAAACAAATCTAAGCTTATTTTGCATATCCAAGGATTAAGAGCGAAGGTCCTGAACCAGATGAGAAGCCTTTCAGTAGAGGCAGGAGGCAAAGGATCAGCCAAGAAGGACCTCAACAGCCAAAGAAACACATTTCGAGATATCTTGGAATTCCTTGAGGTACTACTCTGTTTTCAAGTTATTGCTCTGCGATTGTAGCTACTGGCTCTAGTAACTTCCTTACAATCGGTACTAGGATGGATATACTCCAGAGAGCTCAAGAAAGATTGGTGGGGAGTTGCTTACCACAAGTACCTGGCGTCAACTGATACAGGTCCTTGTCATCCTTGTCAGTCTTATAGCAAATGGGTAGCTGCTTATCTGCTGAAATTATGTGTAATTTGTTGAACAGTTAAACTTCCTAAAGCACTTCCTTGGAGGAGGTTTTGTGAAGCACATGCAGGTTTATTTTGCTTACCAATCACTTGAGTTTTTGGGCTGTTGGTTTTGATTTTCTAGTTCTTATAATCTATATTCCTGTCCACTGTGCAGGAAAATGAATTTCTTCATGATGTCTTTGGTTTCACACCAAAGAGAAAATTGCTTTCGGGTGTTGAGCATCGTGTATCCGGAACAGAAAAGGTGCCTCTGTGCTTCTAAAAGCACTTTATTTTATGGATATGTAGTGTGTGGATGTGCAGAGATCACTTTAATTATTTTAAAAAAAAAAAAAATTAAGCCATCACCTTCAGGGCTGTGTGCCTAGTGTGGGGGTATAGGCATTATCTGTACCACGTCAATTGATGCAAAATAAATTACAGAAAGCAGAGGGGCACGAGGACCTAACCTCCAAAAAACATGTAAGATTGAGTACTTTAACCTTCAAAAAATAATGAAAGGACCAGCTTATACAATTCCTTTCATGTTAAGCAAGAAAGTTCTCAACTAACAAAGAAGTTACACTTGTCAAATCTTCTTCTTATGCTACGTATATTCTATCTAGTAGAAATAAATACCTCTTTAGGGAGCTGTTGAAAAGACTAGTAGAAGGTACCATTTCCACTGGAAGAAGCTTGTTTGGCTAAGAAGTCAGCCTCTTGGTTGGCTTCCCTGTAACAGTGAGAAACCTTTACATCTGCGCCACATATAATCTGGACAATGTCTCTGATGATCCTTTTCAGCTTGAGGTATTTGTGTCTTTGTCAATTTGTTGTTCAGCGTATTAGTCACCACCATAGAATCTAGTACAAGTTCATAGTTGTTAATCCCTTCTTGTTTGCACCAGTTCATATAACTGTCATTGCTTCTGCTTGGTTGTTGCTCTTACACTGAGCTGGTACTGAAGATGCCTTGATCTCCTTAAGTTGACATTCCTCTTCGTGTATATTTGTATTGCTGGATAGATTTATTTCTTCCGTCAGGTCTCCAGGAAAAAACAAAAATAAGTGTTTGTCCTTGTTTATTGGGTCCTAATATTAATTTGACTGACCATTTATGATATGATAATGCTCCTCCTTATCAGAGGCTGTACAAGTCACCAAACTCGGTCGCTGACAAGGCCAGAACTCAATTTCGAAACAAGCAAAGGATGTTAGCCCAGGCAAGTAAAATCCTTCTTCTTAAGTCGGGTCAATTTACAGTGCCCATGATGTCGTGTCGTACTGCTGGTGAGTAGATATCTGAACTTCACTCCGTTCCTATGTCTCACGTCTGACAGATGGGTTCTCCTCAGTTTAAATTTCTTTAGTTGATTCTGCCATCTTATGGAATAGTATGAGTTTGGGAATTAGTGTCGCATCGAAGATTCTCTTATTAGCTTTGAGTTCCATCTGGGTTCGTGGCTAAAGAATGAATCTCGAACTCAGAAACAATATTTTGTCATAATTTTATGGCCAGTCATGTCTATCTAACTAAGTATATCGTGTGGTGGTATTTCGCAGGATAAGAATGTGGGGTGCTACTACACGGCTGATGATGAGGTCTGAAGATTATTAGTTAAGCAGAATCGCAGTTCAATACATTTGGATATATTTTGGTTCCCATGTTAAGATATTCATTTCTAGTCGGACATTTGTATAAAGATAAGGTTGAAACTCCGAAGATGATAATATCGTCTGTGGGAAGCTTGTTGGTTCCTTGTTATTCTTCTTTTACTTGAACTGAGTCATCTGAAGAGTATTTCAGTTTTCTGACTCCCAATCAGATTTAAGTGCTCAACTGGGAAAGACGCAAAAAATCTGCGAGGAAGATAATTTAATTTCTACTGACTTGTCATCTTTTGCCTTTTAACTGCATCTAGGGAGACATCACACCTGCCCTGTTGTATCATTTGCATTCTACCAAAAGTTCAGCTAAATGGACTATTGGATTCAGTAGCTGGATGTACCCCCAAAATTTGCTAGTTGGGGGTCACCTTGTGAGGGTGAAAGCAAGTTGATAAACATAGAACGATCAATTCTTCCCAAGTAGGCCACATCAGTTAGGTCAAAGACTATTCAGGAATTGGGTCAAACATAGTTCAGTTTTTATAGCGGCAACTCAAGATTTTTTTCTATTAGTTCTTGTGACTTTCTAGCTGAACAATTAATAAGTTACAAATAGTATGAGCATTGTATATGCTATTTAACTATTATTTGTTTTCTTCCTATGTTGGCCAGAGCTTTTACTGGGTTCGTTTGAACTTTGAACTATGGTAGTGTTCCAGTGTACAACATCATCTAGTTGGAAGGTTCTTCGAGTATTTTTGAGTAAAAATTTAAGTATTTTGACAACCAATATTTAAGCAGTTTTCAAAGTATACATAGTTGTTTAAATACTACTCCCTCCAATTCACAATAAGTGATCATTTTATTTTTTTATTTTGGTCCAAAATAAGTGTTCATTTATATAATCAAGAAGAATTTAATATTATTGTTTAAAAACTTACCCTTTTTTACATATTCCATTGTGTCAAGGTATCAATTAAATAAGATTTATTCAGTGAATATGCTTTTTTTTTCTTCTGGAAATTCGTATTTCCTTGATGTGCCAAATATAAAATTGTCACTTATTGCGGATTGGAGGGAGTACCTTTTATACTTCCTCCTGTCCA
Source organism: Nicotiana attenuata (assembly GCF_001879085.1). Classification (NCBI taxonomy): domain Eukaryota; kingdom Viridiplantae; phylum Streptophyta; class Magnoliopsida; order Solanales; family Solanaceae; genus Nicotiana; species Nicotiana attenuata. The sequence continues at coordinate 29,904,656 of NC_032000.1, read as the reverse complement.
AAATAAGTGATTTTTTGGATGTTTTCACACAGATTAAGAAATCCACCTTTTAGCATTAATTAGCAATGGAATTGACCATATTAACCTTTACTATTTCATATAAACACTCCTAACACATATTCCAACACTATTTACTCCAAGGACAATGTAGGAAAAAAATAATTAATTCACTCTTGAAATTTGAAAACATCACTTATTTTGGACCATTAAATTACAGAAGCCAATGAAACGATAATTAAAGAAAAAACTTAGATCATGAAACAATTTTTCACATAAGACTGTATTATTAGTATTAGACGTTTAACGCCCCTCAACTCCAATGGGGTTTGCATAGATTCTTCGGCTTGCAAAATTAACCTTTCTCAATTTCAACATTGGCTTTGATCAATGGTGATCTAGAGTAGACATAGTGGGTTCAAAGTCTAATTTGGACCATGTGTGTGTGTGAGAAAAGAAATATAAATATGCATGTGAAGAACATAATCCACTTATTCCAAATCCCGAATTTTTCACTGGCTTTGATTCAATTTCATTTAAACTAAAATAGCAGTATATCCTTTTTTTATGCGTTTAACTTGTGTAGCTTTATACTATGATATTTAGCTTAACAGCTTGTTTGGATGGTTGTTCCACGTTGTATCGTATTGCATTGTTATCTCAAAATAATGTTTGTTTTGATTGTTTCATTAAAATTGATTGTATTGTATTGTTAAATCCATTGTTTCGGAACAATGAAAAGTCCTTTTTTTTGAAACAACCAATTTGGTGTGGTGGGATTGTTTGCTATTTCTCTTTTCAATTACGCCTTAACTTATTACTCCACAATTTTATTTTACCCTTTACCTTTTTTTTCTATTTTAACTCCAAATCTTCAACCTATGACCTACTTTGTTTTTTTTCAGAACTTCTGCCGTCAACGTTAAAGGTGTTTTGCCGCCTTCTGTTTTATTTTTTCTCCTAATTTGCTTTTAACTCAATTCTAATTAGTTGTGCTCCTTTGTTTTGCCCTCTTCTGTCTTGCTCCTTTATCTGATTTACTTTTAACTCAATTCTAGTTAGTTGTGCTCCTTTATTTTGCCTTCTTCTATCTCGCTCCTTTGTTCTGCTTTCTTAAGGTGTTTTGCCTTCTTCTGTTTTGTTTTTTAAATTATTTTTATGCATAAATTTTGATAAATTTAATATTTAAACAATTGAGCGTAGTTTAGTCAACTTATCAGTTACGCTACAGTACCATACAGTTAAGCCGAACAACAAAATATTATTTAACAATAACAAACAATACGATCTATCCAAACATTATATTTATAAAACGATACGATATAACAATGATCCAAAGAGAGTGTAAGTTAGTTAAATTATAGTAACTCTCATCATAATAGCGTGTAGGTGATCGTTATTCGTTAATAAGTACAATTGATAGGCTATACATATCTAATATGAAACATGAGAATTACTCATGATCAAGATACCAAAAAGAAATGCGTTTTTACATAGTCAGCATATTGGTTTCTTAATATCTTGTAGGTAAATAATTAAAAGCAAATGGCATGCATATTATTGCTTCCGAATTCATAAACTAGGTATGAGAGAGGTCCATCTCCATCCCATTGTAAGCAATTGGAGCATACATCCACATATCATCCGAGCTCAGTAACTGCAGTAAGTGGGAAGTATTTAATTAGTTATTAACATTATATTCCTTCTGATTTCAATCTAATCAAATAATAAAGAAAGAAAGAAAAAAAAAAAAAGGGGAGAAACTTTGGTTTTTATACCTTAATTTGTATTTGCAGAAACTTCACATATTGGACGGCTTCTTCAAGCATTGTGCTTATGTCAACCTAAGTTATACCAATTAAAGAACTCGGTAAGAGGATTCTTGTTTCTTGATGCTGTACACGCAATTTCGAGGGGATGTAATATGATAATTAAAAGCATTTTTTTTACCTTTGTGCCATTGGGGACAAGATTCTGCAAGATCTTCAATCTTTCATTGATTTTCTCTCTTCTTTTCTGCAGTTTGTAAATGAAAATATTAGTTTTAGGATTTAATTTATGTACATGGACAGTTATTACCACTACTGCTTTTAATATGTCGTAGCAGGTAGGTAACCTGTCTTATATTCCACGTCTCACTTTTTATAGACAGTTATCTTTCATGTTACATGATAGTGTAAAAATCTAAACTATGAGTGTATTTAAGTTGAACTTTTAGATGGAAGAGTACATTTGAACAGATTGAAGAAACAATAATTGAATAAAGCTGATGTTTCTTACCCTTGCATAAAGGCTCTGAGGATCTGTTGCAGTCCCTCTGCTGGCCCTTGTTTTACTATTCAAGTTGCTTTTAGTGTCAGAATTTGTGTTTAATTCTTGAGAACCATTGGAATCTTCCTCAGCGCTACAACTACTTGTGCTCTGTCCACTCTTACAATTTCCTGCATTATTACTCTCTTGCTCTCCTACTTCTTCATTGTTAATTTGCATGTTTTTCTGGTTCTTTTTCACTTTTGGCTGAGCAATCTTCTTATTTTTTGGTTCCTGTATTGAGTAAATAATTAACCCTATTCAACATTCTAGCACAAAGACAATCAACTTCTGTAGTTAAAACTTTTTTAATAAACTCACCTCTCTTGACACCCGCGTTTTCTTCTTGGGATTTTTAGTGTCCTCCAGTTTCTGATCCTCAGCTCCTGATTGAAGTTCTACTTCATGAAACTTCCTCTTTAGCAGCATTTCCTTACCTATGTCATCTTTCAAGCTGACCATTTCTTTCATGAAATCGTCGTCTTGAAACGATGGATTAACCGATGAATTTTCAAGATTATTGTGGCCCATCATGTAAAAATCAGTGGACTCATCAGGGTGGTTGTTTGTTACTTGAAAGAGATTAGTAACACCATTATACTGTTGCAGATACTCATGACTTGTATTGTTGAGAAAAAGCATACCACCACTTCCTCTGCTGTCATTGCTATTTTCTTGAGAAAAATACTCTAAGTTGCAATTATGACTATGAGAAGGAGAAGAGAAAAAACTCCCTTCAGTATTAGTATTGTCAGTCACATTCTTGTTAGCTTCTTGATCATGCCAAGTTAAGTCTGATGGATTATCACAATGCAATTGAAACATTAAATCTGAATTTTCAGTAAAGAACATTCTGCTCAAAGATTGACATTCTTCATCAAAGAAAGCTCCCACAGACTCCATTTTGTGTTTTTTTTTAAAAAAAAAAAAAGAAAATTGAAAGGCTAGTAAGGAGGGGAGAATGAGATGTGGTTTACTAAATATAACCACTAAATATTCTCAAAAGTGCTACTGACAAAAGAAGCTTTTGAGGATGATCTCAGTTAGAATGTGCCAACAGTTGGGAACTTATTTATACTAGAAAGGGTTATAAGGAATATGGAAGAATGTTTAGTAGTATAATTAATTTGTATATTGAATTCCATAATTCCATATGGAATCTCTTGGGGCCAAATAACAGGCAATGGACAACTCAGAAGTGGGACCAAGTTCATGCAATGATAAAATAAGAATAGTTTCCATCCTTTCATATGAGATTAGTGCAATCTTGGACTTAGTTATTATGCTTTGAAGACTGATTAGAAGGATAACTGTCTTAATCTAATCATTGGGGCATGGCTTTTAATCCACTGATTAATGAGTCTTTTTGCTAAAAAATGATTAATGATGATTCTTGAGTTTGGCAGAACAAAAGAGAGAAAATGACAAAAATGGTCCCTTATGTTTGGGATAGGTTTAAAATAGCCCCTTAAATATACTCATAAGCAGTTTTCGTCCTTAAGTTTATTAAAAGTGAGTATCTTTGACTTCATCCAATACTTAACAAACTGTGGCGGTTAGAATTAAGGGGAACTATGAAAAGAAAAAGATTTAACTTGAAATACTAGCAAATGTCAAATCTAGAAACTACAACACTAAAGTTGCACTAGACATGACCAAAAATAGCAAAAACACCTCCAAATATGAGTTCACATTGAATCTTACCCCCCCCCCCCCACCACCCCCCGCACACACACAGTTTTCATTAAATATACTCCCTCTTTACACTGTATGTGAATCTATTTTTTTGGGTCTGTTCCAAAAAGAATGACCCCTTTCTAAATTTGGTAACAATTTAGCTTAAACTTACAATTCTACCCTTAATGAGAAGCTTTTATAACTCAAAAACTGCACTCTTACACGTTTTTCACTCTCATATCACAAAGGGAATAGGTGCTGCCCATTTATAATACATGAAACAGCCCCATGTTTGCAATAGTTGCCCAATTTTAGGCTTTAACCATTGCCCACTCAGCCCACTACTTTAGTTTAGTGTAGTTGACACCCCCAACTACTAGGATCATGTAAATCATGCTAATGTAAATGGGATCATGGCCCCCAAAAACGTGCTAACTCCTGCCAGCTTTTAGGACAAAGCTAACTGCTGCCCATGTGCACAGCATGTGCATACACATGCTGCATCATGTGCCTAGTCCCCAGTTCGTGCCTTGGCTTGGACCAGGCGCCAATGCCATTGTATCCAGCTTCATTGTGCCACAATTTGCCTTGCCATCGCCCACGAACTTGGCCCGTTTGCCGCAACTCAATGCCACGACAAGTCCGTCCGCGCACTGCCTTCCAGTTGCACATTTGCTTGCCTTTGCCTATCCGTTTTTGCCTTGCCTTGGCTTCAATGCCTCATGCCTTGATGCCTTAGTCATGATCAAGTGTCACCCTTAGCCCGCAACTCATTATCAAGCCCTTGCCAAGCTGCCTCGCCTCTGTCAAAGCCTTGGCCATCACTTGCGCGTTTCCCTTTTGACTTTC
>NC_032000.1:29890014-29899803 GCF_001879085.1 Nicotiana attenuata | reverse complement strand
GTAAATCGGGGATCATGGCCCCCCAAAAAACGTGCTAACTCCTGCCAGCTTTTAGGCAAAGCAACTGCTGCCCATGTGCACAGCATGTGCCGGTAACCGCCTTGACTTGTCAACGAGACTTGCTGCCCCAATTTCGTGCCTTGGCTTGGCCCAGCTCCAATGCCATTGTATCCAGCTGCATTGTGCCACAAATTGCCTTGCCATCGCCCACGAACTTGGCTCGTTTGCCGCAACTCATTGCCATGACAAATCTGCCCGCGCACTGCCTTCCCATTGCACATTTGCTTGTCTTTGCCTATCCGTTTTTGCCTTGCCTTGGCATCACTGCCTCATGCCTTGATGCCTTAGTCATGATCAAGTGTCACCCTTAGCACGCAACTCATTATCAAGCCCTTGCCAAGCTGCCTCGCCTCCGTCAAAGCCTTAGCCATCGCTTGCCCGTTTCCCTTTTTGACAGTGGTGCTACTCGCGCACCTGCCTTTGCAACACTCTTGCTGCCTCATGACAACACTCTTGTTGTCAAGTCGAGCTCAATTGGCGGAGGTCTAACAGTACCAAAAAGAATGACCCCTTTCTAAATTTGGTAACAATTTAGCTTAAACTTACAATTCCACCCTTAATGAGAAGCTTTTATAACCACACAAATACTCTGGACCCCTTTTTGAGTTGTTTAGGACCACAAATTCTAAAAGTCTTCATTTTTTCTTAAACTCGGTGCCCAATCAAACAGGTTCGCATAAATTGGAACATAGGGAGTAATAGTTAAGTTTGTAAAACGTTGAAGTCCAGAAGTGCACACTTTTTGCTAACTTAGAGGACATAACATAAGACTATTCTAAACTTATCATTTTCTCGAAGAAAACTTTTTTGAGTTCTGTATAAAAATAATTGAGAGAACGTGGTATATTGTTTTTCTTGTGTACAAAAACGATGGGGAAGGGGGGTTGAATTTAGTTAAAGGAAATGAAGAATAATTAAGGACAGTAGATCATGGAAGACGAGTACTGACATCCTTAAAACAACTGCCAAAATCAGACACAGTAAGCGCCAAGCTCGTATCTTGTCTCTAAACCTAACCATTGTTACCCTAGTAGTTGTATTGTGTTGTAACTTGTATGTATATATACTAAAAAACGATATCCCCACGCAACAATTTCAACTGTTTTTTGCTCTCTCTTATAATATGAGAACTCATACTAGTTTGTTTCTTGGAATGTGACGGTTAGAATGTGGTAGGTAGTGAAAATTACAGTTTTTTCTTTGTACTAATATTTTATTGTTGTATATATGTAACAAAACTCAAGTGAGAGACAAGTTTCATAGAACATTTGTACTTTTGGACCTCCAAGGTTCAGCATTTCACAAGATGAGTTTTCGCGAAAATGAAAATGTTAAGTTACATGTCCAATTATATAATAAATACGCAATTTTGAATGATCACATGCGACAGAAGACGTAGATAATATATGTGTATGGGGTTGAATTTGACCGACCACGTCCCTAAGCCAGCACGATCGACCGAATATATGTGAGTCCGGCTAGAAGGACGACTTAGGAATAATAAGAGGGACGACTTCATGATCCCGTCGGCTCCTCTATAACATGTACTTTATTTCTGTCTTTTAATATTTAAGTAAGGATCCTCTATTATATAAAGGGGGGTCCGAGCCTTGTAAAGTGGGGGATTCATTCATTGGAAATACAAGCTCTCTGGCTCTCTCATCTCTCTAACATTATCTCTCTCTCATCTCTCTAACATTATCTCTCTCTTATCTCTCGAAGATTATCATCTTCTCTCTCTCTCCGAATTGTATTATTGTTGTCTGAACCAATTGCCAAGATCATCCTAGGATTTATTATCTTCGATTATAATTTACCCCTTCATCTATATTGATTGATTTGCTTAAAAAGTGTTAAACAACTTTTGAGTCAAACAATTTGGCGCCGTCTGTGGGGATTTCGGTAGTCGAAATCATAGTTCACATCTAGGATATCAAAAACAACGATCACTGTTCTTCAGACCTCATGGAAACTAACAAATGGCAGATAAAGAATCAAGGCTAAAGATGATAGCAGATGTCTCAACCAACCTCATAGGCCCACTCAACGAAGCCGGTAGAGAAAATACCGCAAATGTAATACCAAGTAGTGTACCGGAGGGGGAGATCTCACTTTCTTCACTCAAAGATCTAACGATTTTGCATGAAAGAGGGACTTCTACATCTGCAGCAAAGAAAATGCCCCCAGTAGTCAAAAAGCTACTAGAGAAATGGTTGACGAACACTCTAAGTAGCATGCTCGAGAAACCACCTCAAGGAAAATCAAAGATTCGTCAATGGCAGAAATTGCCGCTGCCGCTGGTGAGTCCAGTGTTGTACGAACAAATAACGCCCACACCGATACCAATGCAAGCGATGATGCGCTCGCAACCATCCTTAAGAAAATGGAAGAAATGGAGAACGAGAATAAAGCGCTTCGTGATCAAATGAAGGAGCACCAGGAAAGGGTAGGCAAGATACCTGGTGCCCCTAAGCTACTACCGAAACGCGATGTGGGAAGGTTCGTCGAGCAACCGTATAGTGAGGAAGCTTCTCCTCACCCAATCCCTAAAACCTTCAAGATGCCACCGTACTTGAAAATGTACGATGGGACCACGGATCCGGAAGACCATCTGATCCATTATGTGACCGCCGTAAAAGGTAATGACCTATCGAAAGAACAGGTGCCATCCGTGTTGCTGAAAAAGTTTGGTGAAACTGTGACAGGAGGAGCGCTAACATGGTACTCTCAACTGCCAACCAGATCGATATCGACGTTCGAAGAGATGGAGGACAAGTTCGCCACCACTCATGCAGGAGCAAAGAAGGCCGAAGCTAGGGTCAACGATATCTTCGCCATCAGGCAAACAACAGGTGAAGGACTCAGGGACTTCCTGGCCCGATTCAACAGGGTAAGAATGGGACTGCCAAACGTTTCAGAAGGAATGGCGGTCGCAGCTTTCCAAAATGGGTTGAACAGAGACGGATCAAAAGCAACCAAGAAGCTGCTCAACCGACTCATGAAGTATCCCCCCACCACGTGGGAAGAGATTCATAATGCCTATTGCGCCGAAGTGAGAGCGGATGAAGACGATCTTAACGGTCCAACCCAACGACTAACGTCAGTACAATCAGAGGTAAGGAGGGATCGACGCAACGACGGGCGACGGGAACCACTCCCACGCTTCAATAGAGAAAGGCATCAGCCTTACGTCAGAACTCCCAATCCGCCTCCTCCAAGACATCCAGATGCCGTGCAGCGATATGCCGCCCCGCTTCGGAATGAAAGAGGTATGCCGCCATTATTATCCGCTCATAACTTTTGTGTCTCCCCTTCAGAAATAGTGTACGCACTGGAGAAGCTGGGACGAAGGTGCAGTGGCCACAAAAAATGAAATCAGATCCTAGTGCAAGGAGGTCGAATGTCCTATGCGAATTCCATCAGGAAAGAGGACACAAGACCGAAGATTGCATAGGTCTACGACAGGAGGTGGTCAGAATGCTGAACCAGGGATACCTGAAGGAGCTGCTCAGCGATAAAGGAAGGGATAATTTCGCCAGAGGACGCGACCAATCCCAAGGACCACCAAAACCACCTTCTCCAGCATGCACCATACAGATGATCGTCGATGGCGGCGACGACTCGGCAATCAACCATGTAAAGTTCACCACCACACACAAGTTGAAGCGCACGATCGCTCACGAACGGTATGATGACTTCGAAGATAGTATCACCTTCGATAAGTCTGATGCCGACGGTTTGTCTTTCCTTCATTACGATGCTTTAGTTATAACTTTACGCATTGCTGATACTGATATGAAAAGAATCATGGTAGACGACGGAAGTGGCGCGTGTATTATCCACCCAAGAGTCCTCATGCAAATGAGGCTCGAAGATAAGATAATACCGCGTTGCATAACACTAACGGGTTTTAACAATGCAGTAGAGCGAACCTCCGGAGAGATATCACTGCCAGTCTTGGCGGGAGGAGTCACGCTGGAAACCACATTCCACATCATGAATCAGGAAACGACCTACAACATCATCATAGGGCGTCCATGGATACACGCCATGCGAGCCATCCCCTCGAGTTTCTATCAAGTAATCAAATTTCCCACCTCATGGGGAATATTCAGCATTCGAGGTGAGACATGTACCGCCCAGGAATGTTACCGAATCGCCCAAGACTGCACACATACCAAACAGCTGAAGGGAGCAAGCACGGAAGCATAGCAATCATCCATGTCGGGAACCAAAATCAACCCGACGACAGAGGTCATTAGGGACCCAGATGTCGTAGAAGCTTGCAAAGCGACAGTCGAGAACCTCGACCCGGTCCAGCTAGACGGTACCGGCAGTTCAAAGAAAGCCTACATCAGGCACAACCTCTCCGACCCAGGTAAGTACCACGAATTCTTAACTAACCATGCAGATTTATTTGCCTTCTCTCATTCAGATATGCCGGGGATCCCAAAAGACATCGCCACTCACAAGCTGAACGTCGACCCACTTCATCCGCCCGTACGGCAGATAAGGAGGAAATTCAACGCCGCAATCAACGAGGCAGTCAGTGAAGAGGTAGATAAACTACTAGCCAACGGTTCCATCAAAGAATCAAAATACCCCCAATGGGTCGCCAACGTGGTCATGGTTAAATAGAAAAGCGGGAAATGGAGAATGTGCGTAGACTTCACCGACCTGAACAAGGCATGCCCAAAGGACTCCTTCCCATTGCCCCATATCGACCAGCTGATCGATGCAACAGCAGGGCACGAACTGCTAAGTTTCCTGGACGCCTACTCTGGCTATAACCAAATCCTAATGGCCGAAGAGGACCAAGAAATGACAACTTTCATCACCCATCAAGGGACGTACTGCTATGAAGTGATGCCCTTCGGACTGAAAAATGCGAGTGCAACGTACCAAAGGTTGGTCACCAAGATGTTCAAGGAATAGCTCGGTAAGACAATGGAGGTTTATATCGATGACATGTTAGTAAAATCGGTAAAGAAGAATGACCATATCGACCATTTAAAGCAAGCCTTCGAGATACTGATGCAGTATGGGATGAAATTGAACCCAGAAAAATGCGCCTTCGGCGTGGCCTCGGAAAAATTTCTAGGCTTTCTCGTATCACAACGAGGCATCGAAGTCAACCCGGACCAGATCAAGGCCATAGACACAATACCCGAGGTTCTGAACAGCAAGAAGCATGTACAGAAACTAACGGGGCGAATAGCCGCCTTATCAAGGTTCATCTCGCGGTCCCCGGACAGATGCCACAAATTCTTCAGTATGCTGAGGAAAGATCATGGGCTACAATGGAACGAGGAATGCATCGAGGCCCTAAGGAAATTGAAGGCATATCTATCTTCGCCGTCACTGCTCGTCAAAGCAGACCCAGGCGAGTGCTTACTTGTGTATCTGGCAGTGTCCGAAGTAGCTGTCAGCGTCGTCTTGGTCCGCGAAAACAAAGGTACGCAATCCCCTATTTATTATATCAGCAAAACGTTAGTAGATGCCGAGACGAGGTACCCACACCTCGAAAAACTGGCTCTGGCGCTGGTCGTAGCTTCACGAAAGCTCAGACCTTATTTTCAATGCCATCCCATAAAGGTAATAACAACCTTCCCCCTAAGAGGCATCCTACACAAACCCGAACTCTCGGGTAGGCTCGCCAAATGGGCCATAGAGCTTAGCGAGCATGACATAACCTACCACCCAAGAATCGCCATCAAGTCGCAGGTACTCGCCGACTTTGTTGCCGACTCCAGTGCATGGATATTGCCAGAGGTGGAACAAGAGGCCCTCCGCGGCTCTGCTCACACCGACCTCTGGACCCTCTACACTGACGGCACTGCGAATGCCTCGGGATCGGGACTGGGACTCATCCTCGAAGTCCCCACGGGCGAAATAATTCGCCAGTCCATACGATGCCCCGAGATGACTAACAACGAGGCCGAGTATGAGGCTGTGATTGCAGGCATGAAACTAGCCATCAAATACGGGGCGCGTCGACTCATCCTCCACTGCGACTCTCAACTCGTCGTAAATCAAGTCACCGGGACTTACCAAATCAAAGAGCAAAGGCTACAAAAATATCAGTCAGAAATCCGCAAGCTGATGCCTGAGTTCGACGAATGTCGCTTCGAGCAAATCCCCAGGGCACAAAACGTCGAGGCAGATAACCTAGCTAAACTAGCCGTAGCCACCAAAAATATCAACAAAGAAAATATGGTCACTCTCCTCCATTCGGCCGTCGACCACATCGAGGTATTCTCTTTAAACTTGACTTGGGACTGGCGCAACCAGTTTGTATCCTACCTGCAGGACGGAACACTCCCACGCGACAAAAAGGAAGCCAAGAAGCTCCTAGTGCAAGCTGCCTGGTACAGCCTGATAAATCACGATCTCTACAAGAGAACGTTCGGTAGTCCCCTTGCTAAGTGCCTCGGGCCACATCAAACGAGGCAAGTACTAGAAGAGGTGCACGAGGGCCATTGTGGCGCCCATACAGGGAACCGCGCCCTTGTCCGATGCCTCATCCGCGCCGGTTATTACTGGCCTACAATGAAAAAAGAGGCAGCAGATTATGTTCGAAGATGCGAGCAGTGCCAAAAGTACGCCCCCATGATACACCAGGCGGGGGAACTCCTCCATTCAGTCACCTCGCCATGGCCCTTCATAAAGTGGGGAATGGATATAATCGGCCCCCTACCGGCAGGACGAGGAAAGGTACGCTTTCTTTTAGTTTTGACTGACTATTTTTCTAAATGGGTGGAAGCAGGTGCGTACGCACAAATACGCGAGCAAGAGGTCATCGCCTTTATATGGAAAAATATCATATGCCGTTTCGGCATCCCCAAAGAAATCAGCTGTGACAATGGGCCCCAGTTCATCGGTAGAAAAACAACCGAATTCTTCGAGAAATGGCATATCAAGCGGATACTCTCCACTCCGTATCATCCCGCCGCTAATGGCCAAGCCGAGTCTTCCAACAAAACAATATTGAACATATTGAAAAAGAAGCTCGAAGAAGCTAAAGGGCTATGGCCCGAATTACTACCTGAAGTATTATGGGCATACCGGACTACGCCCAAATCCAGCACGGGAAACACCGTACTCACTGGTCTACGGGACCGATGCAGTCATACCCGTCGAGATCGGAGAACCAAGCCTGAAATATTCCCATACCAGCGGAGCAGACAACGACAAAAGCAGGTTACAACATCTAGACGAAGCCGAAGAACGAAGAGACATGGCCCATATAAGAATGACAACCCAAAAACAGCAGGCAGAAAGATATTACAACAAGAAAGCCAAAGTAAGATCGCTCAAAGTCAGCGACTACGTCCTCAAAGCCAAAACACTGGCATCGAAGACCCGAATGAAGGAAAATTGGGGACCAACTGGGACGGACCATACAAAATCATAGCAGCGGCGAACAAAGGAGCGTTCCAACTAGAAACGATGGAGGGAAAACCGCTCCAAAACAATTGGAACGTCGCCCACCTCAAATACTTCCACTTCTTAAGGGCATCTCCTAAGTCGTACTCTTTTTCCCTAACCCGAGTTTTGTCCCAATTAGGTTTTCTCGGGGAGGTTTTTAACGAGGCGGCAAAGGGGATACCCGGTGGAACAGGAGCGCAGGTTCACCATATCAGCCAATCGACACGGTCCGCAGGCCAATATAGTGAAGGGACTACACTAGTTATTCTCCATTATATGAACAGGTCTCCATTGAATGTACAGAAGTCTCCATTGTATGTACAGAATTCTCCATTGAATGAACAGAAATCTCCATTGAATGAACAGAAATCTCCACTGAATGAAATAAGAGTTAATCTCCATTACACGAACAAGAGTTAATCCCCATACCATTACAGATACTACTTCGACAACAGTCGAAGCAACATCCTAATGGCCAAGGCCATCGACATTGGTTCGACCTCGCTTGAACCACGACGGATACTACTTCGACGACAGTCGAAGCAACATCCTAATGGCCAAGGCCATCGACATTGGTTCGACCTCGCTTGAACTACGACGGATACTACTTCGACGACAGTCGAAGCAACATCCTAATGGCCAAGGCCATAGACATTAGTTCGACCTCGCTCGAACCATGGCACGACCCTTTGACGAACGACAAGAACAACCTCTACGGAGGCTAAGCAGTACAAAAGAAAACCTAAGAAAGGGAAGGCACCAAATGGACGAAGCAGCAAAAATAAAATTTATATTACAACAAAAATATATTTACATTCGCCCCCGCGGACGAGCTCCAATACACTATACAAGACAAAAATATACATTGTACGGGTTTATAACTGACCGTCACCCCTGGGAGGTAAACATCATTATACCAGGAACTGGAGTCGAGCCGGTTGACGTCTTCAGAAGCAATCCCCTCCCCATCGGGAGAGTCGGGGTAATAACCATAGGCCTCACGAGCAGCGCGAGCTTCGTCCCACCGTGCCTGAACTTCCTCCTCCGTCGCCCGGCCCGCGGCATGAAGCTCTCTATACACGTCAAGCTTAGCCTCCGCAAAAACCCACATTTTATGCGCACCACGACGCATACTCCGACCAGGCGAGGGACGAGATGAGGGAGGCTGATAAAGACCATTGTTCTCCGCCATCCTGGCATCGAGCTTGGCGGTCAGATCCGCCACCCTCCGCTGCAGGTCGACGTTCTCCGCCGCTACCCCACGGCTTAGCTCAAGCTCGTCATCCTTCATCCTGAGAAGCTCCTCCAACTCGCTGTTACGGGCCACGGCCTTCATCAGCTCGCTATCCGCCTTCTCCAGCTCAGCTCCCCTGCGTTCCAACTGGGACTGCCCCCACTCAACCACCGCTCGCTGCTTAGAACGATACTTTCGATACTTTTTTAGCATCTTTTTGTAGAGGGCCGTTAGTTTTTGCTCGCGGCGTCCCCTCTCCACCTCCAAAACAAGGGTCTAAAAAGAAAAGCAGAAATAAGCACGCCTCAAGTCAGTCTTACAACACACAGAAGGGAGAAAAGAAATAAGGATTACCTGCAAAGCCATGCCAGAAACCCTTCGTGATAGCTCCGCATCCTCCACAGTACTGAGCATCTTGCTTTCGGAGGCGGCACACAGCAGGGTAAGGGCCGAAGCAGCCTGCTCGCTGTTCAACAGCAAGCTGTAAGCCGCCGGAATCATAATGCGATGGTCGGACCCATCCGTCGTCATCTCCACATGGGTAAGGCCATCCACAAACTCGTCAACATCCTCCTGAGTGATGTCAGAGTCCAATTTTTCCGCTCCCTCGCCAGGTCCTTCGACGTTGGTCGATGACCCTCCCTCGATGGCACATGCGGAACTAGCACCGGGAACGGCACTCCTCTGTTGAGCCGACCTCCCAGATAGAATGGCGTCGGCCATGAAGGGTCTGTGCGTCGGTCGAGGCACCTCACTTCCTTCGGCTTCGGTGGCCACCTCCTTGCCCTTCTCGAGCCTCCTCCGTTTTCTTTCCAACGATTCCTCGCCATCGGAGGGTTCATCCACGGGTTGCAGAGCTGACGCCAGCGACGCCGACACCCACATAACCATGGTCGTAGATGTAGCCCCCTGTAAGGGAGCTGGAGGGAGATCTCCTCGGACAGACTCGATCAGTATATCATGAGCGTCCGAGGCAACATCGGATCGTTTGAGAGCGGGGACTGGCACCCTCTTCCTAGAAGCGCCTCGACCTGTCGCCATAAAAATAAGTGAGTATGGTTGCAGAC
>NC_032000.1:29888959-29889914 GCF_001879085.1 Nicotiana attenuata | reverse complement strand
ACCAAATCATCGGAATTCAAATCCGAGCCCTCTAACACAAAAGTCAACATCCGATTGACTTTTCCAACTTAAGCCTTCTTAAAAGAGACTAAGTGTCTCATTTCTTATCAAAATCATTCCAAACCCACTCTAACACATCAAATACTGATAATGAAACATGTAGAAGAATAACATGGGGGAAACGTGGCGGTAACTCACGTGACGACGGGTCGGGTCGTCACAGCACCAATGATCTGGATTGCGCCTATTTGGATTTGACCGCATCTCTTTTGGCCACCGTACCTTGTCTCCCATGCTTCTTAAAACAGCTACGAGCTCGGATGTAGTAACATTGAAATTATACCCACCGAATCTCGCTTTTAAACCTCTGTCATCATCTCGTGACTCTTGTCTGTTTCGGTCATTTCTGAACCTTGATGAAGAACCAGATTCCCTGTTCCTCGATTTTTGATCATATCGTTGATTATGCTCCTTTGATCGTGAGTCTTTTCTTGCAGGTCCCATATATGGATCGTATCTGTTTTTACCTGATCTTTTTTCGGTTTCTGACCTCCTGGAATTGCTCCTTTCTTCATGATGAAACTGAGGTACGGTATCTTCCTCAATTCGCAACTTCGTACTGTACCTGTTATAAACGTCATTCAACGTGGTTGCAGGGAACTCTCGAAGGCTTTCTTTAAGTCTTCTCGTGGCTTCTGAACTTTTATCATTTAAGTTGCTTGCAAAAGCTATTGCAGCCCAATTATCAGGTACACGGGGTAAAGTCATCCTTTCACGTTGGAATCGTATCAACAAAATCTCTGACGCAACTCTGAGTCCCCTTGTTAAATTTTGAAAAATGTCTTCCATTCTTTTTTTCAACCTTTTTGAGTCTCCCGAGTGCGCTTTAATAAAAGAATCTAGCAAGCTCAGCAAAAAGAGTTTATAGAAATTTTCAGTAAAAGAGAAATACCAG
>NC_032000.1:29803263-29887174 GCF_001879085.1 Nicotiana attenuata | reverse complement strand
GGGGGGGATGGTGACAGTGGGAGGAGAATCTTTTTTTAGTCTGCTTTCATAGCCCCACCATTGATGGCAACGAGTTAATATTCCAATGGGCAAAATAAAAATATGATAAAAAGTATGTCCTCAATTTAAATTTGACGTGAATACAGAGGATTTTCTTGTCCCACGGGGTGTTCGGTACTCGTGGACCCCCACTAAATTCAAGTTCATATCAAGAGTGAAGCGCTTCCTGATAGAGGCTACTCCATGCTCAAGGCTCGAACCTAAAATCTCTTGTTAAGAGTACTTACTGTAGACATTGAAATTGTAACAGATAATGATAAATCATAAATTCAAGACGACTCTTAAAATATTAGGAGCCTATTAGCGTTATTTGGTAGTTACTCCACCAAAACCCTAATTCATACATATAAATAAGGCCACATATGTCATTCGAAGACGATCTCAACAATTCCTTAAACTCTCGGAATATGCACAAAGATATCAAATATGAAATCTCCGAAATTCCATGAAACTCTTGGAATATTCATTAAGAGATCAAATACATGTCAAATATGTCTTGCTTAAATACGCCGTTAAAGCCCTCCGATCACGTAGAATAAATCAGAGGGAATAATCAAGGGATAAACAGAGTTTTAACCTATAATGTTTATCAATAAAATCCTTTTTTCTTTATAGTTGTTTGTGATTGCAGTTTTATTTTTATGTGCAAATAATTTATTGCAAACACTTACCACTCTATCATAACCCTTGTTGGTAAATGAATACAGAGTAATGGTATTTTCTTTTGTTGGTCGGAGACGAAAAATATTCAGTATAGTGAGAATTCATCATAAATTAATTAGCACTAATATTAATTTATCGCAATTCTTTCCCATGATATATGTATAGCCTTTTTGGCCAAGTTTTTTTTTGGGTCAAAAGTGCTTTGGCCGAAAGCACTTTTAGCCAAAAGTTGAGGTGTTTGGCTAAACTTTTGAAAGGAAAAAAAAGTATTTTTGAGGAGAAACAGAAGCAGTTTTGAGAAGCAGAAAAAAATAGCTTCTCTCTAAAAAAGTACTTTTCTGAGAAGCACTTTTGAGAAAAATACACTTAGAAGCTGTTTTCAAAAGCTTGGTCAAACACTAATTACTGCTCAAAAGTGCTTTTCAAATTAATTATCCAAACACACTGCTTCTCACCAAAAATACTTTTTTCTTTTGAGAAAAATACTTATCAAAATAAGCTGGTTTTAGAAGCTTGGCCAAACAGGCTAGTAATCAATTTCAATTTATTTGAGATTGCAGCACATAATAGTTAATTTAATTAATTAGTTGAAGACAAGGGTAAATTAAGACAGAATATTTCGCACCATTGAATTATTGTTTTATGGGAATCATTTCTTCTGAGGCAAAAGTATTTCAGTGAATATGATCAACGTGGGGGCCAGCTCCAACTTCGATTCCACTTACTTTAAAAATATATTTAAACATATCAAAAACAAGCACATTTATTTCGGATATTTTTGGCTGTTACTGTTATAAGGAACAAATATTACAATATGATATAAAATATTGATTTCAAAAAAGACTTGGCTGTTATATTAAAATGTTATTATAGAAATTACTATTATAGAGGAGTTTGACGATAAAAAAAAATGACCTACCTATTCTTTTTTGTAAGATGTACTACTAATATAAATTTCAAAAGGAATTTGAGTTCTAGGTTCGGATACAACGTAACCATGCAAGTTCTTTCAAATCAAGCATCTTAAAACAAATTATTGTTGTATATTAATGATGTTGTTATGAAATAATAAAAGTAGAAGAACAACATTGCAGGGAAAGAGAGAGAAAGGATTCTTATTGATTTGGGGTGAATTACAATGGAATAGAACCCTCTATTTATAGGGAGAGGGTGACTTAACCACCAAGCAATGAACCCTAGAATCTCTCAAAATATAGACATTCACCATAAATACAATTCTATTTATAACACTCCCCCTTGAATGTCTATTCAACAGATAATGTGCCTCGTTAAAACCTTAACTAGAATAAAACTCAGTGGGAAAAAAAATTCTAGAGAATGAAAAAGAGTACACATATCTAACAGTACGCCTTTTGGTTGCCTCGTTAAAAACCTTGCAAGAAAAACCCAGTGGGACAAAACCTTGTAAGGGAAAAAGAGTACAACGCGTATTAACTCCCCCTAATGAGAGCATCAATTCACATCCTTAAGCATTTGCATTCCAATCTTGTGCACCATCTTCAAAAGATCTTTGGTAGAGATTTGATGAACAAATCAGCCATATTAACTTGAATGAATATATTGCACCTTGAAATCATCATTCTTGATAGATGTATTGTCTTCATATAATCTTGTTGGAATCATCATTTCAATATCTTCACATAGGGGTGAAAACTCTTACTATCATATTATCATGCTTATAGTTATAGCAAGATACATATGTGCACAAATTGCATTTAGGATATAGTACTCATGACCATGAATTTTATATGCTTTAAGCAATTTAAATCCTTCAAGGATTTTTAAGTCATATAATCCATATAATAGACTTTAGATGCATATCAAGTTTTCATGTCATGCTAGACATATAAGATATCGAAAACTGATTGCACATATCATTGGCTTCATACTTTCAAGTGTTTGAACTGAAGGTCCAAAACTATATGTCTTTCGTATGAAACAAATTTTATTCGAATTGTGTCTCTTTCATTTGGTCAATATTTTTGTGTCTATATTCTACAGACTTAAGATCCTCATCTATACTTAGCACTAACATAGATGTCGTCGACGAACATTTTATATCGGTTCCAACTTTATTTTCATAAAGACATGACATGGAGATCTCTTCATTCATATTTTCAGGTACCTGAATCTCTTTTGAGATTTTATGAAGTGTTATGTCATGTGATCTTCTAGATCACTTGCCTCCTTTATTATGATCATTTGCTCATCTTCTTTATCAAGAAGTTTATTTGAAACCGATTGTCTATACGCTTTAAACGTACCATAGACTTTGTCCTTCTAGGATTTAATAAGAGCATTTGCAATGAGAATATAATTACTTTCTTTGGGTCAGCAAATGCGTCTGGCATGCTTTGCAATAAATTGCACATGAATTATCCTTTTATGAACTTCAAGTTCATATTATTTTATTCGGGGATCTAGATGTATAAATCATAATTCATTCCATGTAACTTTTTCTCAACTGTTGTATCTTGTCTCCCCCTCATGTTAGAAAAACTAACTTGTTTCCTCAACTTTGAGAATCCATCTTTGTGCGTTATGGTGTTAATCAAAATATACATTGCACATCAATAATAATAAGATGGAATTATTTGGTTCCTGACCCTAAACCACTTGTGAGGGGAGAATATAATATACTTTTGTATATAACGTATATCAAACTGATATACAAAATTTTGTTCTCATAAGCAATAGTTTAGCTATTAAGTGGAGGCACTCAATAAATTATTTTGCTAAACCAGCTGTGATGTAAACCAACTTATCAAGATAAACTATCTTGAATAAATAATCTGGAAATTATGCTCTAAATCAAATTATTGAGCAAGTTACCTCGCAAACACCATGTTGCGGGTTAATAATAATCGCACATGTAACCATCTCATAGATGCATCTTATGTGGTATACATGGCAGGTGAATGGGCCCATATTCACCTTTAATATTTCCAGCATTCATGGGATTCAATCCCAATTTTAGTTGGTATATTAATTAATGAGAACAAGCAACATAAGAGAATTCGTAAAGAACTTTCTAGTTCTTTAATATTTACCCATGTGAATTCTCTTTTATTTTTGCACATCATACTTAAATTGATATGGGTAAACCAATTATGCCAACTGAATAAATTATCAATATTGATAAACTTCAGATTTACACCATGACGTGTGCAATTATCAATAAAGTCCAAGTTTATTATGATATGGATTTTTATATCAATAAGCTTCTCTTTATTGTGGCATTCTTTTGTTTGTGTAGTACAAACTGGAGAATAAAGCGGGTAGCTTTTCACATACATATTACCCCGCTACAAGTTGTAGTAATAGAAGATATTAAATCTTTCCTTTATTTATAGTCTCAATATAATCAACCGCTTTCGCGTATACTTTGGAAACTGAATAAGTTTCTTTGAGACTTACTACAACACAATACCTTATTGGTAATTAATTGTGTTTCTCCAAAATAGTATAATTGGCTCTTGCAGAGTTCTCAATTAATTTTGTAGTACCACATATTCATCAACACCCATATGGTGAATATCTCTTTTAAAGAGAAAGTTATACCATTATGGTTATGGTCAAAATTATATGCAAGATCTGTTTCTTGCATTACCGTTGTCTTTTAATAATCACAATGCCAAAATATTTTGGCGTACAATAGGTACGTGACCAATGACCATTCATGCCATAATAATGACATTATTTTCTTATATCATCTCAAACCTCCTTCTAGAGGTGAGTGTGGTATATTCACTACCACTAGCACGTTCATATTCTTCCAAGAATGAATATGTATTCATAAATCAGATGTTGTCACATTCACATCATGAATGGACCATAATCATCTATATGTGCTTTATAAAATCTCATGTCAAATCGATGACAAATATTACTTTCACAAAGTGAAGGATTATTTTGAGAATCCTTATTATTCTCATTATCACAATGATGACGATTATAATTTCGTCTATTGCCACGTCCACATTCATTGATACCTTCACGGTAATAATTTTGTCTTCTTTCAGACTTATTACATATTGCTACCACATTCTCTTAAGGGAATGAGAATGAAGCAAATTCAATGGGACGGGTTTCCACTTCTTTGCCCACAATCATACATGAATTTGATCATGGCAAGTCATAGAATTTTACCACCTCAGGTGGTTATAATTTCTTACTAACTCCATTAGAGTTATAATCAAAATTTATTTTCTTTGCTTGTATTTAAAATCAAATTATAGAATAAAAGAAAAAAATACAGTAATACACATACCTTAAATTCAGAATTTAATCATGAAGGAGGTTCATGGAACAATTAACAATCATTATGCTCAATCACAAAGCTTCTACTCAATTGGTTAGAGTCTCGTGCTGATAACATGTTATGAAATAATAAAAGTAGAAGAACAACATTGCAGAGAAAGAGAGAGAAAGGATTCTTATTGATTTGGGGTGAATTACAATGGAATAGAACTCTCTATTTATAGGGAGAGGGTGACTTAGCCACCAAGCAATGAACCCTAGAATCTCTCTAGATATAGACATTCACCATAAATACAATTCTATTTATAACAGATGTCAAGATTTGATGTACTAGGAATTTTAAAGCATTCAAGTCTATCAAGTTAACTCGGGTGGTTGTGTTCATGAGTTTGGACTAATTTGTCTTGATTTTATATTCTTGTTATAATTATGAAATTGGACCAAGGGTGTGTTTAGTACTTATAATTATTTTTGGCCATAAATAATAGTTCAATATTTGTATATATTCATTTGATTGTAAATATTAATGTGATATCTCAGTCAAATCTCACATCGATGAAACATGAAAGAGAAACTAGATATTCAAGTAAACAAGCCTTAGACTTTAGTGACGCATAGCACGGGCTAGATAGTTTTCGGACTGGTCATTCAATAATAGCCAGCGTTTGCAAAGTCATTAAAAAATAATCATTATTTTGCTGTAACAGGGAACGATCCAACATAATATAATAGAGATCGGTGCACCTATGTATGGACTTCCATCATATTATGCTGGTACTCTAACACATGGAAAGTTCCAGCAATATACTGGAGATTGGAGCACATGTGTATGAACTTCCATCATATTATGCTGGACCGGTATATTATACTGGAACTTCAGTATATTATGCTGGAGTTCCAGTATACTTATGTTGGAACTCCATTATAATATACTGAAATTTCAGTATACTTATGCTGGAACTCCAGTATAATATATTGGAGTATTTTTCGCATTTTGAACAGTGTTTTCATTCATATTTATCTTTACATGAAAATTGGCTAAATTTCGATTACTTTTGAAACTGTGGCTATTTTGAATGACCACTTGTAAATCTGGCTATTTTTGAATTTCTCCCATTTTAAATTGGAATTTTTACCTCCTATAGCAATGGTTAACACCTTATTTATTTTAAATAAATACCATTTTAAAAAATTATATTCTATAGATACCTTTTAATGTTTATAGCAAAATATCTAATTTTGGTTACCTCCTACCCCTAAACCACTAAATACGCTATTCAGTTACACTATTTTCTTTCTCTCTCTCTACTTTGATACATGCCATTCTCTTCCCCCATTCCTTGAAAACACGATGCTCAATCTCAAAATTCTTCTCACCCACATCACCTACCATTAGTCAAAAACCCCACGCTCTCTCCTCTTACCTCTCTCTCTAGAGCGACATGATGTAGTATACGCTGCCATGGATGCGCAACCCTCTCCCCAGCTTCAAGCTGTGGGAGAGACGAACAAAAACACTACTCCTAACACAACATATGCAACGTTATTGGAATCAAAACAACTTGCCCAAATTTTAACAAAAACGGATTTGAAACATGTTGATATCGTGCATGGTTTAGCCACAATAAAGTTTACAATGGACGAGATTAATCAGTTCACTAAAGAGGAGGGATTACTTCAAGCTCTTGTTCTCAAATTCTATGTATCACGCTGTATCAAATTCTCCTGCTGTAAAGTTTACAATGGACGATGCCTTATTGGATGGCTTGCAAGAAGATATATTTTGATTAGATTCGACATATATGATGACTATGTTCTTGCAACGGCTAAATCTGTTAACTACATATCCTTGAATGGGAAAGAAAATCAGTTTAGGTTATTTCCACGGACTATTGGATTTAACCCTAAAGAAGAGACTTCAAGAGCCTTTGTTTGGATCTCGTTTCTGAATCTGCCGCCTATGTTGTTTGCGAAGAAATCACTGTTGTCTATTGCCTCAGCAGCAGGTAAGCCCATTGCTATTGATAAGGCCACGCAAGAAAGGTCTAGACCTAGCACAGCTAGGGTTAAGGTTCAACTTGATCTTCAAGGAAAACTGCCGCAATATATGAGGATTCAATTTGTTGATGATAAAACTGGCAAGGTTATCGAGCATGTCCAGAATTTCAATTTGGGGCTGAGCAACTTGATTTTCTGTTAATATATTTTAATGTATTTTTAATGTATCACGCTGTATTTTCATGTATTTCATTGTATTCGTTGCCTTTTTTTCCATTGTAATTCAATGTATCTCGCTGTATTCTATGTATTTCATTGTATTTGCTGTCTTTTTTTCCATTGTATTTCAATGTATCACAATATATTCTATGTATTTCATTGTATTCACTGTCTCGCTATATGCCATGAATGTATTTATATATTTTTTTAATTAATATAATTTATGGATTCAGATATATTATATAATTTCTCTGAAGATTGCTATGTTTTTGGGTATTTTTGGGTTGAGAATCTTTTTTATAACTGGAAATACAAAATTTGTGTGTTATAATTGAGTTTGTTGAGTTATATTAGGAGTCTATTATGTTAATTGATTCACTTTCCGTTTAAAAACAATATAATCCCCTATTCCACGCCGTGAATACAGTCAAATACAGTCGAATACAATAATCTGTCCAGTTGTAATCCCATGTTTCATGCCATGAATACAGTCGAATACACTCGAATAAAACAACTGATTAGCTGGACTTCCCTGATTCACGCCTATTTTTGCTACTGTATTCATGAATACAGTAGCTTAAATACATCTAATACATCTTATAACAATAGAAAACGTATCTACAATCCGTAATATAGCAAATGGTATCTATAGATAACTAATTACCACTAAAAGATAGTGCTTTATGAAAATTTCTCTTTTAAATTCGTGCGAGCCTCGGCCCGAAACGGACAATATTGCTAGTTGGCTGGGCTGTTACATATGGTATCAGAGTCATT
This sequence comes from Nicotiana attenuata, assembly GCF_001879085.1. Lineage (NCBI taxonomy): Eukaryota > Viridiplantae > Streptophyta > Magnoliopsida > Solanales > Solanaceae > Nicotiana > Nicotiana attenuata. The sequence continues at coordinate 29,879,176 of NC_032000.1, read as the reverse complement.
CCGCGTGCAACCTTGAAAAACGATATGGCAAACTTCAGTGATCTGGGTATATAATTGTAAACAAGCTTTAAACCCTAGTGACACGTTTTAGAGCGGATAATATCACTAGCGGATATGAGTGTTACAGTTAACTAACTGAAATATTTAAAATACTGATGAATAACTTGTAAAAGAAAATCTCATATGAAATAGGAGAAATAATTTTGATACTCAAACCTTCAATATTTTTCCAAATAAAATTCATATCTAAGCACTTAACTTTAATATATGCTAGGTATATTCCTTTGAATATCACCCCCCACCCCACCCCACCCCACCCCCTCCTCTATGTGTACCTCGTGTGTGTGTGTGACCTACTCATTAAGAAGAGATTTCATGGTTTCTTTCCAAATATTATACATTGTCTTAATCTAAGTCGTACAAAATACAGAAAAATGACATTGTTGGGGCCAGAGGGGGTAGTAGTACAAAAATTTGTTGCGCAATCAAAGGTTGATTTATGGTAAAGTTTTATATTTAATTCAAATGAAATGGGCCATATCTAGGGTTACAATGCATGTGAATCTGTTTAATTAATAATTTCAGGTCACTACTTTTTGTTTATATATATTTGTACTATATATATGTAACTACTAACTACCCCACACTCGAAAATATATTAAAAGCTGAAAGAATCCCGAAAAGGAAAGTTCAGTACCTAATATTTCTTACTAGTATTTAATCAAATAGTCAGTTTTTTTTTCCATCACTGCTTTTAAAATGGCATATTAAAGAAGACTCAGTTTTCTTGCTTCTCTTTTGGGGAACAACCAAAAGGGTGTAGAAAATTTTACAGATGGTTTTATTATAAAGGCCCATAGCACTAATTTATCAATTACTTCAGGATTGTTATGAAACAATAAACGGAAGAGTATTGCAGAGCAAAGTAGAGAGAATTTTTATTGATTTTGAGATCAATTACAATGAAATAATACCCTTCTATTTATAGGGAAAGAGTGAATCAGTCACCAAGTAAAATGCCTAAAATCTCTCTAAAATATAGACATTCACCTTAAATAAAACTCTATTTATAGCACTGCCCCTTATACGCTTTTTGGTTGCCTCGTTAAAAATCGTGCAGATAAAAACCCAGTGGGACAAAACCTTGTAAGGGAAAAAGAGCGCAACGCACATTAACCCCCCTCTGATGAGAGCATCAATTCACGTCCTTGAGCCTTCGCATCCCAATCTTGTACACTAGCTTCTTGAAGGTTGACGTCGGCAGAGATTTGGTGAATAAATTACCCATATTAACTCCAATGAATATCTTGCACCTTGAAAATTCTCGCTATCATATTATCATGCTTATAATTATAGCAAGATATAAATGTGCACAAATTGTACTTAGGATGTAGTACTTCATGACCAAGAATTCTATATGCTTTAAGCAATTTAAATCCTTTGGGGATTGTCATATAAGTTAAATCATATAAGTCATATAATAGACTTTAATTAGATGCATATCAAGTTTTCATGTCATGCTAGACAAATAAGATATCGAAAACTGATTGCACATATCATTAACTTTATACTTTCAAGTGTTTGAACTACATGTTCAAAACGACATGTCTTTCTTATAACTAATTCTATTTGAATTGTGTCTCTTCCATTTGGCCAATATTTTTGTGTCTGTATTCGACAAACTTGAGGTCCTCATCTATACTTAGCGCTAACATAGATGTCGTCGACGAACATTTTATATTGGTTCCAATATTTTTTCTTAAAGATATGACATATAGATCTCTTCATTCATATTTTCAGGTACCCGAACCTCTCCTGAGATTTTATGAAGTGTTATGTCATGTGATCTTCTAGATCACTTGCCTCCTTATTATGATCATTTTGATCATTTGCTCATCTTCTTTATGAAGAATTTTATTTGAAACTGACTTGTTTATACGCTATAAGCGTACCATAGACTTTGTCTCTAATAGGAGCATTTTCAGTGAGAATATAGTTACTTTCTTTGGTCATCAGATGCGTCTGGCATGCTTTGCAATATATTGCAAATGAATTATCCTTTTATGAACTTCAAGTTCATATTATTTTATTCGAGGATCTAGATGTACACATGATAATTCATTCCACGTAACTTTTTCTCAACTGTTTATCATGTCTCCCCCTCATGTTAGAAAAACTAACTTTCTTCCTCAATTTTGGGAACCCATCTTTGTGCATTATAGTGTTAATCAAAATACACCACACATTAATAATAATAAGATGAAATTATTTGGTTCCTCACCCTGAACCACTTATGATGGGAGAAAAATAATATACTTTCGTATATAACGTATATCAAACTGATATAGATAACTTTGTTCTCATAAGCAATAGTTTAGCTATTAAGTGAGGGCACTCAATAAATTATTTTTCTAAACCAGCTGTGATATAAACCAACTTATCAAGATGAACTATCTTGAATAAAAAATTTGGAATATGCTCTAAATTAAATTATTGAGCAAGTTATCTGGCAAATACCATGTTGCGGATTAATAATAATTTAGACGTAACCATCTCATAGATGCATCTTATGTGGTATACATGCCAGGTGAATGAGCCCATATTCACCTTTGATATTTCCAGCATTCATGGGATTCAATCTCAATTTTAGTTGGTATATTAATTAATAAGAACAAGCAACACAAGAGAATTCGCAAAGAACTTTCTAGTTCTTTAATATTTACCCATGTGAATTCTCTTTTATTTTTGCACATCATGCTTAAATTAACATGGCTAAACCAATTATGGTAACTAGATAAATTATCAGTATTGATAAACTTTAGGTTTACACCATGACGTGTGCAATTATGAATAAACTCCAAGTTTATTATGATATGAATTTTTATATCAATAAACTTCTGCTTTACTGTGGCATTCTTTTGTTTGTATATTACACACTGGAGAATAAAGCGGGTAGCTTTTCATATATATATATATATATATATATATTGTCCCACTACAAGTTGTAGTAATAGATAGATATTAAATCTTTCCGTCTCAATATAACCAATCGCTTTCGCGAATACTTTAGAAACTCAATAAGTTCCTTTGATACTTACTACGACACAATATCTTATTGATAATCAATTTTATTTCTCCAAAATAGTAACAGTTGGCTCTTCTAGAGCTCTCAATTAATTTTGTACTATAATATATTCATCAATATCCATATGGTGAATATCTCTTTTAATGAGAAAGTTATACCATTGTGGTTATGGTCAGAATTCTATACAAGATCTGTTCCTTGCATTACTGTTGCCCTTTAAAAATCACATCGCCAAAATATTTTTGTGTACAATAGGTATGTGACCAATGACCATTCATGCCATAATAATGACATTATTTTCTTATTTCCCCTCAAACCTCATTCTAGAGGTGAGTGTGGTATGTTCATTACCACTAACACATTCATATTCTTTCAAGAATGAATATGTATTCATATATCACATGTTGTCACATTCACATCATGAATGGACCATAATCATCTATATGTGCTTTACAAAATCTCATGACAAATATTACTTTCACAGAGCGAAGGGAGAATCCTTATTATTCTCATTATCACAATGATGATGATTATAATTTCGTCTATTGCCACATCCACATCCATTGATACCTTCACGGTAATAATTTTATCTTCTTTCAGACTTATCACATATTGCTATCACATTCTCTTAAGGGGAATGGGAATGAAACAAATTCAATGAGACGGGTTTTCACTTCTTTGCCCATAATCATATATGAATTTGATCATGGCAAGACATAAAAATTTTACCACTTTGAGTGGTTATAATTTCTTACAAACTCTATTAGAGTTATAACCAAAATTTATTGTCCATGCTTGTATTTAAATCAAATTATAGAATTTCAAGAATTTAAACGAGAAAAATAAGATAAAATACTTACCTTAAATCCAGAATTTAATCATGAAGGAAGTTTATGGAACAATTAAAAATAATTATTTTCAATCCAAAGCTTCTACTCAATTGGTTAGAGTCTCGTGCTGATAACGTGTTATGAAATAATAAACGAAGAAGAAGAGTATTGCAGAGCAAAGTAGAGAGAGAATTCTTATTGATTTTGAGATCAATTACAATGGAATAAAACCCTTCTATTATAGGGAAAGGGTGACTTAGCCACCAAGTAAAATCCCTAAAATCTCTCTAAAATATAGACATTCACCTTAAATAAAATTCTATTTATAACAAGGATTGATTAGTCCCAGGTCAGAATAAATTAGTCATACAATTATTATAAAATGATATAATAAAAGAAAAATTAGAGTAAATAAAACGGAAAAAAGACCAAAAATGCTCTTGAAATATTGGAGACGAACGTCAATTTTAAGTACGAGTTATATTTATGAGCCAGAACCCTTTTTAAGAATTTCCTAGTTAATGTTAGCGAGTGGTTAATTTCATTAGCATATGATTATTTTTTGTTAGATGAAAAAAAGGGAAAATTAAACATCAGAAGACAAAACCTTGCATATTGTACGATAGACTCACACCAAATTACTTGAACTGAGTGTTTGTTGGCTAATTACGTTGCCAAACCTAATTGATTAATGGGGTTTTATCACTTATATATATATATATATATATATATATATATATATATATATATATATATATATATATATTCAGCTCTTATTTTAGAGCAGCTATACAATGTAATGTCGAGTTATTTTAAAGAAGGGGAGCCTTGATGTAACTGGTAAAGTTGATGTCATGTGGTCAGGAGGTCACGAATTCAAGTCGTGGAAACAATCTCTTCAGAAATGCAGGATAAGATTGTGTAAATTAGACTGTTGTGGTTTGGTCCTTCTCGGACCACGTATAGCAGGAGCTTAATGTACCGAGCTGCTTTTTTAGTAGAGTCATTTTAAAAAAGAAATATACTACTACTACACTACTATTAAGAAATTCAGTAAAGCAGGCCACTAATATATAGTAGTCCATGGAATAGCAAGGGTTGACGGTTTACATCCCACTTTTTGGGTTGCCTGGACTCTGTGTGAATATAGAATACTTTGTGTACCGAATTGTCCTTTTAATCCTGGAGTAAAAGTATGATTACATAATAAAAGTCATCATTAAAACCGCTCCCTTTACTTAAAAACATTTAACTATGATGAGCACCGCCATTGTATATTTTTATTGCGAGTAGTACAAAAGCTAATTATGTTTAATGATGGACATTATCATCCTTAATGGTCTCCATGATTATGAAAAAAAGCACAATAATTAAAATATTTTTGAGATCAACTTTAGTTCACGTAACCCTAAAATGAACGCACGAAGTGAAGCTAGCTTTCATATCAAATTGCCTACAAATTAAAGTTAAAGCTCACTGATGTTTGACGGCTCATTTAATGTTTAAGGAAATTATGATTGAAAGTCAAATGAAAGTTGGTGTTCTGTCATTAGCTTCTTCATAGGTTTTAATCACTAATTAGACAAGTCAATAATTTATAGCAGTACATTTTAATTTTCTATGACCATTGTGAAATTCCAGGTCATATTCATGAACTTAGGTGATATATGCCTGTTATGTAGGAAAAGAAACAAAGTGTATAAAAGAAGAAAATAGTTAACTCTTTACCTCAATTGCAACTCTCACGTAGTATGCACTATGCTTTACTCTGTTTATACAGTCAGACATATCTATAACAATATCCTTATATAGCAATCAACTCTCACGTGGTATGCACTATGCTTTACTCCGTTTATACAGTCAGACATATCTATAACAATATCCTTATATAGCAATCATTTATTATAAAAGTCAAATTTTTCTTGAAATCGATTTTTATATCATGTTATAATATATATCCTCTATAACGACATTTCACTATAGTAGCCGAAAAATATATGAACAAATGAGACTGTTATAGAAAGGTTTGACTGTATATGGTGTTTATGTTAATAATCCTTAAAGTCATGTACTAAGGAGATAGTTAACTTTTTACAACGATTATTTTATATATATGTAAAATATGTTGTTTTGGAGAGAGAAAAAAGTTTTGGATAAAAATATATTAAATGTAATTTTTCAGAAAAAAAAGGGACTAATTTAACTTTGCAGCAAGAGTAGAACTCATGCCACAGAAATATGCACTTTCTTGAGATGGGCCGATTCAAAGTCCAACTTGCTCCCTTGGGCTACGTTTAAAGCATTATCTCTTATCTTCTAAAGAAACTAGCCCAACTAATTGGATCATACCCGACTTATAAGGGGTATTATCAGTTTTAGCCCGCGCCAGAAACTATTTATATCTGGTATCTTACAAAGTGTATAAAATTTATATATAACATACAGAATTTATATATATACAAAATATATACAAAATTTATATATTTTTTCGACTTATAATCAATCCAATATTCATAGAGATTTTAGTAAATCGCAATAATATCTGTTGTTTTTTGCATGGAATCTTTTAGCTTAAATAACTTCCCACTCAACCACTTAAATAAAAATAGCTATCGAATATATATATATGTAAAATCCATGTATAATCTGTATATATGACCGGTATAATTAGTATATAATATATGTATACTGGCTAGACGTGGCAATTTGAGCCCAAACCACTTGACCCGCCCAATCCGCCCAAGGTTGGGCGGGTCATTGACCCGTCTATTTGTTGAGCTCAGCCCATCTTGATCCAGCTCATTTCAGCCCATCTAAAGTTGGGCCAGTTTTAGCCCAAATGGATCCATGAGTAATTTTGCTAAACTACTTGAAAATATTTTATTTTTTTGATATATTATATATGACCATATGTCACGATCCAATTTAGGATCATGACCAACACTTGGGAGAAGTGCCCCCAAGTAAGACTTATCGGTATTTTACAGAAAATCGGAAAGTGTTTTCCTTGTTTTAGGACTATCCAAAAGTTTTCCTATCTCATAAGCAAATAACAACCAACCAATATTCACCTAAATCAGTCACAATCTTCATCAACTAACCAAAAATGAGTTTTCACCAATATTACAAACCTTACCAACATAACAATACTAAACCCATATAAAAAATACAGAAAGAAAGTGCAATACTAGTAACTAGTCCAATATAACGAATGAATACTCATGACACTAATAAAAATGACTATGAAGCAACTCTAAGAGTTCAAAAGAAAAGACGATGATAATAATTAAACACTTCACCCATGCGAACAAGTGCGGGGCTCACTAGGAACTATCAACCCGTGTACTATAATTAACGAAATCTTCGCTCGTGTCAACTGTTGTCTCTGTAAAAAAAAATTAGTCGGGGAGTAACTCGCTAGCTCAGGGAGTTGTAACACTTAACCACAACCATTTTTAAATGGGGACAAGTCAGAAATACATGCATGTATAACAGTAATCGAAAATTATTATAAAAATTAAATGTACTTTCAAAATGGTAACAATAATCAGTCTTATCATGTGTTTCCTGTAACAGAAATCAATTAAACAATTCGATAATAAACTCGCTAAGCATTGTGTCATATCAATTCTTTATGTTTGGCAGGTTTTCAAGAAAGGATCGTGTAATCTGTATCACTATGTGGACCCTTTCGTAAAAGGAGTCAAATTTAATTGTAGGTCCGTACTCGAGGGAAAATTGCAATTGTATGCTAGTTCTACCTTCCCACTAGCGAGGGCTATAACTGTAATCGGTAATCTGTAAGTACAAGGTGCACCAGGTCTAACGAATCCGTCGTTAGCTACGGGATCCTTCAAAGTTTTCATTTATACTTTTCTTCGTAAACAGTAAATATTCATACGAAGCATTTTCAAAATAGTACAGGGCATTTTAATTCTTATTAAATCATGTAATTCCATTTCGGTAACAGTAATCATATCTCAAATAACAGTAAAACATGTCTAGTAACAATGAGAATATTTTAAATAACTGCAAATATATCAAGTAAACTGTTCAGTACCATATCAAGTAAAGGACTTGTCCCACATGCAATTTCAAACATTCGGTAACAAATATTATTTTTAAAATTATGTATAAACTATGCAGGTTATGAGAACACAAGTTGCGGTAAATTACTATGTTGAAATTTATTACATACGTAGAGCCGTCGCAGCGGAAATTAAACAAGAAACGTACCTTCAGCCATAGTTGTTCAAGTATCGTAAAGTCACCTTGGAAGAACCTTGATAGAAACCTAAGGAGTCTTCTAGCCTGTGCCTATCGTAGGATGCCAGACTGATGGAGTCACATGCGTATTTATAGGTAGTCTAGGGACTCTTAAGCAAATACTTTAGCCCTAGGGACTTTTCCATAAATTATAATTGCCATAGGGACTCCTAATAAAAATTGTTTCTTTCTATTAAAGAAACTATCATATATCCATAACTATTGAATATTATCTGATATATTATTTTCTTTGGGAGACAAGGTAAATAATTTATTACCTTATATGTGGGCCACACTAGAAGTCTTTAGAAGAGCAGTAAATTTCTAACATTCTTGCACTTGGCCCACATATTAAAATCAGATAATCCTTTATGAGAGATAAACATACAATCTGGCCATAAACTTCATCACTCAACTAAAAGTTATGCAACAATCACTTTAGCTAGAACATATCATTACATGTATCATGGCGGTTATTCTCTTAAACAAACAATTTCTTCCATGTATTACAATGTACAATATGTTCTAACAAAGTGTCTACAACTTTATGAATAAACTTAATATAAGTCATTAAGAGTCCAACTTTATTGATCCAATGATCACAAAATAATACATGAAAAACAAAAGTGTGCACTGTAATGTATATCAAAATAAACATAATGTCTAGACAAACTGTTAGAGAATCAAGCAAGGCTAAATTGAGCTACTAAGACCCACACGGGTTACATGATCCTTGAAAATATTAGCCAGCAGATCTTTAGTCATAGGATCAACAATCATCAAAGTAATACTAACATGCTCAAAACTCATATCTTGCTTCTTCGCATAGTCTCTAACCATCAAGTACTTTATGTCGATGTGCTTGCTTCGGCTGCCACTTTTATTATTCTTAGAAAAGAACACTGCAGCTGAATTGTCACATAAGATTTTCAATGGCCTTGAGATGGAATCGACAATCCTAAAACCGGAAATAAAGTTTTTCAACCATAACGCTTGTGATGTAGCTTCATAGCATGCAATAAATTCAGCTTCCATTGTGGATGTTGGAACAATGGTCTGCTTGACACTTCTCCAAGACACAACACCTCCAGCAAGAAGGAAAATGTATCCTGAAGTAGATTTACCAGTGTCTTTGCATCCACCCAAATCAGAGTCTGAATATTCAATCACTTCTAATGAGTCAGAGTATTTGTATGTGAGCTTAAAATCCTTGATTCCATGCAAATATCTCAAAACCCTTTTACCAGCTTTCCAATGGTCAAGACCAGGGTTAATTTGATATCTACCAAGCATTTCTACCGCAAAAGCAATATCAAGTCTAGTACAGACCCGTGCATACATAAGGCTCCCACAAGCGAAACATAGGGAATGTCTTTCATTTGCTCATTTTTCAATGCATTTTGTGGACATTGATTCAAAGAGAATTTGTCACCCTTAATTATGGGTGCTGCTATAGGTGAACAGTTTTTCCTCTCGAATCTTTCTAGAATTCTTTCAATATAAGACTTTTTGAGACAGTCCAAGTAATATTTGGGATCTGTCTCTGTGAATCTCTATGCCAATGACATAAGAGGCTTCACCCATATCCTTCATCTCAAAATTCTGGATAAGGAACTGTTTAGTCTCGTGCAACAATCCCAAATCACTACTTGCAAGCAAAATGTTATACACATATAGGACTAGAAAAATATATTTGCTCCCACTTATCTTAAGGTATATGCATTGATCAATGATGTTCTCTGTAAATCCAAATAAATAAACAACATTATGAAATTTAATATACCATGGCGGGAAGCCTGCTTTAGCCCATAAATGGATTTATTCAACTTGCAAACAAGGTGACTTTTGTCCTTATCACAAAATCCTTCAGGCTGACACATGTATACCCCCTCTTCAAGATCTCCATTCAGGAAAGTTGTTTTCACATCCATTTGATGTAATTTTAAATAAAAATGAGCAGCTAATGCCATGATTATTCTGAATGAATCCTTCTTTGACACTGGAGAGAAGGTTTCATCGTAATCAATGCCTTCTCTTTGAGTAAAAATATCGCTCGATATTACCAGATGAGTCTCTTTTAGTTTAAAGACCCACTTGGAACCTATGGTAGAGGATCCTTTTGGTAATTCGACGAGATCCCAGACTTTATTTTTAGCCATATATTCTATCTCTTCTTTCATGGCATCATACCAAAGTGTGGAGTTTTCTCCACTCATGGATTGTGAAAACGAGCATGGATCAATCTTTTAGTCCAATATCATAATCAAACTCTTGGAGATATACAACATGTTAGAAATTTACTTTCTCTTCTAGAGACTTCTAGTGTGACCCACATATAAGGTAATAAATTATTTACCTTGTCGCCCAAAGAAAATAATATATCAGATAATAACCTGTGGTTATGCATATATGGTAGTTTCTTTGATGGAAAGAAATAATTTTTATTAGGAGTCCCTAGGGCAATTATAATTTATGGAGAATTCCCTAGGGCTAAAGTATTTGCCTAAGAGTCCCTAGCCTACCTATAAATATGCCCGTGACTCCATCAGTCTGACATCCTACGATAGGTACAAGCTAGAAGAATCTCTAGGTTTCTATCAAGGTTCTTCCAAGACGACTTTACGGTACTTGAACAACTATGACTGAAGTTACGTTTTTTGTTTATTTTTCGCTGCGATGGCTCTACGTGTGTAATAAATCTTAACATGTGGTATCAGAGCCTCCCTTTAGCTGTGTTGTTTAGTATTATTGATGACAATTATAAATATAATTTATCATGTTTCGGTAACAACGAGTTCGTAACATGAAACTGAGCCCAAATGAAAGACGTAATGCAATTCAAAAAAAAGTAAGTTTAGCCCGAGGTTTATAAGGTCATACGTGATACTAGACCAAGTGCGAGCTGTGGTATATTGTTTGGCACTTCCTCCTAAATTGTCTTTCATAAATTAAGTATTTTATGTTTCTATACTAAGAAAATGCACATCAGACTCCCCTCATGTGATTGAAGCACCGATTATAGAATTAAATGAGAACTTATTATACGAGGAGGAGCCGGTAACTGTTGTTGATAGACAAGTAAGAAAGTTACGGTATAAAAAAAATTATGTTCGTGAAAGTCTTATGGAGAAACCATACAATTTAAGAAGCTACTAGAGAAGTGAAAGAAGCTATGTGATTCAAGTATCCTCACTTATTTCAGTCTACAGGCATGTATTAGCCACCAAAATAAAGAAGAAGAAAAAGAAAACAGACTAATATTTGGACAAAAGACAAGGACTTTGGTCGGCCAAGGAACTGAAAGCAATTGAAATTGAAAATAATGAGGGCATTCTCTGGCAATTAACCATGAAGGACAAAAGGATGGTTGATAAAATAACTTTTGTGGTGGAATCTTATATCATGGAACACAGAAGCAAAGGCAAATAGTAGAAGCCATCTATTTTTTTACTTACGGTTTGCTTGAGTTTACTCTTGTGTATATGAAAATTCCAACGGGTAATGAATATTAAATACCAATTATATGTGTATAGCCAGCAAAGCTATTAAATTTGGGCTTATTCACATGTTTAAGAGAAAAATATTTTGTTGAACAATACCATGAATAAATAATATGAGAGCTTTTTAATAGAAGAATATTGAATGTGTTGAGTAACCCGAAGCTTAGATAGATATTAATTGGATGAATTGACAATTCAAGGTGTAATCTCGTGGATTGGGTATTCTAAATTAGTTATGAATTAGCCTAAAGAAGACAATTAACACGATCATGTGATGTGATTATAGACTGAAGAAAGTCGTCCGGAGTGTTCAAGGTGACGCATTCGATATTTCGGCACGAGTACTGTGAGTAGTAATCTTACCGCAACGTGTGTTCTCATAACCTGCATAGTTTATACATGATTTCAAAATTAATATTTGTTACCTAGTGTTTGAAATATGTGGGACAAGTCCTTTACTTGATATGGTACTGATTATTCTCAATGAGTCCTTCTTTGATACTGAAGATAAGGTGTCATGGTAATCCATGCCTTTCCTTTGAGTAAAACCCTTGGCTACAAGTCTGACTTTATATCGTTCAATATTACCAAATGAGTCTCTTTTAGTTTTAAATACCCACTTGAACCTATGGTAGAGGATCCCTTTGGTAATTCGACGAGATCCTAGACTTTACTTTTTGCCATAGATTCTAACTCTTCTTTCAGGGCATCATACCAAAGTGTGGAGTTTTCTCCATGTATGGCTTGTGAAAACGAGCATGGATCATCTTTTAGTCCAATATCATAATCAGACTCTTCGAGATATACAACGCAGTCACTAGAAATTGCTGGTTTTCGAACTCTTGAGGATTTTCTTACTCCTACTGTTTCAGACACTTCTTCAGTGGGTTCAAGTAAAGCGGGTTGATCTTCATGTGGCTCCTCAAGTGGTTGTGGATCTTGAACTTGTTCTTTTGCAGATAATTAATGAGAATTTTTCTGAGCAACATTGAAGTTTCCAATATATAAAGGTACCACAGGTGGTTCCCTTATTTCTTCCAATTCCACCCTTTAAGTCAAACCACTCCCACTTTCTTCATGTTTCTCAAGAAATTTAGCATTTCTAGCCTCAATAATTTTAGGAGAATGAGAAGGACATAAAACCTAAATCCCTTAGAGTTAACTGCATAGCTTATAAAATAACCGCTTATTGTTCTTTCATCCAACTTCTTTAGTTGTGGGTTATAAACCTTCACTTCAGTTGGACATCCCCAAACGTGTAAATAATTTAAACTAGGTTTCTATCCTTTCCATAACTCAAAAGGTGTCTTGGGGATAGCCTTGGTTGGAACCCTCACGTGCGGTTTTTAAGGTTTCACTCCATAAGGATAAAGGTAAATTTGATCTGTTAATCATGCTTCTTACCATGCCCATTAATGTCCAGTTCCTTCTTTCTACCATACCATTTTGTTGTGGTGTTCCTGGCATGGTATATTAGGAAATTATACCTTCACTTTCAAGGAACCAATTTGTTTCTCTACTTCTATTTTGTAAACTTTAAAAGCATCAAGTGCTTTTGATTTGTTAAACAGAAAATAGAGATACATATATCTTGAATAGTCATCAATAAATGAGATAAAATATCTCTCAACATTCAAGCAAGGGGTAGGAAAATTTCCACAATATCTGTATGTATGATCTCAAGCAATTGAGAATTCTTTTTGGCACCTTTAGTTGATTTGTTGGTCTGTTTACCCTTTATGCAGTCCATACAAGTCCCAAAGTCAGAAAAATCAAGAGCTTTTACAACTCCATCATTAACCAACCTTTTGACTCTTTCGATTGAGATGTGTCCCAATCTCTTGTGGCAAAGACTTGATGAGTTCTCATTGATAATACATCGCTTAGTGCCAATTTCATTGTCATGCAAGGTTAAAGCATTGCATTCAAATGTGGGGTCTAGCTCAAGTTTATATAAATTTTCATTCAAATTTCCAAAACCAATAACTTTATTATCTTTCAAAAGTTTCAGAGAAGTATAATGAAAATTCAAATCATATCCACTAATAGATAGTCTTGAAAGAAAAATTAAATTTCTGGAATAGTCTGGAACATAAAAGGTATTTTCTAAATCTAAGTGAAAACCATCTTTCAAAACGAGCCTATAAGTCCCCACGCCTTCCACACGTGAACGCGTCCTATTGCCAGAATAGACGTACTGTTCACTTCCTATTGGCTTCCTCTGAGTTAGAAAGCCCTATATGATTTTGGTAATGTGAATTGTAGCACCAGAATCAATCCACCATGTATTATCAGAAATTTTGGTAAAATTAGATTCATAACATACAAAGGTAAAATACCTTTCTTGTCAAGCCATTTCTTGTATTTCGGGCAATCCTTCTTCCAGTGTTCCTTCTTCTTACAGAAACGGCAAGCATCTTTGTCAAATGTGCTTTTCTTATTCATGGGAATACTTTTGTCCTTTTTGCATTTCTCTTACCATGATTCACCATACTAATACTATTAGGTGTCTCATGCTTCAACCTCTCTGCTTCTTGAACACACATGGTCAAAAGTTCAGTGATTGACCATTTATCCTTATGTGTGTTGTAAGAAATTTTGAACGGACCATATTCCGCAGGAAGAGAGTTGAGAATGAAATGCACAAGAAATGGTTCAGACATATCAACCTCAAGGGACTTGAGTTTAGCAGAAATGTTTCTCATCTCCATAATATGCTCACGCACTGTACGACTTCTGTCGAAAGTCATACTTGAAAGTCTCTTCATAGTGCTGGCCAATGCCTTGTCAAAGCTTACGAATTGTTCAACAATTGCCTTCATGTAAGTTTTGACCTTATCGCTATTAGGGATAGAACCCCTAATGCTTTGTCTTATGTGGGCTTTTATGAACATTAAACTTAAGCGATTAGATCGCTCCCACTTATCCTCTGGCGTATGTGATTCCGTGGGAATGGGTGATTTTTCCACACGGAGTGTCAGGTCCAGATTCGAGCACCCTAAAGTGAGAAGGACTTTCTCCTTCCATTCAGCGTAATTGTCACCAGAAAGCACTGGAATTCGAGCATTCTCGTTAAAAATAGTGATAGGAAAAGTGGTAAAGACTGCAAAACAAGGATAAACATACATAAGCTATGAAGTACAATCCATCAAAGGTGAATCGCATAAAATACCAATTCTAAGTAAATTCTAGACCTTCCTGTAGGCAGAAGTTGCAACTCATGCATAGACTTTACTTTACTTTATTAGATTAGTAAACCGAGATATACAAAAATTAATCCGTACCTGTGGGCATAAAATTATTTTCAACTTAAAGGTTTACTATCTCATTCCAATTAATTTCACCAAAATGGTTACCTCCCTGTAGGGCCGGGTTTCCATTTTAGTAAGATAACTGGACTGAATAGATATCATTATAACTTTCAATCACTAAACTTTATGTGATTAAACAACTCAATTTTTTTTATGTTAAGTACTCAAGATGCTATGGCCACTCCTAAATACATCATATAAAAGAAAAATCAAATAACATCTCAATATAATTAACCTTCACAATCAACTTAAGCAAAATATTGATTGGTCACTATACCAAAGGTTAATTCTCATAATTAATTCGCTCATCATAAAATCAAATAACTGTAAAGGAACAGGAAGAAACAAAACTTTCAAATACAGCTTAGTGCTTAGATTGTTAGTCAAATTCCTTTAGTCCAAAACAAATGTCACGCTCCAAACCTGGGGAGGCGTGGCTGGCACCCGGTGCCGTGCTGGATCGAGCGAACCACTCTGTAACTCATGATCGTCGACCAAAACTAGAATATACATAGGTCGAGTTAGCTGGACTCATTCCTTTTGTAACTATCATGGGCCTACATGGCCACAACTCATAATGTACAACTTTAAGTGAAAAACACTGTATCACTGAACCATTTTTTCTTAAAACATGAATACATATGGGCCGTCAAGGCCTCTAACATACTGTACAAAATGAACCTCTGCCTACAAAGCCTCTAAGATTTTTTGACATCAAATTGGACAGGGTACCGGCCTACCCATTAGTCTGTAGCAATGACACGATGACTCATAGAGTCGGCTGCACTCCGAATGAGGTGGAGTCTTACCGATCCTTCGCTGAATGCCAACCTCGTCTACTATGAGGGGTCGTCAAACTGATTATCTATACCTGCAGGCATGAATGCAGCGTCCCCAACAAAAGGACGTCAGTACGAATAATGTACTGAGTATGTAAGGCAGAACTGAAACATAACAATAAGTCAACATTAATTAAAGATATGGAAGAAATATAGAGTAAATGACTCAACCTGTAAGTGTAGATGACTCTGTAAATCATGAAATACTTATAGTGTTATGCATATGCGTATGAATGTCATGTCGTGCATAGGTAAATGTGTTCATAACATCATCATGCCTCTGAGGGCATCCATCACATCATCTCGGCCACTGTGGACAAATCGTCAACATATACCAGCTGATCAGGTGGTGGTGCGTATATAACACCGTAACCTTTTTCCCATATCCCATATAAATATAATATACATATATACGCATATATAACACCATCTGGTCATGGGTCAATGTACATGTATAAATGCATAAGAAATACGTTAATAAGATGTTCTCGGAATGCCATAGAAATCAATATACCTTTTGGATAAACTTTATCAAATACGTATTTTTCTGAGACCCATGAATAGAAGATATAATAATAATTCACATGGGGAATCAAGAATATAGACATCCCTAGTATTTCTATGAATAGAGTCATTTATGAACGTTGCGTATTTTGCTCGTTTCATTTGTATTATAGATCATGCCAAAAGAAAGAAGGGATAGCCTTAACATACCTGAGCCGGTTCTCTTGACAATCCTTCTAACACACGTCAATTGCGACAAAAAAAGGTAACGGTGGATCAAAGTAGGAAAAACTCCGTATGATATTCTTGAGAAAGATTGGACCATGTTCACTTAAAATTACATCTCCCGTTGCTATCATGCGATAGTTTCATGTGAGTTTCTTGTTGAAGCTTCACCCGTCACATAATAGTCACCATTCTACAGGACAAAAGTTGGCTGAGAAAGCTAATATAGGAAAGATGTTTTTACCTTCGTTCTACATAAGTTGATTAAAAGGAGGAAAATATATATAACAGTAAATGGTTTCTGGAATCCTTAAAGAGGTTAACCAACCTTCTTTAAAGTGGTTAATCATCCTTTCACATTTGGCTTCTTTGGTAGAACATTCTAACCTTAAATAAATCTATCATTTTCCCCTTCCCAAACCAATTTATCCTGTTTATAATGTATCAAATCAATCTCAATTCTCCAATTTACTTTAATTGACTCACTCTTTCATACTTCCCGTTGTCTACACTCAGCAATGGTTGCTCCCTTGCTCCTCATTATGCAGTATAGATATGTATACTAGTTAGAGAACTCCTCCCATAGAAGCTAATGTTTTTCCATAATGAGTCTCCATGTATTGGTGGTTTGTTTTTCCATAATGTGCTATTTGTAACCATAATTTTTTTGAGTCGGCCTTTTAGGTCATCGTAACTTAATTCACTTAATATCACAAGAAACAATGTGTGCATGGATGTCACCACCTCCTTAAACATAAGGATAGTTGGCAATTTGCTGCCACCCTTTCCTAATCCCACGTGGATTATTGCCCCCTCCCTAATAATTATCCAACTTTCACTTAAAAATCCATAATTACTTAAAACACTTTTAACACACTTTATATAACTTACTATCATGGTCATATGGTACCATATAAAATAAATATATATACTATTATTTCATTAAAACATTCATGTAAATATATATATATTTTCTCAACTTCTAATTTTCCTAATCTCATATAAAGAATAAAATTTTCGTACGCTTAATTCTTAAAATGGTAAAAAGATAACCTTTTATTTCTTGTGAGAAAATAATTTCTATCTTTACAATAAAGAAAATCTCATAAACTTTCTCATATTATGTGCATAATTTAAAGCGTATTCGAAAGTAGTAATATTAATAACTATATAAAAATTATATTTTTCACATTTTTAAAAAAAAAAAGTTCCACTCAAAATACCATATCAAATGTATATAACGGTATCGATGTTGGTAAACTTACGAGGTTTTACTAACATAGTCACAAATCCTCTATAATCTCTTGAATGGTCTTAATCCCTTCAAGCTCATATGGATTACTACGATTTATCCTAATATTAAAGTACGGGCTGTAACAACAAAGTTGGAACAGAGACCCCAAATTTCTATAAAAGAGTAACGAACAAGGCTCACAAAATTACATAGAAAAAGCTAAGCATGGTTATACAAACAACAAGGATTTAGTGGTAATTCCTCTTCATTCTATTTCAATAGAATCAAACATATGTAACGAAATTGTCAGAATATAAACTTAGTTTAAAAGTGACTCTTAAATCGAATAGCACAAAGTCGAAAACTGAATTCGAAAATCTAATCGCATGGATCTGGCGATTACATAATATCGAAAGAAAACAAAACATCAATATAAATGGAATTACAATAATTGATTATTGCATGCTTTCGTTATAGTCACATGTGCGTGTCTAGTAATTGCCAAGTTGTGCTAAATTACATGTAATCCATAACAATCATTAAAACTCACATGTATATAAATTTCGATACCAAAATCAAATAGTTCTGGTAAATCTTATTAACCACACAGATCTCATACTTCAATTCTTATCAAACAGGAGACTTAATAGATAAGTATATGACATAAAAAGGCTCACTTCAATATAGATTCACGAACTTGCTTCAGTAAAAACGTAAAGAAAAGACATTATTGTCACGATCCAAATCCTCCCTCTGTGAGATGTCGTGACAGCACCTAGTCTCTACAACTAGGTAAGCATATCATTTGCGGAATAATGAAAATGAAAGCATCAATTTAACGACTAACTGCAACAGATATTTAAATAACCGATATAAATGCCGCTCGGCATGTACAATAACCAACTCTCGAATACACATAGAATTTCCAAAACCCGGAACTTCATAAGTCACAAGCTACAGAAGAAAGCTAGTATCTCTATACGCCAGAGTCTAATAAAAAGAGTAAGGAAAGGTAAATAACGAAGGAGGGAATAGAGGGGGGACTCCGAGGTCTGCGGACGCGGCAGATATACCTTGAAGTCTCCAAATCTCGCTACTCACAAATGACATGGCTGATAAGAAGTACCTGAATCTGCACATGTACACCACAACGGTACCCAGTAAGTGCCAAGCCTAACCTCGACCGAGTAGTGACGAGGTCAGATTAATTAGGGCCCTACCAGTATATATATAAAATACTTAAGGAAGAGAAATATTGCAGTGAAATAAAAGACTGAAATTTAACAAAAGAGAATTCACAGCAAATAACAGTACAACACACAGGGATAAACAGTAGGAGATCTCCCGAGATACCGTCTCGTAGTCCCGAAAGTAAATTTGCAAGGAGATCTCCCGAGGTACCACCTCGTAGTCTCAAAAGTAAATGTGCAGGGAGATCTCCCGAGGTACCGCCTGGTAGTCTCAAAAGTAAATGTGCAGGGATATCTCCCGAGGTACCACCTCGTAGTCTCAAAAGTAAATATGCAGGGGGATCTCCCGAGGTACCGCCTCGTAGTCCCAAAAGTAAACACACAGTCTCATAATTAACAGCAAGAATTCTACAGTTAAGACTGATACAGATTAAGGAAAAAAATAGGTAATCAACTAGACATGCTGCACAGAGTTCAAATAAGTAGTTAAATGTCACGACCCAAGTTCTCCCTCCGTGAACTGTCGTGATGGCACCTAGTCTCTACGATTAGGTAAGCCTAACAAATTGCGGAAAATGAATTAAAGATACAAAACTAGCCAACTAACAGGTAAATATAAATTAAGTGTTTAGAATGCCGCTCGGCATATACAAAAATAACACTCTCGACTGAACATAGCACTCCCGAAACCCGGAATCTGATGAATCACAAGCTAAAGAAAAAAATACATAGTGTTCTAACTCCGGAACAAAAGAAATACAAGAAGGCTATAACTAAAGGGAGAATAGAGAGGGACTTCTAGGTCTGCGGACGCGGAAGATATACCTCGAAGTCTTTGGATCGCCTCGCCTCACGGATAGTATGGCTGAGCAGAAGAACCTGGATCTGCACACGAAAAACATGTGCAGGAAAGGGCATGAGTACACCATGACGGTACCCAGTAAGTGCCAAGCCTAACCTCGGTCGAGTAGTGACGAGGAAAGGTCAGGGCCCTATTGGTTAGTTATATATATATATATATATATATATATATATATATATATATATATATATATATAAAACAAGGTAAATGTCACGACCCAATTTCCATACCCGGTCGTGATGGCACCTCTCGTGAAGACAAGGCCAGCCAACTAACCCAATCCGTTTCTTTAACAATTATTAAACATAAATGTATAGATAAATATAGCTTAACGACAATAATAACCAGTATGTACAACCCAACACAACCCGACCGGGGTGTCACAAGTCACGAGCATCTAAAGAAACCTGAACACAACTACAGGGCCAATCATAATATATAAGGAAAAATCCTGGAAATCAAAAGACAACATCCGGTGCCGCGAACGCTGGCGGTCACCTTACTCAGCTACAATAGCCATACCTTCAATCCGCTAATAACCCGCTACCGGGTGAACAATACCTGCAACTGCACGCGAGGTGCAGGGAGTAAAGTGAGTACTTCCAACTCAGTGAGTAATAAGAGTAAATAATAACTGAGAGGCAAGAAATCACGTAAGAGCACTCCATCATGCTATATAGGACAGTACCACTCTTTGAGAAAACAGTAAAACCGTGAAAATCCTTTAGAAAATATCTGGCTCAGTTTAAAAACCTCTTTTGAAAACTATCCTTTTACAACAGTCAAGCAAATGAATGCGTATTCAGATAATGCAAGTCCGCACATAAGTCAGCCCCTCGGGCACAGCACTCCACAAACAGTTAACACCAGGGCGTCTGGTAAACAGTACAAGCAATAGCATGGATGCCAATGATATGAGAGTGCTAAATGTCATGACACGTAGTACAAACAGGAACCAATGCATGAATGCAATGCAATGCATATGACCGCTGCGGCGCGAAGCTCGATCCATTTGGGTACCCGCGCTCACTGTGGGGGTTCAGACTCCGGAGGGGCTCCTACAGTCCAAGCGCAATATCAATATCACACCGCTGCGGTGCGCAGCCCGATCCATCCTCAGTCCAGAAATGCACATAAGCCCCCTTGGGCAATAGTAAAATAACAGTCTCAACTCAAAACGTCAGTAAAATATCATTTAGGTTTTCAAATCTTAGAAAGATAGCTGAGTTTGCGAAACAGTATTTTAAACCTTGGACTGTGATAAAATAATATGCAAAGTAATGCAAAAACAGTGATATCAATCCCTGAAGGATTCAAACAATTGGCACGAAGCCCAAATATAGCAATCAAACCAAATAATGATGATAACAAGTAGTTTCAGTCAATTACGCAATAAAACCAACAATCGGGACGAACTAAGTCACAATCCCCAACGGTGCTCTACCCTACGCTCATACCTGGCGTGCAAGTCACCACAATACAGCACTGTGATGTGCAAATCCGGGGTTTCAAACCCTCAGGATATCATTTACAAATATTACTCACCTCGGACCGGTGAAATCCCTAGCTTGCGACGCCTTTGCCCCTCAATCGGCCTCCACGCGCGTCGAATCTAACCAAAACCAGAGCGAATACATCACAATATGCTAAGGGAACAATACCCAATCGAAAACAATCGAAAATTAGCAAGAATCTCGAAACTAGCAAAACCCGAGCCCCGGGCCCGCTTCTCGAAAAATTACGAAATTCACATCATTCCTCGTCTCGCCACGAGTCAATACATATAAAATTTACCAAAATCGGAGTTCGTTTGACCCTCCAAATTCCATTTTTTTGATCATAATTTTCTCAAACCCTAACTTCCATTTTTAACCTTTAATTCCTTGGATTTTTCAGTGTTAATCCATGATTTTACACCATAATATCATAATCTAAGTCTAAGAATCCATACCTGATGATAGCCCTCGAAACCCTCTTCAAAAATCGCCCAAAATCTCCTTAGTCCGAAGTCCAAAATGTTTCTTCTCTTTCAAAATCGTGAAAACACTGTCACTTAAACTCAGCCAGGTTTCGCTTCTGCGGTTGGGATACCGCACCTGCGGCTCTTGCTTCTGCGCAAAATAACCGCTTCTGCGGTCTAACTTAAAATCCTCAGGACCGCTTCTGCGGTCACCACCCGCTCCTGCGATGTCCGCTTTTGCGGACTGCCTTCCGCTTCTGCGGAAATTGC
This sequence comes from Nicotiana attenuata, assembly GCF_001879085.1. Taxonomy (NCBI): domain Eukaryota; kingdom Viridiplantae; phylum Streptophyta; class Magnoliopsida; order Solanales; family Solanaceae; genus Nicotiana; species Nicotiana attenuata. Next base: position 29,857,100 of record NC_032000.1, on the reverse strand, counting down.
CAAGCCCTCAAGGTCCGCTTCTGCGATCACAGCTCCGCTTAAGCGGCTCCGCTTCTGCGGTCCAAGACCCGCAGAAGCGAGAATACCAGAAACAACATGCCTTCAGCTGTATGAAATTCCAAAAACTCCCCGTTAGCCATCCGAAATCATCCCGAGGCCCCTCGGGACCTCAACCAAAAGCACCAACATGACTTAAAACATTATCCAAACTTATTCCAATCATCAAAACACATCAAACAACACTAAAATTATCGATTCTCATCGGATTCAAGCCTAAGTTCTTTAAAAAACTTCCGAAACTCGCATTCGATCAAAAACCCAACCAAGCGACGTCCGACTGACCTAAAAATTTGCAGACATATCCAAAATCACCTAACGAAGCTACTGCAACTCTCGGAATTCCATTCCGACCCTCGGATCAAAATCTCATCTATCAACCGGATTTCGCCAAAATGCTAACTTCGCCTCAAGCCTAATTCTACACTGGACCTCCAAAACCAATTCAGATCACGCTCCCAAGTCACAAATCATCTCCCAAAGCTAACCGGATCATCGGAAATCACATCCGAACCTTCGAACTGATAAGTCAACGTCCGGTTGACTTTTCCAATTTAAGCCTTCCTTAAAGAGACTAAGTGTCTCATTTCCTATCCAAACCAATTCAATTCAACTCTAACTCATTCGTTGCTGATAATGAAACATGAAGAAGCAATAAATGAGGAAAACGGGGCGGTAATACCTGATACGACGGGTCGGGTCATTACAGTAAAACAGTAAGAAATTAACAGTATAATTGAAATACTAACAGTCAATAAAGATGAACTCACAGAATGAATAACTCAGTACACAGAGAAAGCAACAGGGGATCTCCCAGGATAACGTCCCGTAGTCCCAAACGTAAATGTGCAAATGATCTCGTGGGATACCGTCCCGTAGTCCAAATCGTAAATGTGCAGGGGATCTCCCGGAATACCGATCCGTAGTCCCAAAATAAATATCCAGTACAGGGGGATCTCCGGGGATACCATCCCGTAGTCCCAAAGTAAATATGCAAGGGGATCTCCCGGAAATCCGTTCCGTAGTCCCAAAGTAAATACACAACAGTCTCAACAAGGAAATTTACAGTTCTATACAAGTTCGTATCAAGAAAACAGGTAATTCTACCCTAAACATGCTACACAGAATTCAAGTAAGACAGTTAAAGCAGTTAAGACAGTTAAGTCACGTAAGCATGCTTTCCTAAGCTAAACAGGAGGCTTCAAATACTAGTATTGCTCAATTAAAGAAAAAACACAGATATTTAATTAAGGAAAACGGGGTTTTCAATAATTAGCACGTGTACGCACTCGTCACCTCACGTACACGACATTCATATACTAACAGTACCAAAATCCTAAGGGGAGTTTCCCCCACACAAGGTTATGCAAGCCACTTACCTCAAATCAGCTCAAAATCAATCCGATAACACGCTCTTGCCACGAGTATACAACTCCAAGTGGCCCAAATCTAATCAAATCAATTACATAATGTAAATAAAACTACAAGCAACTAATTTAGCCAAAGAAATCGAAGCTAAGCTAAGAAAATAGAAAAACACCCACAACGCCTCCCCGAGCCCATGTCTCGGAATCAGGTAAAAGTCACAAATTATGAACACCCATTCACTCACGAGTCTAACCATACCAAAATTACTCAAATCCGATACCAAAATCTCGATCAAAATCCCAAAATTCGGCCTAAGAACTTTTCTCAATTTTCCCCAATTTTTCATCCCAAATCCGAAATTAAAAAATGAAATTAAGCTTAGATTAATGGGATATAATCAAAAAGGAGTTAGGAATCATTACCCACAAACTTCCTCCGAAAATCTCTCCAAATTTCGCCTCCTACCGAGCTCTCAATATAATTTTTGAGTTATGAACTGAAACCCTCGATTTTGGAATTTAAATTCTGCCCAGTTGCGTTCTTCTTCGCGAATGCGAGACTACTGTAGCGAACGCGATGAACAAAAATCCCACTGGCCCAATTCCTCTTTTGCGAATGCGAGGGTCCTCTCGCGAACACGTAGCTTACACTGGCGGACCCTTCGCGAATGCGAGGACCATGTCGTGAACGCGTAGGCTAAAGGGTCCACACCTTTGCGAACGCGGGAGCATCATCGCGAACGCGAAGTACAACTTAGCTGCCTCTCCCAGATGCTCTACGCGAACACGAGACTCTTCTCGCAAACGCGATGAAGGATTTCTCTGCAACAAAACACCAGAAAATCTGCCACTTCTCTAAGTCCAAAAATGACCCGTTGAGCATCCGAAACACACCCGAGGCCCCCGGGACCTCAACCAAACATACCAACCAATCCTAAAACATCATACGAACTTAGTCGAGCCCTCAAATCACATCAAACAACGCTAGAACCACGAATCACCCTCCAATCCAAACTTGATGAACTTGAAATTTCAAAATTCTACAACCGATGCCGAAACCAACCAAATCACGTCCGATTGACCCCAAATTTTGCACACAAGTCACATTCAACACTACGGAACTATGCCAACCTTCGGAATCGGATTCCGACCCCGATATCAAAATTTCACTATCGATCCGGAAACTTCAAAAATTCAACTTTAGGCATTTCAAGCCTAAATAAGCTACGGACCTCCAAAATATAATCCGGAGACGCCCCTAAGCCCGAAATCACCCAACGGAGCTAACGAAATTGACGGAATTCCATTACAGAGCCGTCTTCACACTACTCCGACTACAGTCCAAATTCTAAAGCTTAAGCTCTCATTTAGGGACTAAGTGTCCCAAAACACTCCAAAACTCAAAACGAATCATCCCGGCAAATCACAATATCAGAAATAAAGACGGGGAAAGCAGTTAATAGGGGATTGGGGCACTAATTCTCAAAACGACCAGCCGAGTCATTACATTAAAGCACGTAAACATGCGATACTAGACTAACAGGATAACTACACATGCTGGTATAACTCAATTAAGATGAAAATAGATTACTACTCAGTAAAAATGAATTTTTTTCAACAAATAGCCCGTGTACTCACTCATCACCTCGCATACACGGCGCTCACATAACACAACAATACCAAATCCTAAGGTTATTTTTCCCACACAAGGTTAGGCAAGCCACTTACCTCGAACCAAGCTCAATCAATCGGTAACATTGTCTTTTCCACGATTTTCCGACTCCGATTGGCCCAAATCTAGCTAAAAGCAATTGCATACGATAAATACAACTATAAGAAACTAATCTAATTAATGAAATCAAGGCTTAGGCAAGAAATTAGAAAATCGCCCCAAAAAGTCGACTCGGGCCCATGTCTCAGAATCGGGTAAAAGTCACAAAATATGAATACTTATTCACTCACGAGTTCAGTCGTACCAAAACTATCCAAATCCGATATCAAAATCCAAATCAAAACTCAAAAACTTAGTTGAAGAACTTCTCCCATTTTCTCCCAAATTTCTCAACCAAATTCCTTAATTAAATGATGAAATCAACTATAGATTAGTTGAATATAACCATAAAGGAGCTAAGAATCGTTACCCAAAATCTTTCTCTGAAAATCCTTCAAATAATCTCCCAAATCAGAGCTCACAAGGTCCCACAATGAAAATGAGATCAAACCCTCGAAATCCCTCTTTTCTGTCAGCGATCTTCGCACCTGCGGGACTTTAGTCATACCTGCGACGTCGCACCTGCGAAAATTTCATCGCAGGTTCGAAAGTGACTTAAGAGGGCTGGGTCCGCTTCTGCGATGAGGTGGCCGCACCTGCGAGTGCGCGCCTACAGACTTTGTTCGCTTTTGCGGTCTTCCCTTCCAGCTCACTCTCCGCAGCTACAACCCTTAAGCGAATCTGCGGGCTCGCAAATGCGGCATTTCCCTCGCACCTGCGACTCCTTACCACTCTTTCCAACTCCGCTTCTACTCTTGACCTCATGAACGTGCGTGCCTGCACCTGCGGTCACCCGCCGCAGGTGCGAAAACATCAGAAGTTAAAAACCTTCAGTTGTCCTCCCAAGTCCAAAATGAATCCGAAAATGATCCGAAACACACCCGAGGCCCCCCGGACCTCAACCAAACATACCAACAAGTCCTAAAACACCATACGTACTTAGTCGAGCCCTTAATCACATTAAACAATGCTAAAATCATGAAATTACCCTCCAATTCAAACTTAATGAACTTTGAAACTTCAAACTTCTACAACCGATGCCGAAACCTATCAAATCACGTCTGATTGACCTCAAATTTTGCACACAGGTTATATTCAATGTTACAGACCTACTTCCACTTCCGGAATTAGAATCCGACTCCGATATCAAAAAGTCCACTTCCGTTCAAAATCTCCAAAAGTTTAATTTTTGCCATTTCAAGCCAAATTCAGCTACAGACCTATAAAACACAATCCGGACGGGCTCCTAAGTCCCAAATCACCCAACGGAGCTAACGAAACCGATAAAACTTCATTTCGGAGTCGTCTTTACACAGTTCTAACTACAATCAATATCCTAAGATTTAAGCTTCCGTTTTAGGGACTAAGAGTCCTAAAACACTCTGAAACTAAAAATAGAACCTCCCAGCAAGTAACATAAGCAGAAAAAGATACGGGGAAAGCAGTAAATAGAGGAGCGGGGCTAATACACTCAAAACGACCGGCCAGATCGTTACATCCTCCCCCTCTTAAAACAATCTTTCGTTCTCGAATGAGCATAGAGACATACCTGAAGTGGTGAAAAGATGAGGATAACGGCTGCGCATATCATGCTCGGTCTCTCAAGTTGCCTCCTCGATCAGCTGACCCCTCCACTGAACCTTCACTGAAGTAATGTTCTTTGACCTCAACTTTCAAACCTGCTTGTCCAAAATAGCCACCGGCTCCTCAACATAAGATAAATCCTTGTCCAAGTGGACTGAGCTGAAATCCATCATATGAGACGGATCATCGTGATACTTCTAGAGCATAGAAACATGGAATACCGGATGAACTCTTTCTAGACTGGGAAGTAAGGCAAACTCATAAGCAACCTCCCCAAATCGCCGCAGCACCTCAAATGAACTAATAAACCTTGGGCTCAGCTTGCTCTTCTTCTAGAACCTCATAACACCCTTCATAGGCGAAAATCGGAGCAAGACCCGCTCTCCAACCATGAATGCAACATCATGAACCTTTCGACCCGCATAAGTCTTCTGTCTGGACTGGGCTGTGGGAAGTCGATCCTGAATCACTTTTACCTTCTCCAAAGCAACTTGAACCAAGTCTGTGCCCAATAGCCTAGCCTCACCCGGCTCGAACCAACCCATTGGAGACCGACACCGTCTACCATACAATGCCTCATATGGTGCCATCTGAATGCTCGACTGATAATTGTTTTTGTAGGAAAACTCCGCAAGTGTCAAGAACTGATCCCAAGAACCTCCAAACTCCATGATACACGCACAAAGCATATCCTCTAGCATCTGAATAGTGCGCTTGGACTGTCCATCTGTCTGAGGGCGAAATGTTATGCTCAACTTAACCCGAGTACCTAATTCGTGCTGTATGGCCCTCCGGAATGTGATGTAAACTGCGTACCCCGGTCAGAGATGATAGATACCAGCATGCCATGAAGCCTGACAATCTCGCGGATATAAACTCGAGCCAACTACTCGGAAGAATAAGTAGTCATCACAAGAATGAAATGAGTTGACTTGGTCAGCCTATCCACAATCACCCAAACTGCATCAAACTTCCGCTGAGTCCGTGGGAGTCCAACAATGAAATCCCTAGTGATCTGCTCCCATTTCCACTCTGGAATTTCTAATTTCTGAAGCAATCCACCCCGCCGCTGATGCTCATACTTCACCTGCTGGCAATTTAGGCACCGAGCTACATATTCTAGCATGTCCTTCTTCATTCTCCTCCACCAATAATGCTGCTTCAAGTTTCGATACATCTTTGCGACACCCAGATGAATGGAGTACCGCGAACTATGAGCCTCTTGGAGAATCAACTCATGCAATCCCTCTACATTGGGCACACATAGCATGCCCTGCATCTTTAATGCACCATCATCTCCAATAGTGCCCTTTTTAGCATCACCGTGCTGAACCATGTCCTTAAGGACGAGCAGATAGGGGTCATTATACCGACGGTCCCTAATAAGATCATAAAGAGAAGACTGGGAGACCACACAAGCCAAAACTCGACTCGGCTCAGAAATATCCAGTCTAACAAACTAGTTGGCCAAGGCCTGAACATCCAAGGCCATTGGCCTCTCTACTACTGGTAAATATGCTAAGCTCCCCAAACTCTCCGCCTTGCGACTCAAGGCATCGGCCACTACATTGGCCTTCCCGGGATGGTATAGAATAGTGATATGATAATCCTTAAGCAGCTCTAACCACCTCCATTGATGCAAGTTAAGATCATTTTGCTTGAACAGATGCTGTAAACGCCGGTGAACAGTGTAGATCTCACAAGGGACACAGTACAAATAGTGCCGCCAAATCTTCAACGAATGAACAATAGCTGCTAACTCAAGGTCGTGGATAGAATAGTTCTTTTCATGCACCTTCAGCTGTCTAGACGCGTAGGCAACCACCCTATGATCCTGCATCAACACCTTGTCAAGACCAACCCGTGACGCATCGCAATATAACGTATGAGACCCCAAACCTGAAGGAAATACCAATACTTGGGTTGTAGTCACAACTGTCTTGAGCTTTTGAAAGCTCTCCTTACACTCCTCTGTCCACCTAAACGGAGCACCCTCCTGGGTCAGCCTAGTCATATGTGTTGCAATAGATGAGAAACCCTCTACAAATTGACGGTAATACCCCGCCAAACCAAGGAAACTCCGGATCTCCGTAGCTGAGGACGGTCTAGGCCAACTCTCTGCACTGCTTCTACCTTCTTCGCATCCACCTTGATCCCCTCACTCGACACTACGTGACCCAAAAATGCCACTGAGTCTAACCAGAACTCACACTTTGAGAATTTTGCATATAACTTCTTTTCTCTCAAGGTCTGAAGCACAGTCCTCAGGTGCTGCTCATGATCCTCTAGACTCCGGGAGTACACTAGAATGTCGTCAATAAACTCAATGACGAATGAGTCAAGATAGGGCCGAAATACACTGTGCATCAAATGCACAAATGCTGCTGGGGCGTTGGTCGGCCCAAATGACATCACAGGGAACTCGTAATGACCATACCCAGTCCTGAAAGCAGTTTTCGGGATATCTGGCTCCCGAATCTTCAACTAATGATAACTTGAACGTAAGTCAATCTTGGAAAACACTCTGGCACCATGTAACTGATCTAGTAAGTCATCAATGCGAGGCAATGTGTACATGTTCTTCACTTTAACTTTGTTCAACTGGTGATAATCAATGCACATACGCATAGAACCATCCTTTTTCTGCACAAACAAGATTGGATCACCCCAAGGTGACACACTGGGTCGAATGAAGCCCTTATCAAGTAATTCCTGTAACTGTTCCTTCAAATCCTTCAACTCAGGAGGAGCCATACGATATGGAGGAATATAGATGGGCTGAGTGCCCGGCAACAAATCAATACCAAAGTCGATATCTCTATAAGCTGGCATGCCCGGAAGATCAGTTGGAAATACATCAAGGAAATCCCTCACTATTGGGACTGACTCAACTGTAGGGGTATCAATACTGACATCTCTCACATAAGCTATATACGCGTCATACCCCTTCTCAACCATTCGTTAAGCTTTAAGAAATGAAATTACTCTGTTGGAAGTATAATCTAAGGTACCTCTTCACTCTAACCGTGGTAATCTTGGCATAGCCAACGTCACGGTCTTGGCGTGACAATAAAGAATAGCATAATGGGGTGACAACCAGCCATGCCAAAAATAATATCAAAATCTACCATACTGATAAATAATAGATTGGCTTTGGTCTCAAAACCACTAAGAATAACCAAACACGATCGATACAAATGGTCAACAAATATAGAATCTCCCACAAGTGTAGACACACAAACATGCGAACTCAAAGAATCACGAGATACACCCAAATACGGGGCAAAATAAGATGAGATATAGGAATAAGTGGAGCCTAGATCAAATAAGACCAACACATCTCTATGATAAGCCGGAACAATACCTATAATGACAGAGACATAAGCAACTGCCTCTGTGCGAGCAGGAAGAGCATAATATCTGGCCTGGCCTCCCCCTCTAGGGCGATCTCTACCTCCCCGACCTCCACCCCGAGCTGGCTGAGTAGGTGGAGTTGTAGCTGGTGCTGTAATCATAGCCTGAGGACCCGGTAGAGCACGCGGTACCTAAGAAGTTTGTGGAGGTGCACCCCTCCTAAGTTTGGGGCAATCTCTCACCATATGGCGAGTGTATCCACACTCAAAACAAGCTCTAGGAGGGCGTGGCTGCTGTGGCTGGCTCGGGCCAGATCTGTTTGACTGAACGCTGAAAGCACCCCGTGCAGGAGGTACGCTAGATACTGGCGGTGCATAATAACGCTCCTGGGGCCTAGGAGTAGCCGAAATACCACTGGCAACTGGAAGTTCTGAATAAACAGGGCGACTCACATAGACCTACCATGGAGAACTACAGCTGGGGCACTGATAAGTAGGGATTTAGACTACTTATTTTCTCTCTTTTACTTTCGTTTTTGGCCAAAATCGCTTAAAGGTACTCTAGAAAATTAATGAAATGTGCTTGCTTGTAGGAATGATAGAACATGAGCTAAAGAGATGAAAATCAACTCAAGAAGGAGTGATTTTTGATAAGGATGGAAACAAGGCTAAAAGGGCATTGTGCGGACCACCACTGATAGGCTGCTCCTCTAAGCTAGAATCCAGTGAAAGAAACCCACTCGACTCTGATGCGCCCATAGTACGGAGGATACGGTGGCACTTCTCAAGAAAACCTGGGGCATCCTCTGACGCCAGGCCACTGAAAGTAAGAGGGTGGTACTTCTTGTACCTCTCGAGCCTACGCTCCTCCTTCTCAGAAACTGCTGCCGTACCCTCGGGCTGAAGTGGGGCTACTGGCTGCACCAGTATAACCTCTGGAATTTGATCGACCTGAAACCGCTGCTCTAAGGGTGCGGACGGAGGGAGTCTGTGCTCCTCCCCCCGCCTGAGATATGGCAGGAGCAAAGGGAATCAACCCTGCCTGAGCTAGAGTACGGAACATGCTCAGGAACTGTGCAAGGGTCTCTTGAAGAGCTGGGGCAGTAACAAGCATCTCAGGTGCCTGCGCTCCGAGTGGAGCTACTGCTGGCTCCTCTGTAGTAGTTTGTGCGGGTGCTCTGGCTGCACCACGTGGACGTCCTCGGCCTCTACCTCGGGCCCGACCTCTCGCAGCTCTAGCACGGGGCGCGAGTGCCTGGTCATCTGATACGGCTGTACGTGTCCTCACCATCTGTGAGAGAATAGAAGACAGAAGTTTAGAATTTTGAAGTCAACAATTTCGCATGACAAAAAGTCAAAAAAGTGAAATTTTCCTAACAGTTCCATAGCCTCCCGAAGATAAGTACAGACGTCTTCGTATCGATCCGTGAGACGCTACTAAACCTGCTTGTGACTCATGACACCTATGAACCTAGAGCTCTGATACCAATTAGTCACGACCCAAATCCTCCCTCTGTGAGATTTCGTGACGGCACCTAGTCTCTACGACTAGGTTAGTATAACATTTGAGGAATAATGAAAATGAAAGCATAAATTGAATGACTAACTGCAACAGATATTTTAATAGCAGATATAAATGCCGCTCGGCATGTACAATAACCAACTCTCGAATATACACAGAATTCCCAAAACCAGGAACATCATAAGTCACAAGCTACAGAAGAAAGCTAGTATCTCTATATACTAGAGTCTAATAAAAGAGTACGGAAAGGTAAATAGCGAAGGAGGGAATAGAGGGGGGACTCCGAGGTCTGCGAAGGCGGCAGTTATACCTTGAAGTCTCTAAATCTCGCTGCTCACAGATGACGTGATTGATAAGAAGTACCTGGATCTTCACATAAACATGTGCAAAAGAGTAACATGAGTACACCACAACGGTACCCAGTAAATGCCAAGCCTAACCTCGGGTTGAGTAGTGATGAGGTCAGGTCAGGGCCCTACTGGTATATATATAAAATAATTAAGGCAGAGAAATATTGCAGTGAAATAAAAGACTGGAATTTAAATAAAAGAATTCACAGCAAATAATAGTACAATACACAGGGATAAACAACAGGGGATCTCCCGAAATACCGTCTTTGTATTGGTAAAAATAAATATTATACGTGGATTTATATGAGTGGCTGATATGACAAGACACGTGGATCAGTAAAAAAGCGACAGCTAGAGAGATTCATTAAATGAGGCACGAGTCGTAATAGATACGAGCAAATCACCCACGAGAGGAGAAGATATGGCCGCTCAAGTTTGAATGGTTATATGAAGAGGTACCGCTGGAATGAATCAAGACAGTAAAAAGGAAAGATTCATGAATCATCAATTAATGAGCGTGAATGATCTCAAACGTTACAGAATCTTCATGAACAGTTTCGATTACCAATTATAACGTCTCATTAATATCATTAAAGCTCATAATGATTCGGTCATAAAAGGGAAAGACGTTGTACTTATGGATTCCTATATAAGTGAAAGAGATATCATTTGTTCAGACACGTTTTAATTATTATTGAAATACAACTACTTTCTTTTGCTTACTATTGGTTATTCTTGCTATATCATATTCTAATTTCCTTTCCTATTACTAAGTAAATATAGAATTTTTTGATTATCAGTAGCCTGAGTACTTCTTAAAATAATCTTTGACCGAATTACACAATTTTTGGTTAAACAAATTGGTCTGTTACTAGGAATCTGATAATCTTTCCACTTTCCAAATTCTTTTTTCTGTCAAGAAATCATGTCGGCTACTAACGACAATAACCAACAAAATTAGCAAAACCAGTTGAACCAGCAGAATCAACAAGAGGATGGAACTCCAATTCCTTCGCCCCGAAACTCTCCTCAACAGTCCCGAGAAGGGTCACCCGACAGATCAACATCACATGTGAATGACCAACAAGGGATGATCAAGCTATTGATGATGCATTGAAGCAACTAATTGCAGAACAGGTCAACAATGCTCTTCAAGCTTTTGTTAGTGGGTTGCCAACTGAGCCACTAACTCCACCTCCGAATAACACCGCAACCATAAAAAGTCCATGCTCGAGACTCGCCAATTCGGGCAGTGGAGGAACTCCCAGTGAATCTCGCAATGGAAGGTCAGGTATTCCAATTAATTCTGATTTACAAAGTTTAGTACTAACTTTGCAGAAACAACTCAAGGAGCAAAACGATCGCTTAGAGAAGATACCTGGTGTTCCACCCGTAATCAAAGGGGTAGATATTGACAAATATTCTCGACAATCCTGGAAGCCAAGTGCCGCTCCTTTGCCAATTCCAAAAAAGTTTAAGATGCCCGGTATCCTGAAGTATGATGGGACAACCGATCCACAAGATCGTGTAACTGCATTTACAACTGGCGTGAAAGGCAACGACCTGACCAAGCAAGATATTGAGTCAGTGCTGGTCAAAAAATTTGGTGAAACACTCACAAAAGAAGCACCAACATGGTATTCTCTTTTACCTGAAAATTCTATTGATTCTTTTTTTTTTTTGGTAATTAAAATTTTCTATTGATCACCAATAATCTTTACAAACCCACAGTTGATTTCCACACTCAACTGCTCATCTGTTTACCTCTCCTTTGTCCTATACATATATCTATATCTCCTTCTATCCCTATTACATACAACTAAAAGATATATTGTTATATCAATTGACTATTTCTGTTGGTTGCTCTAATATTACATACATGAGCAATTTTCCTAGCTAATCTTTCTGCCGCTTCACTTTCCTTTTGGAAGATCCTGTGATTCCTCTCATTCCAGATTGCATGGATAGCTTCAGCGTACACCATCTTGAATATTCCAGCTTTAGCCGACCTTCCCTTTGCATTCTCCATAGCCCAATTCCAATGTTGACTCCACTCAGTTTGCCAAGCTTGTTGTTGCTGCATCCATTTTAACAGTTTCTCCCACATTCCCTTAGCATATTCACACTCCACAAAGATGTGATTTCTAGTTTCCTCATGAGTCTTGCACATGACACATTCTTTGTCAACCTGGATTCCCCATTTATGTAGCCTATCACTGGTCAGAAGTCTGTCTTGACAGTATAACCACATTGTGAACTTTGCCTTTGCTTTTGCTTCATTCCTGAACATAAACACTTTCCATTCAACTCTTGGCAGTTGGCCCAGCATAGTCAAATAAAACTGTCTGATGATACTGTGTTTCCCTTCCTTTGGCCTCTGCATTGCTTCAACCTCTTGTCTCGCCTCAATTACTTTCCTGACTGACCATGAAGCTTGCTGTGGGATCTTCATAGTAGTCAGTTGCTGCTCCTTTATATAATATTCATGAATCCATTTGATCCACATTTTATCTCCCTTATGTGCCAAGTCCCAGTAGTTTTTAGCTACTGCTGCTTTGTTCCATATCCTTAAATTGATTAAGTTCAGACCACCAGCACTCCTTGGGAGGCATATCATCTCCCATGCTACCAGAGATTTCCTAGTGATTACATTGACTCCTGACCAAACATAGCTCCTACAGTATGCTTCAATAGCCTTCAGAACTTTACTGGGTATCAGAAACAACTGAGACCAGTATGGTTGAATACCAAACAACACAGACTGTACTAGCTGAATTCTGCCAGCATAGGATAATTTTTTTGCTGTCCAGGAGGTTATCCTTTTCACCATTTTCTCAATCAGAGGTTGCCACTGTGTAATTGACATCTTCTTTGTAGTTAATGGCACACCTAGGTACTTCACAGGTAGTGTGCCTTTAGAATATCCAAATTTCTGAATTATCTCATCTTCCACTAGCTTTGTAACCCCTCCAAAGAAGATGGAGCTCTTCCCATGATTTGCCTTCAGCCCTGACGCCCCATAGAATTGGTTAAGGTGCTGCTGCATTGTGGTGATGGACTTCATGTCTCCTCTTGCAAAGAGTAGTAAGTCATCGGCAAAGCTCAAATGTGTTATATTCAATCTAGCACATCTTGGGTGAAATTTAAACTCTTTGTCCTTCTTCAATCCATTCAAACTTCTACTCAAATATTCCAGAGCAATTGCAAAAAGAAAGGGAGACATAGGATCTCCCTGCCTTAATCCCTTAGCTGCTTGGAAAGGCTTAGCTAACTCTCCGTTAACTATAATTGAGTATGTTACTGTATGCATGCATTCCATTATCCAGCTCAAGAATTTGTTGGGAAATCCTAGTTCTATCATCACTTGCTCAAGGAATGGCCATTCCACAGAATCATAGGCTTTGGTTAAGTCTATCTTGATCATGCATCTGGGAGAGTAGTTCTTTCTTGTATAGGCTTTCACCAACTCATGGGCTAGAATTATGTTGTCTGCTATCTTCCTCCCTGGTATAAACCCTGCTTGAGCTTCATTCACAACACTTGCAATTACCTTTTGTAGCCTGCTTGCTAAAATTTTGGAGATTATCTTATAGACCACAGTGCAGCAAGCAATAGGCCTAAAATCTTTAGCTGAGACTGGATTATTCACCTTTGGCACCAAAGTGATAGCTGTGCAATTTATGGCTTTGTATAATTCTCCTGTTGCAAAGAACTGTTGTATTGCAGTCACCACTTCTTCTCTCAAAATTGGCCATGCTTTCTTGAAGAAACATGAATTATAGCCATCTACTCCTGGAGCTTTATCTTCCTTTATATCACACAGGCCCTTATATATCTCCTCCTCTGTTACCTCATCAATCAAACTCAATTGTTGTTCATGACTGAGTCTTGGCCCATTCTTCATAACTTCTTTGTTAATTGCTGGTAGGTATCTGGCAGCAGTCCCCATCAAGTTTTTGTAAAAACTTACAAATTCCTCTTTGATTTCTACATGACTCTTGACTTGCCTACCATCTTCTGTTGTAATCTCCATAATTTGCTTTCTATTGCTTCTTTCTTTCATTATAGCAGAAAAATATTTGTTGTTGCTATCTCCCAATTTAATCCATTTCACCCTTGATTTTTGTTGTAGGATGCTTTCTTCAATGAGTGAACACTTCTCTAGCTGCTGCAAAGTGTGCTTCTCCAGTTCTAAGAGGTTATCATTATACTGCTGCTGCATTTCCTCTTGTATCATGTGTAGCCTGCTTCTTTCCTCTTCAATTTTCACTGTTATTCCCTTATACTCCACTTCATTTAACTTCTTGAACATTGGCTTCATGTCTTTAAGCTTTCTCCATACATTCCACATTCCATTCCCAGACACTCTCCTGTTCCATACAGATCTTACTATGTTTTCAAACTCCTTGTGATCAGCCCATACATTATAAAATCTGAATGGAGATTTTATATTTGTTCTCCCTGCTTTGATGGATAGTAGCATTGGTGAGTGATCAGAAATCATAGGAACATCATATTCAGTGCTGATATGTCCCCAGTTTGTCATCCACATGTCATTCCCAAATACTCTGTCAATTCTGCTTAGTATTCTGTCATCTCCCTGCTGTTTGTTAGACCATGTGTAGTAGTCACCCTTCCATGTTAGCTCATTCAAGAACAACTTCTGAATGCAATCAGTGAAGTCTACCATTTCTCCCATAGATACTGGATTACCATATTTTCTATCCTGCACTTGCATCATGGCATTGAAGTCTCCAGCTATCAACCATGGTTTGTGTACTTGCTTGGCTATATCTTCTATGCTACTCCATAGTGAATTCCTCTTTTCAATTGTATTGTAACCATACACCACTGTTATACAGGCTTCAAAACCATCTGCTCGTCCTCTTATCATACCATGAATCAATTGGGCTTCTACCACTTCAATATCAATGCAGTATATTTTGGGATCCATGTAAGCCAAATTCTTCCATTCTCTGCACATTGGTAATTATTCTTCATTTCCCATCCTGGCACCACATTTTTTGAGATCCTGTTAGCCTTTCTCTCTTTCACCCTTGTTTCCACAAATCCTGCTAGCTTTATTTGTTTATTCTTTATGTAATTTTTTATTTCTTTTTGTTTATATCTCTTATTCATTCCCCTCACATTCCATATTAACCAAGTCATTGGACACTTATGGGTGGCCTCAAATCAGCTGAGGCTAAGTTTTTCTGTGACCCCATTCCACCTGTACTTTCTCTCTTTCTGTTTCCCTTCATCACACTGTCTGCTAATGTTGGAAATTCCCTTGTGCAGCTCAAGACTGGATTCCTCTGAGTATCCAAATCTTCTCTTCTTGGTGTTTGGTTCCCTTGTGTGTGTGTGGTTTCTAGTCTTTCTCTTTGGCCTCCTTCTTCATTCTGTGTTTCATTCATTGTTGCTATTCCTGTTTCCTTTGCAATACATTGCATCTCCTGTTCTTCAATTGTTCTTTTAGGCCTCCACTCTTGCAGTATTTTCTCCTTCTGTGGAACAGCTATTTGTTGATTATCTGTTCTTCTTCTCCTTCTTTGTTGCTCTATTGATTCTTTTGCTGAGCTTGTAGATGCATTTATAAAAGCACACTCGGGTGCTCTAAAATTTGAAAAGACGATGGAAGATATCTTCAAAATCAAACAAGGAGATACAGAGCTACTTAGGGAATTCGTGGATAGATTCCAGCGCGAAAGAATGATGTTACCACGTGTACCTGACAATTGCGCGGCTATGGAATTTGTAGGTAACCTAAATGAAAAAAGCCCAGAAGCCACGAAGAGACTCAAAGAAAGCTTACGAGAATTCCCTGCAACAACTTGGAATGATGTTTACAACAGGTATAGCACGAAGTTGTGGATAGAATTAGATACTATCACTCAGTCACGGGGAGTTGAAAGAGTAAGTTCGAGGCGACCAGAAACTAATAAAAGGTCCGGTAAGAACAGGTACGAACCTTACATGGGACCAGCAGGAAGGGATTCATGTTCTAAACAGGAGAACCCGAGATACAGTTCCAGATCGAGGGATAGAGATGTGGGTTCGTCATCGAAATTTGAAAAGGAGCGAGGCATGCAGGACAACGACATAAGTACAAAATCGAAGATTGGTGGTTACAGTTTCAATGTTAGGACATCTGAGTTGGTAGTTGTTTTCAGAAGCATGGGAGATAAGGTGCGGTGGCCAAAAGAAATGAGATCGAACCCCAATAGAAGAAACCCAGATTTCTGGTGCGAGTTTCAAAATGATCACGATCATAAAATAGCAGATTGCGGATTGCTACAAGGTGAAGTAGAGCACTTATTAAAACAAGGTTACTTAACCGATTTGTTTAGTGAGAAGGGTAAGCAAGCATATATGAAGAATAGACAGGAGCCACCAAAACCTCCATCACCAAAAAGAACGGTTAATGTCATAAGCGGAGGGGAGGAGGTCAATGGTGTGACATATACGGCTGCAAAAAAGGTGTCAAAAGTCACAGTCACCCACAAAAAACGAGTTCGCCAAGTTTTGGAAGAAGATAGTATAACATTTGATGATGCAGATGCAGATGGCGTGTTGATCCCACACAATGATGCACTGGTAATATCCTTACTTGTACATGATACTAATGTGAAACAAGTTTTGATTGATCCAGGTAGCTTTGCAAATATCATTCTTTTAAGAGTGGTAAACGAAATGCAAGCTGATGACAAATTAGTACCCCAAAGCACGTACCTTATCTAGATTTTTGCAATTCAAGCGTTGTTACAAAAGGGGAGATAATGCTCACCACATTCGCAGAAGGAGTAGTCAAGGATATGAAATTTCAAGTAATAGATATGGACATGGCGTACAATATGATCCAGGGTAGACCTTGGATTCACGAGATGGATGTTGTACCGTCTACTTTACATCAGGTTATTAAGTTCCCTTGGCAATGGGGAATTAGACAAATTCGTGGTGATCAACAGGCTTCTAGAAGTATCAATTTAGTGGCAGATTCAAGCATACAAAATGACGTTGTAGATGAAAATGAGCAATTACAGAATTCAGTTGAGGGTTTAACAACTCAAACCTCAACTGGAAATGGACAAATGGATGTAGACTCAAGGCCTGATACTATTTAAGAGCCAGAAGAGAATGAAAACATCAAACAACAATCGAGGAACTCGAAGCTGTGGTGTTGTTTATACATCGCCGGACAAAAAAGTTTACATCGGAACCAACCTGAGCCCAGAGATGATAGGTAAGTTAACTGAATTCTTAAACGCTATCGCAGATTGGTTTGCTTGGTCGCATTCAGATATGACAGGTATACCCCCAGAGGTGATGACCCGTAAGCTGAATGAAGATCCAACATACCCACCTGTCAAACAGAAGAAAAGGAAGCAAGGATCCTTCAAAAACCAGGTGATTCGGGATGAGGTACAAAAGCTTTTAAAAATCGGGACTATCCGAGAGGTAAAATATCCTAATTGGCCGGCTAATTCTTAGTGTTACCCAAAAAGAATGGTAAGTGGTGAGTTAGTGTAGACTATACTGACTTGAATAAAGCTTGCCCTAAAAATTCTTTTCCTTTACCGCACATAGATCAACTAATTGACGCTACTGCAGGACATGAATTGTTGAGTTTTTTAGATACCTACTCAGGATATAATCAAATAAAAATGGATCCTTTAGATGAGAAAAAAACTTCCTTTATTACAGACAGGGGGACTTACTGTTATAAAGTCATGCCTTTCGGTCTAAAGAATGCTGGAGCCACGTACCAGAGGTCAGTAACGAAGATGTTTCAGGAACATCTGGGAAAAACCATGGAAGTCTACATTGATGACATGTTAGTCAAGTCAACACAGGCGGGGGATCACATCCAACATTTGTCAGATACATTTCAGATTATCCGCAAATTCAATATGAAGTTAAATCCCAAAAAATGTGCATTTGGCGTGTCTTCAGGTAAGTTTTTAGGTTTCCTTGTTTCTAACCGAGGAATTGAGGTAAATCCAACACAGATTAAAGCCATCGAAGAGATACCGGATATACTCACGAGCAAAAAAGAGGTGCAGAGGTTGACAGGTAGGATAGCAGCATTAGGGAGGTTTATTTCTAACTCCTCGGAGAAAAGTTTTAAGTTCTTTTCAGTATTGAAAAAACAAAGTCAATTTGAGTGGACTGAGGAATGCCAACAAGCACTCAAAAATCTAAAAGCATACTTGTCAAACCCACCGTTGCTGGCTAAACCAAAATACGGAGAAAGGCTACTCATCAATCTCGCTGTTTCAGAAGTGGCGGTAAGCGCAGTTTTAGTTCGGGAAGACAAAGGTAAACAATCTCCAATTTATTATGTTGGCAAGTCCTTATTGAATGCTGAAACTCGATATCCTCATTTAGAAAAACTTGTTTTGGCATTAATAATGGCATCTAGAAAGTTAAGGCCTTATTTTCAATGTCACCCTATTTCTATAGTGACCGCTTACCCCTTTACGAAATATATTGCATAAACAAGAATTATCAGGTACATTAGCCAAGTGGGCTATAGAACTAAGTGAATATGATATCACAAGTCAACCTAGAACTGCGATAAAATCGCAGGTTTTAGCAGATTTTGTGGCATACTTCAGCCTAGGGATGGTAACAGAAGCAGAAAAGGAACTACAGGTATTTAACGGGTCTAATCCAGGCACTTGGACCCTATTCACTGATGGCTCCTCAAATGTTAAAGGAGCGGGTTTAGGCATTGTTCTAATCCCGCCTTCAGGACAAACTATAAGGCAAGCCATAAAGTGTCATCCCATTACTAACAATGAAGTAGAATATGAAGCTGTAATTGCAGGTCTAGAATTGGCACGAAAGCTCGGAATAGAACAGGTTGTAATCAAGAGTGACTCGCAACTTGTGGTTAATCAAATGCAGGGGACTTATATAGCTAGAGAGGCGAGGATGCAGCAATATTTGGAAAAGGCATGAGATTTGATCAGACAATTCCAATCTTGGAAAATCATGCAAATACCCAGGGAAGAAAATGTCGAAGCAGACGCGCTGGCTAATGTTGCATCCGCTGCAGAAGTGACAAATGAAGAAAATACTTCCGTAATACATTTGTTTCATTCGGCACTTGATCAAGATAAAATCGAGGTAAATTTCAATAATTTAACTTGGTATTGGAAAAACAAGATCGTCAATATTTTGCAGTACGGGATCATACCAGAAGATAAGAAAAAGGCTCAGGCACTTCGACGAAAAGCTGCTCGTTATTATTTGGATCGAGGCAACTTATATCGAAAGATGTTTGGTGGACCTTTAGCAAGATGTTTTGGACCTTCTCAAACAGAGTATGTGATGAGAGAAGTACATGAGGGACATTGTGGAAACCACAGGAGGAAGATCCTTGGTAAAAACTCTAATTAGAGCAGGATATTATTGGCCAAAAATGGAGGAAGATGCGGAAAGATTTGTGGCCAAATGTGAAAAATGCCAATGATATGGCAATAACATGCATCACCCAGCGGAGTTATTACATCCGGTTATTGCACCGTGGCCTTTTATGAAGTGGGGGATGGATATCGTAGGTCCACTACCACAAGCCAAAGGAAAGGTACGATTTTTACTAGTACTAACTGATTATTTTACCAAGTGGGTAGAAGCAGGTGCCTTCAAACAAGTATGGGAGAAAGAAGTCAGGGACTTCATTTGGCGAAACATCATATGTCGGTTTGGGGTTCCAAAAGAAATCGTGTGTGATAATGGCCCGCAGTTCATAGGTGCGAAAATCACAGGATTCTTTTAAAGTTAGCAAACTAAAAGGATAACTTCAACACCTTATCATCCTGTGGCCAATGGACAAGCTGAATCAACAAACAAGGTTATTATTAATAACCTAAAGAAAAGATTAGAAGCGTCAAAAGGAAAATAGCCAGAAGTATTAGCAGGAGTCTTATGGGCTTACCGCACGACAGCAAAAACAGGTACGGGAGAAACTCCGTTCTCACTTGTGTATGGTGCTGAAGCCTTAATTCCAGTTGAAATAAGTGAACCAAGTACGAGATACACCCAAGCAACCGAAGAGTCAAATGAGGAAGAGATGCGAATAAATCTCGATTTGCTTGAAGAAAGGAGAGAAACAACCTTGATAAGGATGGCAGCGCAGAAATTATTGAGCAATATTACAATCGGAAAGCTCATCTTAGGTACTTTAAGATTGGGGACTTCGTACTCAAAAAAGTTTTTCGATAAGCAAAAGCAGCCAATGCAGGAAAGTTGAGCCTAAATTGGGAAGGGCCTTACAAGATTCGAGGTATTATAGGAAAGGGTGCACATGAGTTAGAAACGATGGACGGCAAAGTACGCCCATCAAATTGGAATGCTGTTCATTTGAAGAAGTATTACTTCTGACAGGGAAAACCCACGGTCAGGTATCGTTTATGCAAGGTTTAAATTTATTCTTTCTTAATTGTACTAACCATTTTAGATGATAGGCACAAAGCTAGCCCACACCAAATGATGATCTTAGACCTAAAAGACACGTGGGATGCAAAATCATCCCCGGTCTGGGTTACAACCTTTCTGATGGAAATAAAAAGGGTTAAGCAGTCATCATCTAAAATTATACCTCCGAGTCCCGTATATTTTTCCTTTTCAGGAAATGGACCACATGGAAGGAATAATTAAGTGCTCGAAATTTCATACTTCAAAGCTCTAACACTTGGGGTACTAAATATATATGGAAGGCGAAGAAGACTAGAAAAGTCAGAATTCGAGTCAAGCCTGAGGCAATCTACCCAACAAATCGAAAGTTAAGAGCGAGCAAATCAAGAGCCGAAAATTCAAGCCTGATTCAAAAACCTAAGATGAAGTATACACTCGCAGATGTAAATTACAAAATCTTATGAGTATCTAGGTCAAAGGCAATATTTAGTCGTGGGTTGCAAGATATACCCTTGAATCTTGTAAAATCTGTTACAAAGAAAACAGTTATGAAAGAGTTGTAGATGTTATTCAAATACATGTAAAGTATACAGTTTGAAAGTTCAAGAATACAAAACTTCTTCAAGTTATTCTAAGAAATATGTATGTTCCTGCTTCTTCTTTCGTTTGTTTACACTAATATGAAGTTGAGACGTCTTCTTCATTAAGTGTCGTTTATAAAAGGGCCCTCTTTCATAATTCGTGCTTATTCAAAAGAGTCACGAAGCATTGAAGCATTTTTAATGCAAAGTTAAATAACAAAGGGTAAAACAAAAACCCAAACATTAAAATAGGCGGAAAGTAAAGCCCAAACTTACAAATATAAGACAAACATTTGTCTTCAAACTCTGAAATAAGACAAGGGTAAACGCTAAGAGAGTAGAACAGAAACTCAAAATAAAGGTATTATAAGAGTTAGACAAAAACTTAGTAATATTATAAACTTGGTTAAAACTAAGTATAAACTTAGTTACAACCTAACCATTTGATTCTAAACCCCAAAACAAACCAAGAGTAAATTTTTTTCAAACATTACCAAACCCCCAAATAGGACCAGGGGTAAACTTCCAAACATTCCACCAAAAACAAAAAAAAACAACACTTCAAACTTTTCAAACTTTCACTGTGGGGCAGAATCTGAACTTGTAGGATGAAGAATGGCATCATCAATAGCAGGAGGATCAACTTGAGTGGAAGAAGGTTGAACAACAACTTCACCATGAGTAACTTCATCACCCTCGGGAATGCCAACCTCAGGTGAAGAAAAGCTCTCACTCTGTTGAGTTTTCTCAATAGTTTCTTTAGTCTTTACAATCTCAGTAGCTAAGTCAAAGCCTTCCCGACTTGCCTCCATTAAAGTGTCGAGGCATGTGTTCAAGAAAGCCCAACTAACATCAACAGCGGCCTTATCTTCAAGGGCTTCATAATCTCTTTACCACTGCTCTGTCACGACCCAATTTCCAAACCCGGTCGTGATGGCGCCTCTCGTGAAGACAAGGCCAGCCAACTAACCCAAATCGTCTCTTTACTATTTATTAAACATAAACGAATATGTGAATATAGCTTAACGACAATAATAACCAGTATGTACAACCCAACACAACCCGACCGGGGTGTCACAAGTCACGAGCATCTAAAGAAACCTTAACACAACTACAGGCCAATAAATATATACAAGTAAAAATTTCTGGAAAACAAAAGACAACATCCGGTGCCGCGAACGCTGGCGGTCACCTTGCTCAGCTACAATAATAATACCTTCAATCCGCTAATAACCCGCTACCGGGTGAACGATACCTGCAACTGCACGCGAGGTGCAGGGAGTAAAGTGAGTACTTCCAACTCAGTGAGTAATAGAAGTAAATAATAACTGAGCAGCAAGAAATCACGTAAAGCAACCAACGAGCTGTACAGAAGCCGGGTACAATTTTCGAGAAAAACAGTGAGATCAGAGAACTCTTTAGAAATGTTTCGGCTCAGTTCAAATCTCTTTTGAAAATGGTCCTTTCAATAATTACAAAAGCTGTTCAAAATAGTTAGTGCTGATTAATGCAGAAAATCCGCCCCTCGGGCACAAATACCACAGCATAGCAGGTAATAATGCAAGTAAGTATGCAAGATGAACACATAAAAGTTCGCCCCTTATTTGTTCATCTTGCATACTTATTTGTATTATTACCTGCTATGCTGTGATTTTTGTGCCCGAGGGGCGGATTTCTGTGTTAATCAACACTAACTATTTTGAACAGTTCCGTAATTATTGAAAGGACCATTTTCGAAAGAGATTTGAACTGAGCCGAAACATTTCTAAAGAATTCCCTGATTTCACTGTTTTCTCGGAAATTGTACCCGGCTTCTGTACAGCCCGTTGGTTGCTTTACGTGATTTCTTGCTGCTCAGTTATTATTTACTTCTATTACTCACTGAGTTGGAAGTACTCACTTTACTCCCTGCACCTCGCGTGCAGTTGCAGGTATCGTTCACCCGGTAGCGGGTTATTAGCGGATTGAAGGTATTATTATTGTAGCTGAGCAAGGTCACCGCCAGCGTTCGCGGCACCGGATGTTGTCTTTTGTTTTCCAGAAACTTTACTTGTATATATTTATTGGCCTGTAGTTGTGTTAAGGTTTTCTTTTAATGCTCGTGACTCGTGACACCCCGATCGGGTTGTACATACTGGTTATTATTGTTGTTAAGCTATATTCACCTATTCGTTTATGTTTAATAAATATTAAAGAGACGATTTGGGTTAGTTGGCTGGCCTTGTCTTCACGAGAGGCGCCATCACGACCGGGTTTGGAAATTGGGTCGTGACAAGTTGGTATCAGAGCCTAGGTTACTAGGTCTCACGAGTCGTGAGCAGGTTTAGTAGAGTCTCGCGGATCGGTACGGAGACGTCTGGCGAAATACGCGGTAAAATCAACAACCGGGACAGACCAAGTCACAATCCCCAACGGTGCTCTACCCCACGCTCTCTATCTGGCGTGCAAGTCACCTCAATATAGCACTATGGGTGCAAATCCGGGGTTTCAAACCCTCAGGGTATCATTTACAATCATTACTCACCTCGAACCGGTGAAATCTCTAGCTCGCGACGCCTTTGCCCCTCAAATCGGCCTCCACGCGCGTCGAATCTATCCAACATCAGAGCGAATACATCACAATATGCCAAGGGAACAATACCCAATCAAAAACAATCAAAATATAGCAAAAATCTCGAAACTAGCAAAACCCGAGCCCCGGGCCCACTTCCCGAAAAATTATAAAATTCACATCAATGGATTCCTCATCTCGCCATGAGTCTATACATATCAAAATTATCCAATTCCGATACCATTTGGTCCTTCAAATCATCATTTTATATTTTGAAAGATTTCACCAATTTTTCTCCCCAAATTCCATCCCAAATCATGAAATAAATGATGAATTCAATGATAGATTCATGTACTTTAGCCAAATGTGAGTTAGAATCACTTACCCCAATGAGTTTCTTGAAAAACCTTCGAAAAATCGCCAAAATCCGAGCTCTCTAGGTCAAAATATAAAAAAAAAACCCAAAACCTCGTATTTATAGAGTAGCCCAAGATTTACACCTCCGCGGCCGCGCAAAAATGACCGCGGTCCGCGCAAAACAAGTGCGGTCCGCGCTAAGACGAACGTGGCCGCGCCAACTTTGACTGCAGTGATAGGCTTTAGTATTTTGGCCATAACTTTCGCTACAGATGTCCAAATTGCGATATCTTACTTTTCTGGAAACTAGACACGAAGGGCTACAACTTTCATTTTTGAACCAACTCAAAAATCCTTGTAGATCAAAAGATATGAGCTTCCGAAGTAGGACCAGCGACCTGCAGATCTTCATGACCGCGGCCGCGGTCACTTTTACGCGCCCAGCACAAGGCCAGCGCGCCCCGCGCTAATAGGACCGCGCCCCGCGCGAAAATGACTTTCCCCATCCATTTTCTAAGTTCCGGGATGTCCGTACTCGCTCAAAACTCACCCAAGGCTCTC
Organism: Nicotiana attenuata; assembly: GCF_001879085.1. NCBI lineage: Eukaryota > Viridiplantae > Streptophyta > Magnoliopsida > Solanales > Solanaceae > Nicotiana > Nicotiana attenuata. The sequence continues at coordinate 29,832,624 of NC_032000.1, read as the reverse complement.
GGGACCTCTACCAAAAGCACCAACGCATCCTAAAACATTATTCAACCTCGTTCCAATCATCAAAGCACCTCAAACAACATCAAATTACCCAAAACTCATCGAATTCAAGCCTAATTTTCTAAAAACTTCCGAAATACACTTTCGATCAAAAACCCGACCAAACCACGTCCGAATGACCTCAAATTTTGCACACATATCCCAAATCACCTAACGACGCTACAGCAACTCTCGGAATTCCATTCCGACTCTCGGATCAAAATCTCACCTATCAACCGGAATTCGCCAAAATACTAACTTCGCCAATTCAAGCCTAATTCTACACCGGACCTCCAAAATAAATTCCGATCACACTCCTAAGTCATAAATCACCCCCCGAAGCTAACCGAATCATCGGAATTCAAATTCGAGCCCTCTAACACAATAGTCAACATCCGGTTGACTTTTCCAACTTAAGCCTTCCTTAAAGAGACTAAGTGCCTCATTTCTTATCAAAACCAATCCAAATCAACTCTAACACACCACATACCGATAACGAAACATGAAGAAGCATAAAATGGGGGAAACGGAGCGGTAACTCATGAGACGACGGGTCGGGTTGTCACATGCTCAATCTCACTTCTTAGCTCTTCCTTCTCAATTAAGGCAGCATCATATGAAGCCTGTAAGGGGGCAAGTGAACTCTCTAAAAATTGAACTCTGTTAGAAGACACTCGGAGATCTTCTTGAGTTTGGGTGAGCATTTGAACAAGCTCCCCGGCATAAACTTCTTTCTGGTTCAGTAGCTCTTTCAGACCCCTAATTTCTTCAGTGGCCTTGGAAAGCTGCTCGGCGAATGAAGACTCGAGAAGGTTTTTATCTTTGACCGCCTGATTGGATGAGGTTTTCTCAACTGCCAACTCTGCTGCCATTACTTTCACCTGTTTCTCCAAGGTACACTTTTCTTCCTCTAAGACTTCTTTCTCACTTGAAGACTATCGAGCTGCTCCTTCCAGTTGTCTGCCGCAATGTGATAATCGTTCATTAACTGCTCTCTGTGGACGATCCTCTTCATCATCTCCGTGCCAATGAGGTCTATCTACACAATAAAAAGAAAAATGTGATATCAAGTAAAAGGAAATCACGTGCAAAATAAAAAGCTAAGGCTTATACCTTTAAAGATGAATGTACGATATCATTCATCCACATTAAAGAACTGTGGCTTTCCAATTTTGACTTTTCAATTGGGCCAATCAATGGTTTCAGCCATACATCAGCTTGGCCAGATTTCTTCAGAAGACTACCATCCTTAGGAATCTCGATGGTAACTTTTTTCATTAACCTACTAGAGGAACCAACTTCAACATGAGAAGTTGTAATAGTAGGAACAGTCGAGGGAGTCAAAATAGCCATGGGCGGAGCAGTGGCACTAGCAACAGGTGCGGGAAATTGAGGATCAACTGGAATAGACGCGGGAAAAGAAGCAAGAGGTGTTTCCTCAGAAACAAAGCCGAAGTCTTCATCAAACCACGAGAAAAGAGTTGTTCAGTAGAACCATGGGGTGCGACAGGCATCTCATCATCAGAACTTACTAAGGTAGCACCTTCAGGTTCAAGCGTGGGAACAGAACTGGGAGGAGGAGTAGTTTCGTCATTTGAAATGACATGTCTCCTAGCTCGAGGCTTACGAACCAACGAGCCATCATCCCGCTCGTCTTCACTCTCGGAACCGTGTGCTCTTTCAGCTTTTCTTTTTGATGAAGAACTCAAGATTATCTCTTGAGCCATCGAAAGAGAGAGTCCTGAAGCAGTAATTGATGCAGCACTCACACCCCGAATGGGAAACCCTAGTAAAGAAAAGGGTTAATAAGTGCCAAAGTAAGTATGAAAGCAAGGTAGAAAGTGGAAGAGAAAGATACCACGAGCCTTCACTTTCCATCCAAACTTGTTAGAAAGGTATTTCCAGGACCTTTCTTCCATAAGAGCAACGACTAACAATTTTTCTACCCAACCAATGAAATCTGGGACTTGCTCAACAACTTCCATGGTTGCTGAAAAAGAAAAATAAAATAGCTATGAGATTGCAGGTTCTTCACAAAAAAAGAAGAGAAATAGAAAATATGAAAAGAAACTTAGGTGCAAAGTTCCAGTTTTCTAGGAAAGGCATGTTCTCTTCTACCACTAATCCACTTGTGGGAGAAGCAACGAACCGGGCATGCCAACCACGATCCTTGTCATCTTCGGGGCTCACTAAAACCCTCTTACTCTTGGCCACGAGAGTAAGCACTCCAGAATGAAATAATTTGGGGGAATAAAGATGAATTAGATGATAAAAGGTAAAGGGTAAAGCAGCCAAGTTTGACAAGTATCTAAGGCATGCCATGGCCCTCCATACAATAGGACCAATTTGTCCTAAACAAACGTTGAAGAAATGACAAAACTCTATGATGACAGAGTCAATAGGTGGTCTAAAACCCAACGTAAAGGGATATGTATACACAAAAGAATAACCAGCTTTGAATAAAGTGATCATTTGATTTGCATTAGGAACTAAAATTGGGAAATCATATTTCCAATGACAGTCTCTTTGCACAAGAGAAATCAAAACCTCAGTAATCTGGGAAGGGTAACATCAGCACGATCATGAGAAGTCATGGAAGTAAATTGATTTCTAATCGATTCTCTATCGGTAAAGAAAGAAAGTTCAGCGGACATAATCTCATCAACAGTGGGTTCAAGAAGTGGTTCATTAGAATCCTTACTTCTAGCAGAAGATCTATGAGAAGAAGAAGCCCTAGTCCTAGAAAACGACGGGCGAGTAGTACTGGGTTTAGAAGAAGAACTACGGATAGAAACATATCCTAAACTACGTAACCTACCACCTCTTCTACTTCTGGTAGGAGCAGAAGAAAGGGGAAGTTCATCCACTATAACAATTTTACGAGGATCAGGATTTGAAGAAGATATAGTTGTATGAGAAAGTAATACGTGATGAAGAATGAGAACTATAGAGAACAAAGAACACTGTAGAAAGTATTTCATAAAAATAAAGGCAAAGGAGGTATTTATATGAAGAAGCAACCGTCATGTAAAGGGGGTCATGATGGAAACGTCATGATGAAACGGTCACTTCATGACTAATGCAGCCGCAAAAAAACCCTAGAAATCGCTGAAGAGTCGCAGACCCAATTAACAAAGGCCACGTGGCACACTCATTGAGTGGAAGTGACATACGACGCGTTGGTTCTGGAGAAGACGTAATGATACATGGGAAACAGCGGCAAAAATTCCCGCCATAAATACATACCACTTCCCAAATATTCAATTGCAGAATATTCGGCAAGTGGGTGGACTATCTGTATTGGTAAAACTAAATATTATACGTGGATTTATATGAGTGTCTGATATGACAAGACACGTGGATCAGTAAGAAAGAGACAGTTAGAGAGATGCATTAAAAGAGGCACGAGTCATAATAGATACGAGCAAATCACCCACGAGAGGAGAAGATATGGTCGCTCAAGTTTGAATGGTTACATGAAGAGGTAGCGGCGGAATGAATTAAGACAGTAAAAAGGAAAGATTCATGAATCATCAATTAATGAGCATGAATGATCTCAAACGTTACAGAATCTTCATGAACAGTTACGATTACCAATTATAACGTCTCATTAATATCATTAAAGCTCATAATGATTCGGTCATAAAAGGGGAAAGACGTTGTGCTTATAGATTCCTATAAAGAGATATCATTTGTACAGATATGTTTTGATTATTATTGAAATACAACTACTTTCTTTTGCTTACTATTGGTTATTCTTGCTATCTCATATTCTAATTCCTTTCATATCACTGAGTAAATATAGAATTTTTTGATTATTAGTAGCCCGAGTACTTCTTAAAATAAGCTTTGACCGAATTACACAATTTTTGGTTAAACAGTCTCGTAGTCCCAAAAGTAAATATGCAAGGAGATCTCCCAAAAGCCGCTTACCTCGAACCAAGCTCAATCAATCGGTAACAATGCCTTTTCCACGATTTTCTGACTCCAAATGGCCCAAATCTAGCCAAAAGCAATTTACATACCATAAATACAACTATAAGAAACTAATCTAATTAATGAAATCAAGGCTTAAACAGGAAATTAGAAAATCGCCCAAAAAAGGTCGACCTAGGCCCACATCTCGAAATCGAATAAAATTCACAAAATATGAACATCTATTCCCTCACGAGTTCACTCGTACTAAGATTATCCAAATCCGATATCAAAATCCAAATCAAAACTCAAAAACTTAGTTGAAGAACTTCTCCCATTTTCCCCCAAATTTGTCAACCAAATTCTTAACTAAATGATGAAATCAACTATAGATTAGTGAAATATAACCATAAAGTAGGTAAGAATCGTTACCCAAAATCTTTTTGTGAAAATCCTTCAAATAATCACCCAAATCCAAGCTCACAAGGTCCCAAAATGAAAATGAGATCAAACCCTCAAAATCCCTCTTTTCTGCCCAGCAATCTTCGCACCTGCGGGACTTTAGTCGCACCTGTGGAAATTCCATCGCAGGTGCGAAAATGACTTAAGAGGGCTGGGTCCGCTTCTGTGATGAGGTGGCCGCACCTGCGAGTGTGCGCCTGCAGACTTTTGTCCGCTTCTGCGGTCTTCCCTTCCAGGTCACTCTTCGACCTGCGGCCCTTAAGCGCATCTGCGGGCTCGCAGATGCGGCATTTCCCTCGCACCTGCGACCCCTGACCACTCCTTCCAATTCCATTTCTGCGCTTGACCTCAGGCACGTGCGTGCCCGCACCTGCCGTCACCCCGCCGGAGGTGCGAAAACACCAGAAGTTGAAAAACTTCAGCAGTCCTCCCAAGTTCAAAATGAATCTGAAAATGATCTGAAACACACACGAGGCCTCCGGGACCTCAACTAAACATACCAACAAGTCCTAAAATACCATACGAACTTAGTCGAGCCCTCAAATCACATCAAGCAACGCTAGAATCACGAATTACCCTCCAATTCAAACTTAATGAACTTTAAAACTTCAAACTTCTACAACCGATGCCGAAACCTATCAAATCACGTCCGATTGACCTCAAATTTTGCACACAAGTCATATTCGACATTAGAGACCTACTCCAACTTCCGTAATCGGAGTCTGACCCCGATATCAAAAAGTCCACTTCCGGTCAAAATCTCAAAAATTTCAATTTTTGTCATTTCAAGCCTAATTGAGCTACAGACCTCCAAAACACAATCCGAACGCTCTCCTAAGTCCAAAATCATCCAACGGAGCTAACGGAACTGACGAAACTCCATTCCGGAGTCGTCTTCACACAGTTCCAACTATAGTCAAAATCCTAAGACTTTAAGCTTCTGTTTTAGAGACTAAGTGTCTCGAAACACCCCGAAACCAAAAACAGAACCTCCCGGCAAGTCACATAAGCAGAAAAAAATACAGGGAAAGCAGTAAATAGGGGATTGGGGCTAATACACTTAAAACGACCGTGTCCAGATCGTTACAATTATAAACTCCAAAACTAAATAACATGTCTCTTCACAATTTATACTCATAGGCACAAGCCTTTAGAAAAATTCACTGAATAATCAATTCAAACTCATTAAAGGCATCTTAGGAAAGCATATACATGACAAAGGAGTTGGGATGGCAATTTAAATTGTCGTTAATATTTTTAATGGTCAACTGGCATTAATCACTAGCCCTACAAATAAAAAACATATCAATATACTGCCAACAGAGAGATGCACAAAGTTCATAGATTAATCAGTAAACAACTACACATCCAAAAGCCAAAACCAAAGAGCAATCTGCTGATTCAAGTTCAGCTTCATGTTACGAACTCGTTGTTACCGAAACATGATAAATTATATTTATAATTATTATCAATAATACTGAACAATACAACTAAAGAGAGGATCTGATACAACATGTTTAAATTTATTACATACGTAGAGCCGTCGCAGTGAAAATTAAACAAAAAACGTACCTTTAGCCATAGTTGTTCAAGTATCGTAAAGTCGTCTTGGAAGAATCTTGATAGAAGCCTAGGGAGTCTTCTAGCCTGTGGCTATCGTAGGATTCCAGACTGATGGAGTCACAGGCGTATTTATAGGTGGGCTAGAGACTCTTAGGCAAATACTTTAGCCCTAGGAAATTCTCCATAAATTACAATTGCCCTAGGGACTCCTAATAAAAATTATTTCTTTCCATCAAAGTTACCATATATGCATAATTACAGAATATTATCTGATATATTATTTCCTTTGGGAGATAAGGTAAATAATTTATTACCTTATATGTGGGCTACACTAGAAGTCTCTAGAAGTGACAGTAACATGTTGTATATCTCTAAGAGTCTGATTATGATATTGGACTAAAAGATTGATCCATGCTCGTTTTCACAAGCTATGAGTGGAGAAAACTCCACACTTTGGTATGATGCCATGAAAGAAGAGTTAGAATCTATCGCTAAAAACAAAGTCTAGGATCTCGTCGAATTACCAAAGGGATACTCTACCATAGGTTCAAGTGGGTCTTTAAAACTAAAAGAGACTCATCGGGTAATATCGAACAATATAAAGCCAGACTTATAGCCAAGGGTTTTACTCAAAGGGAAGGCATTGATTACAGTGTAACCTTCTCTCCAGTGTCAAAGAAGGATTCATTGAGAATAATTAGTACCATATCAAGTAAAAGACTTATCCCACATGCAATTTTAAATATTCGGTAACAAATGTTAATTTTAAAGTCATGTATATAGTATGAAGGTTATGGGAATACAAGTTGCGGTAAGATTACTACTCACAATACTCGTGGCGAAATATCGAATGTGTCACCTCGAACATTCCGTACGACTTTCTTCAGTCTATAATCACATCACATGATCGTGGTAATTCTCTTCTTTAGGCTAATTCATAACTAATTTAGAATACCCAATCCTCGAGATTATACCTTAAATTGTCAATTCGTCCAATTAATATGTATATAAGCTTCGGGTTACTCAACATATTCAATATTCTTCAATTAAAAAGTTGTCGTATTATTTATTCATGGTATTGTTCAACAAAATATTTTTCTCTTAAACATGTGAATAAGCCCAAATTTAATAGCTTTGCTGGCTATACACATATAATTGGCATTTAATATTCATTACCCAATGGAATTACACAAGAGCAAACTCAAGCAAACCGTAAGTAAAAAAAAAATAGATGGATTCTACTATTTGCCTTCGCTTTAGTGTTCCATGATACAAGATTCCACCACAAAAGCTATTTTATCAACCATCCTTTTGTCCTTCATGGTTAATTGCCAGAGGATCCCCTCATTGTTTTCAATTTCAATTGCTTTCAGTTCCATGGCCGACAAAAGTCCTTGTCTTTTGTCCAAATATTAATCTATTTTTGTTCTTCTTCTTTATTTTGGTGGCTAATACATACCTATAGACTGAAATAAATGAGGATACTTGAATCACATAGCTTCTTTCACTTCTCTAGTAGCTTCTTAAACTATATGGTTTCTCCATAAGACTTTCACGAACATAATTTTTTTATACCGTAACTTTCTTACTTGTCTGTCAACAATAGTTACCGGCTCCTCCTCGTATAATAAGTTCCCATTTAATTCTATAATCAGTGCTTCAATCACATGAGGGGAGTCTGATGTGCATTTTTCTTAGTATAGAAACATAAATTACTTAAATTATGAAAGACAATTAAGGAGGAAGTGTCAAACAATATACGTCAACTCACACTTGGTCTATTATCACGTACGACCTTATAAACCTCGGGCTAAACTTACTGTTTTTTTTAGTTGCATTACGTCTTTCATATGGGAGAGTCATCGCGACACTCTTGTCCCCCAATTGTGAAAACTAAGTTCATTCTCCTCATATCCCCATAAAACTTTTGTCTGCTTTTAGTTGTGAGCAATCTTTGCCTGATCAATTCGACCTTGTCAATAGCTTCTTGTACTAGGTCAGGTCCCTATAAGTTAGTCTCACCAGCTTCAACCTATCTGATAGGAGAACAACATCTTTTACCAGGTGCCATCTGAATGCTGGATTGAAAGTTATTTTTGTAGGGAAATCAAACTAAAGATAGATAGGCATCCCAATAACCTCCAAACTCAAGAATGCAATTTCTCACATATCCTCCGAGATCTGTATAGTATATTTAGACTTGTGTTTGTCTGCGATAAAATTGGTACTAAGATTTACTCGTGTACCCCAACATTTCTTGAAAAGATTTTCACATCTTAAAAGTGAATTGTGATCCTTTATCAGAGATGATGGACAATAAAGCACTACTGAGTCAGATTTTTTATCTTCATGTATATTTGTGCATATTTCACTTTACTATAAGAAGTTTTTACTAGCAAGAAATATGCATACTTTGTAAGCCAATTTACAACTTTTCCACATATAATCATACCTCTAATGGTTTGGTAATCTAGTCATATAATGTATTGTAATTCTTTTGTATTTTCACTTCAGAATCTTGAGTTGTTGTAGTGGGCTTGTGAGTCGCAAGTGCTTGCCTTAACATGCTAACATGTCAAATAGTTAGAAACAAAGTTAATAAATTTTTCTTCTTCTTTATATTCCAACCAATCTATTTTTTTAGTCATGGTGCATCTTATGGACCTGAGATATACAATGTAACTAGAGTTGTGAGCTTTATCATGGATAGCCTGTCTCAACCCGTATATATTTGCTACCTAGTCGAAGAATACTATCACAATTAACAGTCATATCCTTACTTTTACTTGCTAGGAACTAATCTCGGTACTTGAACAGTAGCTTATCCTCGTATTGACTAACCTTTATGCACTCTACAGGCTTGACCACTAGCCAATAATGTCCTTAATTTTTTTTCCACATTAAATCTAATACGTGTACTCTCTAGTTTATGCATATCTTTTTCTAGAAGTACATTTACAGATATGCCCAAATTACCCAGGTTTTCCCCCTAAATTACAATATTTATCTTTCTTGAACAATATAAAATAGTACAGTTATATATTCAGTAGTTTCCTCCATCGCCATTAGTAAATATTTATATCTCTGCTGATTTTATGTGTACTTCAGGCTCTTGTGCTAGGTATAAATTTCATAGGTTTCTTCCTATAAATAGTGTCTCTAAATCCAAAAAAGAAATATCACTATGACCATCTCCAAATCATGAGTGGCATAATACAACTTGAGATTCTTTAATTTTCTTGGAGCATAAGCTATCACCCGACCAGTCCACATGAAAAATATCCTAATCCTATCCTCATAGCATCACAAAACATCGTGAATGCTCTAGAATCTATTGGAATAAGGCTAATAATGGTGTGATTGTCAAATATCCCTTAGGCTTCTAGAGTATCGACGTATATTCCCCCTCCACTGAAATTTAGTGAATTTTTATGTTAATTTGGTGAGTGGTGGTGCTATTCTAAAGAAATCGTACACAAACGCCTATAGTAGCTTGTCAAGCCAAAAAAAATCAATCTATGTAGGAGAGATGGGTCTCGACAATTTATGAACTGCTTTTATCTTCTCAGAATCTACCATCTTTTCATTCTTAGATACCATGTGCCCTAAGGATACCACCGAGTCTAGCTAAAACTCACAATTGAAGAACTCAGCAAAAAGTTGATTTTCGTGCAATATTTTTTTAAACATATTTTTCAAGTTATTCTCATGCTCTTCTCGTCTAAGAGAATATACCAAAATATAATAAGTAAAAACTATGATTTATTTTTTTAAAAATAACTTTGAACACCATATTTGTTATATACATCAATGCAGTTAGAGCATTAGTCAGTCTAAAGGACATCACAAATAACTGATAATGTTTGTACCAAGTACTAGAGGCAAACATCAAAATATCTTTCTTTCTTATTCTAAGCTGATGATAACCAGATTAAAGATCAATGGCTCCTTGTAACTGATCAAACAAGTTATCTATATAAGACAATAGGTATTTTATTGTGTATTGTTATCTTATTTAATTATCTGTAGTTGATGCACGTTCTTAAGAACTTATCCTCTTTTTTTCCAAACAATATTGGTGTACTCCATGGTGAAACACTCGATATGATAAAACTCGTATCCAGTAGGTCTCGTAATTTTTCAATCAGCTCTCTCAAATTCATCGGTGCCATTTGATATGTTTTGCGTGTCAGGTGTCGAATCAATACCAAAATCTATTTCTCATATTAGAGGTAGTCCTGGTAAATCCTTAGGAATACATTAGAGAATCTCTCGCTATGATACTTTTATTTTTCAAACTAAGTTCCACATCTCTTGGTTCTCTTTACGGAAGTTGTGAGACCCTAACTACTCTTATTCAATAATTGTAGAGCTTTTTTAAATGATATAACATCGACTATCACTGGGATATGAATATCTAGAAAACCTTCGCATGGTAATAAACAATAATGTAATAAGATAATAACCAATCATACCTATAAGCACGTCAAAATCAATAAGGTCAAGTACAAGATGGCTAGGGGTATGCTTTCTCTCACCTTGAATCTGATAAGCTTAATAATAAGTTTCAACTGTACGAGATTCTTCCATAAAAGTAGCAACTATTAAACGATCTCATAATATCTCAATTTATCTAACTCTTCGTCCCATAGAAGAAAAAGAAAGTCATACTACGAGATTTCCTAGTCTCTAACGTATTAAATGTATTCTTAGTTGCATGCCAATCACATCCAGTTCTTAAATTATTATTATTATTTTCCTAGCAAGTTCAACTTCCACATAATAGGTCAGAGTCTTCGTATGTGAGATTATTGCCTTGTTTAAACGGTTAACCAATAATTAGACAATCCTCCAAATCTAAGGCGTCATGTCCTAGCCAGCTGATAAATCCTGGGGTCACATGTCAATACATCCATCATCTGAATTAATTTCTTAAGTACTTATCAGGTTTGCGCTATTGATTATCGAGAAGGAAGCGATTCATAAAAAGTTTACTAAACTTATTTCTAAGCCGTTTGTGTCACTCTTAACCGTGTCCCTAATAATATGGTTACATTACATATATTTGTCATGTACTCCAATCGATAAGTTATTAGATCCACATGCCTTTCGCTGGAATATTATAGAGCTCATAATGCTTTAACTGTTTCGCCAAAAACTTCTAAGGATGATTAAAGTCTCACAAACAGTAAACTTTGTGGTTTCAATTTTAGAAACTCTATTAAGAATACCTCGACGATCTTAATACCAGATGCCTAAAGCTTTTATATCCCTAATCTATTACCCATTTTTTTGTCCCGTCTACCAATTTTATCTATCATGCTCTCAATTATTCTCTGCATGGAGGTAAGTACCTCAATGATAATAATTTTCTATTCATAGTGGTGGTCTAGTAGTTTATTAAAGAGTAGATTTTATTACATATCTTAGCGGTATGGAAGCCCTTCGTTGTGGCACAACAATCTTTTCATTGGCCTTATTTACTGTTTCTATTGCTTTCCTTTGCTGGGAGACAGTTGTTGTCCAGTGGCACCAATTTTAATGTCCCTAAACTTCTGGACAAACTCTATTATTGAATGACTGGTCTGCGCCATACAGGAACAAGATAAAAGGTGACGTTCAGTTATTTGACCCTAATCGCCACACACGTACGGAGGAATAAGAAAGAAAGACAAGAAACATCCTATCACGCCCTCGCAGAATCACGATTATGGGAATGGCCGGCTACCTAACCATAATTCAGATTCTACTACCGACGTGTGCTCCATTAATCACATGAATAACCTAGGGCTCTGATACCAACTTTGTCAGGACCCAATTTAGGATAATGATCGATACTTGGGAGAAAGTGCTCCCAAGTAAGCCTCATTGGTGTTTACAGAAAATCGGATAGAGTTTTCCCTGTTTTGGGATTATCCAAAAGTTTTTCTGTCTCATAAGCAAATAACAACCAACCAATATTCACCTAAATCAGTCACAATCTTCATCAACTAACCAAAAATGATTTTCACCAACTAAACCCATCTCAAAAATACAAAAAGAAAGTGCAATAATAGTAACTAGTCCAATATAACGAATGAATACTCATGACACTAATAAAAAATGACTATGGAGCGACTCTAAAAGTTCAAAAGAAAAGACGATGACAATAATTGAACTCTTCACCTATGCGAACAAGTGCGGGGCTCACTAGGAACTATCAACTCGTGTACTATAATTAACAAAATCCTTGCACGTGTCAACTGATGTCTTTGTAAAAAATTAGCGGGGAGTGAGTCGCTAGCTCAGTGAGTAATAACACTTAACTATAACTGTCTTTAATTGGGGACAAGTCAGAAATACATGCATGTATAACAATAATCAAAAAATATTACAAAAATTAAATGTACTTTCAAAACGGTAACAATAATCAGTCTCATCATGTATTTCCTGTAACAGAAATTAATTAAGCAATTCGGTAATAAACTCGGTAAGCACTGTGTCATATCAATTCTTTATGTTTGGGAGGTTTCCAAGAAAGGCATGTAATTTGTATCACTGTGTGGACCCTTTCGTAAAAGGAGTCAAATATAACTGTAGGTCCTTACTCAATGGAAAACCGTAACTGTATGCTAGTTCTACCTCCCCACTAGCGAGGGCTATAACTGTAACCGGTAATCTATAAATACAAGGTGCACCACGTCTAACGAACCCGTCGTTAGCTATGGGATCCTTGAAAGTCTCCTCCAAATTATACTTTTCTTTGTAAGCAGTAAATATTCATACGAAGCATTTTCAAAATAGTATAAGACATTTCAATTCTTATTAAATCATGTAATCCCATTTTGGTAATAGTAATCATATCTCAAGTAACAGTAAAACATGTTTAGTAATGAGAACATTTTAAATAATTGTAAACATTTCAAGTAAACTGTTCAGTACCATATCAAGTAATAGACTTGTCCCACATGCAATTTCAAATATTCGGTAATAAATATTATTTTCAAAATCATATATAAACCATGAAGGTTATGAAAACACAAGTTGCGGTAAGATTACAACTTACAGTCCTCGTGCTGAAATATCGAATGTGTCGCCTCGAACACTCCGTATGTCTTTCTTCATTCTATAATCACATCACATGATCGTGTTAATTTCCTTCTTTACGCTAATTCATAACTAATTTAGACTGCCCAACCCTTGAGATTACACCTTTAATTGTCAATTCGTCCAATTAATATCTATTCATGATTCGGGTTACTTAACAAATTCAATATTCTTCAATTAAAAAGCTGTCATATTATTTATTCATGGTATTGTTTAATAAAATATTTTTATATTAAATATGTGATTAAGACCAAACTTAATAGTGTTGCTGGCTATACGTATATAATTGGTATTTAATATATATTACCCAATGAAATTTTCATATACCCGAAGAGTAAACTCAAGCAAATCGTAAGTAAGAAAAATTACTTTGGGATTGAAAGGTGGCTTCTACTATTTGCCTTCGCTTCTTTGTTACATGACACAAGATTCCACCACAAAAGCTATTTGATCAACCATCCTTTTGTCCTTCACGGCTAATTGCCAGAGAAGCCCCTCCTTGTTTTCAATTTCAATTGCTTTCAGTTCCTTGGCCGACCAAAGTCCTTGTCTTTTGCCAAATCATTAATTTGTTTTTTCTTCTTCTTTATTTTGGCGGCCAATACACTTATATTTATAAAACCCTTAAGACTTCATGGTGTCAGGTAGTGGGGAGAAATTCAAAAATAGCCAGATTTACCACTGGTCGTTGAAAAATAGCCAAGTTTCAAAAGTCATCGAAATTTAGCCACTTTAAATCTGAGCGAAAACACTGTTCAAAATCCGGAAAAATACGCCCGCAAATTTTACGGGAGTTCCAGCATAAGTATGCTTGAACTCCCGTAAATTTTACAGGAGTTCCAGGATAACTATGCTGGAACTCCCGCAAATTTTATGGGAGTTCAAGCATAATTATGCTGGAACTCCCGCAAATTTTACGGGAGTTCCAGCAAGTATAATTGTCCAGTATAATATACTGGAGTTTGGAGCACTGGTGCTCCAGTCTCCCGCAAATTTTACAGGAGTTAGCAAAGTATACCGGTCCAGCATAATATGCTGGAGTTCGTACACAAATGCACAAGAACTCCCGTATATTATACTGGACCGGTCCCTATTGCAGCAAAATAGTGGCTATTTTTCATTGACTTGATAAACGCTGGCTATTTTTCATTGACCAGTGTGAAAACTGGCTATACCATGATATTTTAACCAGGTAGTGGCTTCAGCCCACTAAGATGCTTTATACATATTTCTTTTCTTTTCTTTTAAAAGGTTTTTGGCTAAATTACAATTATGCTCTTATTTTAATTATAGGATATTACACCATAACAAAATAAAAATAAAATTATTTGATAATAAAACAATTCATGAGAAAATAATGCACATTAATTAAAGCTTGGTAAGAGTTTGACGGGTTGGACTATGACCCAAATTTTAGCCCAATTTGACACAGCTCATCTCATCCCATGTTTACTTTTGGGCGGGTCAATGACCCGTCCATTTATTGACTCACTCCATTTTAATATGCCTAAAATCATCCCAATCCACCTATTTGACACCCCTAATATTAGCTTAAAAAAATAAACAATAAATCTGGCTGACTATTTGTGTTAAGATCCCTCTTTAAAATACAAAAGCTGTAAAAGTTCCTGATGAGTCCCCATTTTCTAGTGCTTTACTGAATATAATTCTTTGAAATGTAAAAAAAGGAACAAGAATGTTTTAACTATAAACGTTAGTTTTGTTATTTTTTTTTAAAGGTTGGACCATTTTGTGACGAGGAAATTTATTGGGTGTGTGTGAACAAAGCCCACATGAAAAGTAGAGAGGAAAAGAATTCTATTTATAAGGAGTTGGACACTCTTAATGGTGTGAGGCCTTTTGAGAAAATCCGTGTGGGCTTTGGCCCAAAACGGACAATATCACATCATGTTAAGAGTATCTTTGGACCATTTTAGCCTATCAAGTGGAATCAGAGCGGGGTTTATGACAGGTTCATCATGTCGGGTTTAGTTTTACCCACAAACTATTTTACAGTAATCATGGTTTTTATATGAGAAATTTGACTAGAGTATAACTCACGTTGAGACAAACTTTGTGGCGGAGATTTGGAGATGCAACTTGTTGAAGGTTATGTGAAAAAGGGGGATCATATTTATATCGTCAGAAAATTCAGGTGTTAGGAGTTATCCTGATTTTCTTACCATATTTGATTTTCCTATCTCTTGAAGGAAAGGGCAACATGTTTACCATAATTGTATTTTCCTATTCTTAGAAGGAAACACAAATTTCCCATATTTGCATGTCCCTTTTCTTGTCGGGGAAAAGGTTTGGACTTCTATAAATTGAGGATCCTTTCTTCTAATTTAGTAGCATCCACAATGTAGCCTTATGGAGTTTGAGAGTCGTATTTAGTGGGAGAACTTTATGGGACAACTATTAGTGTGTCACTTGTGTTTGCCTCTTCGTGGGATTGTTCTCTCGATATTTTGTACTCTCTTTTATATAGTGGATTGCTCATCTCCGCCGTGGACGTAGATCAATTGATTGAACCACGTTAAATGTTTGTGTCTCTTTTGATAGATTTCTCTTTTGTTGTCTGATTTATCGTCATTCAAGATTTACTTTACTAGCTTCCACATGACACCTGATTATTTCGATCTTAACAACCGGTATCAGAGCCAATGATTTGGCAGGACTATGGAGATGGTGGAGTGCGGCGTGGGGGCCAGCTTAGTGCCTTTGCCCGTCTACGGGGTCTACGACCTTTGCCCGTGGCTTGGAAGATGCATACACAACCTTTGGGCTTCGGTGACCGTAAATACTCAAGATCATGTAGGTGACACATAATTAATCTCCAAATTATCCCAAAAATTGTGATGGGTTGTGGAACTTAATTCAAGGGGGAGATTGTTGGGGGTATGTGAGCAAAGTCTCACATGGAAAAAAGAAAGGAAAAAAATTCTACTTCTGAGAAATTGGATACTTTTAATGGTGTGAGGACTTTTGGGATACTCTATCCTGAAATTTTGAGTGAAACTATTTGATTTGATTGTTGGCCAGTGGTTGACAATATATATAGAGATATTAGGCGAAGGTAAACTGGGAACTAACCAGTAACCAGGATTACTATGTCTCAGCTATACGTATTTATACATTGGTGTCACCTTGTGTTTTGGAATATACCCCATTGTTTTCTTACTCTGTTGACTGATAATGTTTTTGAGCTCTAGTTTTCTAACAACAACAACAAATCTATTATAATCCCATATAATGGGGTTTGAGAAAATAATGTGTACACAGTCTTACCCTTATCTTGTGGAAATAGATAGGTTATTTCCAATAGATATTCGGCTCAAAGAAGCATAAGCACCGCATTAATGAAGAGAAAAATAAGAAGCGCAACAGCGAGAAGCCATGTAAAAGAAGCATAAATAACAACCAGATAGTAAGATGGCCGAAATGAATAAAGAAACAATAGGTGGTCATAGAAATCTAATACCAATAGAATACGAAAGAACGTACTAATACTACCGGTATGACAAGGAGAATGCTACACTAACTAACCTACTACCATAATCCTCGATCTCCACACCTTTCTATCAAGGATCATATCCTCGGTCAGCTGAAGCTGCGTCATGTTTTGCCTAATCACCTCTCCCAAATTCTTATTCGTCCTACCTCTACCTCTCCTTAGGCCCTCCAATGATAACCTCTCACACCTCCCGACCGGAGCGTTTGTGCTCCTCTTCCTCACATGTCCAAGCAATCTAAGCCTCGTTTCCCGCATCTTGTCCTCAATAGAAGCCACACCCATCTTGTCCCGAATAACTTCGATCATTCCTGATTCTATCTAACTTTGTGTACCCGCACATCCATGTCAATATCCTCATCTCTGCTCCATTTAACTTCTGGACATGAGTTGAGCTCTAGTTTTCTCATATTACATTTTTGTTAATCTTGTCTGAGGAATAAGAAAAATCACACTATGCATTTTCTCAAGAAAAAGAGTCTTTCTGATATGAACACACGTTGATTTGTCGCAATAATAGTTAGGAGAACCATAGGTAATTTGTATTAGTTAGATATAAGCCACAGATATTAGAAAATCCATTTAATCATTGTTGAGGGCTTGAGGCATTGTTGACCGTAAGTAAGACTTCATTAATTTTAATTTTAAAAACTTTAATTCAGATGAATATATGTAACGACCAAGGCCAAGTAATAAAGGTATCGTCTGATTTGACCCGACTTTTTTGTGCTACTACGAAGCTTTTAGGCATCACGGTTTTGTGTCTTTGGACTTTAATACAAAAGACGCCTCAATAGTTGAATCTCAAAATTACGCTTATATGGCCCCTAATTTTTTCCCCCCAGTCCATTGCGTGATTTGCCTAAGGCAAGCTTTTTAGCTTATGTAACGATCTGATCGGTCGTTTTGAACTCCGGCACGTCGTTCAGCAGCTTGAGGCCATAAGTAACTTCACTTCAGGTATTATGACTTGTGCGCGTGGTCGGAATTGAATTTCGGGAAGTTCAGAGTTGATTTGGAAAGAAAATTCTCATTTCGGAAGCTTTAAGTTGGAAGAATCTGACTAAGGTTTGATTTTGAGTAAACGACCTCGGAATCAGGATTTGAAGGTGCCAACAGGTTCGTATGATGATTTTGGACTTGGGCGTATGTCCGGATCGGGTTTTGGATGACCCGGGAGCATTTCGGCGCCTATTATAGAAGTTGGTATTTTGGAAGAATTTTATAAATTTGGGTTGAAGTGCATTTCAATGTTATCGATGTCCGTTTGGGATTCCGAGTCTGAGAATAACTCTGTATGGTGATTCTAGTCTTGGGGGCGCGTCCGGATGTAGATTTGGAAGTCCGTAGGTCATTTCCGGGTCTTTTAGCGAAAGTTAGAAACTTGAAGGTTTTTGGAAGTTTGACCGGGAGTGGACTTTTTGATATCGGGGTCGGGTACCAATTTTGAAAGTTGGAGCAGGTCCGTAGTGTCGAATGTGACTTGTGCGCAAAATTGGAGGTCAATCGGACGTGATTTGATAGGTTTTAGCATCGAAGGTAGAAGTTTGAAGTCCTAAAGTTCATTAAGCTTGAATTGGGGTGCGATTCATGATTTTAGTGTTGTTTGATGTGATTTGAAACCTCGAGCAGGTTCGTATTATGTTACGCGACTGGCTTGTGTGATTTGGACGGGGTCCCGAAGGCCTCGGGTGTGTTTCGGGGTGGTTTCGGATCAATTTGAGGTGTTTTGGAACTGTTGTAGCTGGTATCTGGTTTCCTTCTCCGCGAAGAGGAATTTTGAGGCTGCTGAGTTTTGGCCTTCGCGAACGTAAGGTAGAGGTCGTGAACGCGGAGGGATTGCCTGAGGAACCTACACGAACGCGAAGGGTCAATCACGAACGCGCGTAGAAGGAAAGGGGGAAGATGGGCCTAGAGCCATTTAGCCTTCGCGAACGCGGAGCTCCAACCGCGAACGCAGAGCAGTGGAGTCTAGAGCCTTCGTGAATGTGAGGCTTTGATCGCGAACGCAACGAAGGGTGGACCTGGGCTGGGAAGATTATTTTAAAAGCGGGATTTGGGTTCATTTCACCCATTTTTCACACGATTTGGGCGATTTTTGGAGCTTTTGAAGAGGGGATTTCATCATCAAGCATGAAGTAAGTGATTTCTACTAGTTGTGAGTTAAATACATGGATTTAGGCATGAAAACTTTGTAGAAATTTTGGAATTTGAAGAAAAACCTAGAAATTTATATTTTTGGATTTTAACCACGTAATTGGACATGGAATTGGGAATAAATTATATATTTGAGTTCGTGGTGTTATGGTTAACGTTTATCTTCGATTTTTTTTTTTGGAATCCAGGCACGTGGTCTCGAGGGTGATTTTTATCAACTTTTCGAGCGGAGTTGGAAATTATTGTAAATTGGATTATCATGAGTATTAGAGTATATATTTATGAAATTGCTCATTTATTGACTAGTATTGGGAGCGTTGGCCATCGGTTTGAGTTGTTGGAAAGGCTTGGAAGCTGGTTATGGAACTCTGGAGCGAGGTAAATCTCTTTTCTAACCTTGTAAGAGGGAATTAACCCCATAGATGAATTGATTCATGTGTGCTCTTATTTGCGGGGGCTACGTACGTACGAGGTGACGAGTGTCCGTACGTAGCTACTAGTTATGCCTATGTCCGGGTAGTTTTAGGTTTACACCATGCCTTGTTGATATTGTTATTTGATTATGCTTATTATTTGCCTTGAAAGGAGTTGAGCTTGAGTATGCTTATTAAATTTCTTTGAAAAGAGTCAAAATTGAGGAATTTGAGATTTTAAAAGCTTTCATTTGAATTTCGTATTTTTTAAAAGAATTAAGGAATATTATAAAAATTTGATAAATCTATGTTCAACCGCGTCGCAAATATTTTCTGCGAGCAGGGTAAATTTCTACTACTCTCATGGGAGCGGGTCGATCGCCTCGGCAGGTTAAATAGATGTATTTATGGTTCGTGTCGTTCGACCCTCGACAGTGCACAATTTATATGTATATGTTGGATCGGGCCGTACGACCTCGGCATGACTTGCGCATGATAACTCTTTGGAGCTAATAATAACTGACATTGCTTTATTGGTTTGAGATATAAAATGTTAAATGATGAAAATAATGAATTTGGGAATTCCCACTAGTAAAAGAATTGTTGATTATTTCCGGTTATTGAATTTTCAGCCATATTATGTAATCCATGCTTAATTATAACATTGGTATATTATTGTCAGCCCATAGTAAATGTCGGAGTTGACCCCTCGTCACTACTTCTTCGAGGTTAGACAGGATACTTACTGGGTGCGTGTTGATTTACGTACTCATATTACACTTGCTGCACATTTTGTGCAGGCACATATATGTCTAGTGGCCTTGAGGGCGCGGAGGCGCGGTTATTGCGGGGACTTAGGTGAGCTGCATTCTATGTTACGAGTCCGCAGCATGTAGAGTCTCCTTCAGATTTATATTTTTCCTGTCTAATTTGTATTCCAGACATATACTGTATTTTTTTTATCTTCCTAGTTGATGCTCATGCACTTGTGACACCGGGTTTTGGGGGTACATATGAGTTGTTCAGTTGTGGATTATCTTTTACTATTTAATTGAAGGAAATTATGATTTCAAAATACTGAAATGAGTAATCAAGTTAATCAATTATTGTTGGCTTGCCTGACAGAGGTGTTAGGCGCCATTATGACCTTTAATGGATATTGGATCGTGATAACATGATATCAGAGTACTAGGTTCACTTAGTCTCACTAGTCATGAGCGAGTCTAGTAGTCTTGCGGATCGGTACGAGGACGTCTGTACTTATCTTCGAGAGGCTACAGGACTGTTGGGAGCACTTCCCTTCTTGATTCCTCATCGTACGACTTGATTCCTTTGAGGCTTATGCCTTCATTTCCTTCCTATTCAATCTTATGCGACATGAAACACTTGTTATAAATTTGGAATCGAGGAATTATAATGGTACTATAGATGTGGTGCAGGATGTTTCTCCCTGCTTATTTGATTGGCCTACAGTCGTCGCCTTGCAAAAGGATGTTCTATCATTTCAGCTCAGTAGCGGTATTTCTGATGGTTTTGAGGCTATGCATAGATTGCTATGATGTTCACCAGTTGTTATCGCACAATATTGATGTGATGGTAGGATGTTTGTCTATGTGTCGGGGCAGTGAATGACTTGAAAGGAGGTTTTACTCCGTGCATGATTCAGAGGTTCAGAGTTTTATTCCTAGCGGAGGAAAGGCAACCGTACTATGAGTGTTCAAGTTGGGTTGATGGAGTAACGAGACTTGGTATTTCGATCCTGGTGGAATTATCATCTGTGATGTGGTGTCGTCGTCCTTGTTGAATGCGTTAAGTTCGCCGGTGTTATGGTCTTCTTCAATACGCCTTTGGGGCAGGCTATTGCGAAATGGTACTGGGAAACGGCTATCAGAGATCGCGGTGTGCAGTGGTTCAGGATTGAATCGGCGTTCCTAGTATTGATGGCTCGAGAAAGATGATCTCCGGAAAGGTTTGAAGTTGGTAGCGATCTGTTGGTTCAAGTGCTACAGAGATAGATATTGCTTTAAGGCAACAACTGGGCAGCGAGAGATGAGGAAGGACATGTGGGAGGTGTCTTGCGGTGGTTAAATTTCTAGAAGGCCAAGTGTGAGAAACAGAAGTTGAGTAGTTGCCTAAGGAGAGGGTTTGACCAAAGTGGCAGAGTGGTAGAGTAGCATATGGGTTCTGTGGTAGGATAGCTGCACGCCTTGAGGAAAGTTTAGAGTGATTTGGGATTCATCGTAGAAAGTGACTAGGTCTACGGGCTTAATTTGGAATATTGGCTGCTATACGGAGGAAGGTTGGATACGACGGAAAGGAGTTTGCTTGAAATAAAGAGGAATGCAACATCACTTCGGGTTGGAATGTATTGTCGCACTTTTTGGGAGGTCAACGGGGTGTGAACGGACTTGTACAACTGGTGAATAAGCACGGGCTCAGGATGGGTTACTGATTTAGTAATAATTGTACCCAGTGCAACGACGTTGGAAGACGTCGGCATATAATTTCCACAAGTGGGTTATCTCCTGTGAGCAGGTTAGCGGTCGCGTGGCGTTGACGAAGATTTTACAAAGAATTCTATTGGCTATCCGGTAAGAGGTCGAATATGTAAATGTGGCTAGTGATTCAGAGTGTTCATGAAATGTTAACAGAAAGATTTGGAGGAATTCAGCGGGTTAGTTGTGCAAGATCATGTCAATGGGGAATAAGGAATCTTGGTGGGTTCCAGAGTTATGCAATGGTAGCTTCAAGATAAGTGGGAGAGCCCTACCGCCTACGATTGGATTGCATGGTTATCTACTTGTGAGGTTTCTGGTTATCGGCATATTGGTGGGCTATTACGACTAAGGAAAGAGAACATCAGTGGTAATTTGAGCAAAGGATTTGAGGAATGTGTGCTATAATTGGCGTTATCGGTTCATGTTCAGGCTTTGGGAAGACTCGGAATTTATGCTTCGTGTAGAGGTGATTTACAAGGAAGGTGATTCAGCCGGGTGCTTCTTTGAGAGCGTATTCATGTGCTAGCAGAGCCTTGGAGTTGATTATATTAGGGACCAAGTCAGAGTGGATGACTCTCAACAACGGTCCTAGTGGATTCAAAAGTTAAAGTGCGGTCCCTAAGGATTTCGAGTCCGTAGTATGGTTAAGTATCGAGGTTTTGCAGCGGATTATAAAAAGGGGCTTGGAGTGTTCTGTGTTATCTTCGGTCTATGGTGTAGCATTGGAGGAATGGGAGAAAATGACTTCGGTTTCATAGAGGAATTATCAGAATGGGTGTACCAGTTGAAGATGCGACTACCCGCCACAAGGAGTGTATGAGATGGTTCGTGGGTTTTGAGACAGCATGGTCTCGTGAAATAAGGTCACTCGGCATAAGTGCATATGTGAGTTCGTTATGCTTTGAATGGGAGATATTATTATTCCTAAGGCAAGTCCAGAGTAAATTAGAGGAAGTCGGATCGGTTAACAATGGCCAAATCGGCATGATGGTGGCAATGATCAGTTCCTTCAGCGTGTTAAGTCATGCAGTTGATTTATGGCGGTATGTGCGAGGCTTGACGGCTGTCGTAATTTGATTTATGTGGAGGCATTCGAGTGTTATGGCTTGTTATGTGTAGATGGATCCCGGAAGAGTTATGGTAGTTTAGACCACTACTTGAGGATTGTATTTTCTACGGTTATGGGAATTCAGTCGCGTGTTGCAATGGTTCTCCTGAAATGAGTTAAGCGAAAGGTTTCTATATGATGGAGTGTTTATTCTACTAGTGGATCAGGAGTTATGATGAAATTCTTGTACTCTTGCGTATTGGCATGATTAGGTGCACTAAGTAGCCTGGGAATTGGAAGTTGAGGATCAAGGTTGCGGTTCGGTATTGACAAGAATGTCACAAGCTCGGACGAGCAAAAAAGGACTCAGATGGTTAGAGTAAGCTGGCATTGTCTTTAGCGTCACCTGAGATCGGTGTCCTGTGTAAGAGGCTTTGCGTACTGATTCTTGATTTCTTTACAACATTAGTATGGCCGGTAGTATGGATGTGCAGACTTGTTACCTGGTGCGGAAGGTCGTGGGAGCGTATTCCATGGGAAGATTGTATAAGTGTGATCTGTAGTCACTTAATTGATCAAATATTGAAACCAAGTATGGAGATTGTGGTACTGTCGCTAATTTGAGAAATTATGCTTGAAGGGCACTCAGTTCATTTGGTTGTGGACTGTGAAAGTTTGTTCCGAAGTTGACGAGTGTTCTTGTGTGTCATGGGAAAAAGGGTTATTGTGGACCCTTGAAAGGTTATTGGCCAATGCGGTACGATCAGAATCGGTTTGAGGTCCCTAGGTGGATCTAAATGTGAATATGGGCTCTATATTAGGATGGATGTGTTCATTTCAGCATAGCGTTGTTTGCGGAGGAGTCTTCGGGCCTTAGATGTTATTTATGTCGTCAGCTATTCCGTGTAATCTCTATTGTTCCATCTGGGTTGTGAGGCGGTTTGATTATTCGCACTCGTATTGAGATCCCGTGAAGTTTGTGGTGTTGTGAGAGCAGGTAGCTCTCGTAGCGTATTGCACTATCCGTCCCCCCAGGATTTGTATTATGCACTTTGTGTGCTTGTGATTGACCTTCGGGTATTTCGTAGGTATAAGCATTTTAGCTTGATGGGTACTTCCCTATTTATTGTCATGTGTGGATCCGGTAGCACGCTGTCACATGCATGTTGTTTGGATCGGATTGCACGCCACAACGGTATCATGTGTGGATCGGGTTGCACGCCGCAACAGTGTGATGTTGAGTACAGTTTCCCATATCTATTCTTGTGTGTTTTGTTTCTCATTTTCTGGGGAAGGTTCATAACATCTTTTCGGTTGCTTAATTAGTTACGTGGATTGAGTAGTTCTTTCCAGAGTTCATTTTTCCTTTGGTATCATATTCGAGTTTGTAGCCCGTTGGCACATTGTGGAATCATATGAGACCTGTGGCAGTGTCTAAGGTGGCTTATTGCCCGAGTAGCTTGTACTGGGTTAGTCGAGATTATTAGACCTGGGATCAGTGCGATCAGATTTATATGAAGCGTATTAAAGAGCAAATACCTTTATTTGATTCATAATGAGGTAATGGTTCTTGTCGAGAGGAGAACCTCAATGATTTGTTAACTTCGGCAGTTGGTATAAATTTCTACGCATCTCTTCTGTCGTGACAGCATTACAAGAGTTGGAACGAGACTTATATGTGTCATGAGGTGTGTCGTGAGCATTGGATTCGTGGGATTTCGGCTATTGTTATCAGAGGATGTTATTATGGTCATGTGAACTATGCGATGCATGGTGTGGATTTAGCAAAGGTATGCAATCATGTATTGGTGCATCGTGTAGTGATTGAACGGTGTTCGGATGATGGAAACAGACCTGGCACATAATTCTGGATGTTGGAATTGGGATCTAAGGCTAATTTGACTAAATAGAAGGGAGAATTTTTAGATTTGCTCGAGCTAATGTGCTCAACTGGGTTGTGGTAGCACGGGTAGGTGCACGAGGTGTTAAACAGTGATTTCGGACAGCTCCAGAGCAGTTCTTAGCACGTTCGAGGATGAACGCATGTTCAAGTGGGAGAGAATCTAACGACCCGACCGGTCATTTTGAACTCCAGCATATCGTTCAGCGGTTTGGGGCCATGAGTAACTCCACTTTAGGTATTATGACTTCTGCGCGTGATCGGAATTGAATTTCGGGAAGTTCGGAGTTGATTTGGAAAGAAAATTCTCATTTCGAAAGTTTTAAGTTGGAAGAATCTGACTAAGGTTTGCTTTTGAGTAAAAGACCTTGAAATCGGGATTTGAAGGTTCCAACAGGTTCGTATGATGATTTTGGACTTAGACGTATGTCCGGATCGGGTTTTGGATGACCCGGGAGCGCGTCCGGATGTGGATTTGGAGGTCCGTAGGTCATTTCGAAGTCTTTTGGCGAAAGATAAAAACTTGAAGGATTTGGAAAGTTTGACCGAGAGTGGAATTTTTAATATCGGGGTCGGATTCCGATTTCGGAAGTTGGAGCAGGTCCGTAGTGTCGAATATGACTTGTGCGCAAAATTGGAGGTCAATCGGACGTGATTTGATAGGTTTTGGCATCGAATGTAGAAGCTTGAAGTCCTAAAGTTCATTAAGCTTGAATTGGGGTGCGATTCATGATTTTGGTGTTGTTTGATGTGATTTGAAGCCTCGAGCAGGTCCGTGTTATGTTATGGGACTGGTTTGTGTGATTTGGACGGGGTCCCGGAGGCCTCGGGTGTGTTTCGGATCAATTTGAGTTGTTTTGGAACTGCTGTAGCTGGTTTCTGGTTTCCTTCTTCGCAAACGCGAAGAGAGTCCCGTGTTCGCGAAGAGGAATTTTGAGGCTGCTGGGTTTTGGCCTTCGCGAACGTAGGTAGAGGTTACGAACGCCGAGGGATTGCCTGAGGAACTTATGCGAACGCGAAGGGTCAATCGCGAATGCGTAGAAGGAAAAGGGGGAAGCTGGGCCTGGAGCCATTTAGCCTTCGCGAACGCGGAGCTCCAACCGCAAACGCCAAGCAGTGGAGTCTGGAGCCTTCGCTAACGCGAGCCTTAATCGTGAACGCGAAGAAGGGCGGACATGGGCTGGGCAGAATGTTTAAAAAACAGTGTTTGGGTACATTTCACCCATTTTTTCACACGGCTTGAGCGATTTTTGGAGCTTTTGATGTTCATCATCAAGCATGAGGTAATTGATTTCTACTAGTTGTGAGTTAAATACAAGGTTTATATATGGATATAGGCATGAAAAATTTGTAGAAATTTGGGATTTTGAAGAAAAACCTAGATATTTATATTTTTTGGATTTTGACCACGAAATTAGACATGGAATTGGGAATAAATTATATATTTGAGTTTGTGGTGTTATGGATAAAGTTTATCTTCAAAAATTTTCGAAATCCGGGCAAGTGGGCCCGAGGGTGATTTTAACGACTTTTCATGCGGAGTTGGAAATTGTTGTAAATTGAATTATAATGAGTATTACAGTATATATTTATGGAATTGCTCATTTATTGACTAGTTTTAGGAGCGTTGGCCATTGGTTTGAGTTGTCGGAAAGGCTTTGGAGCCAGTTATGGAACTCCGGAGCGAGGTAAGTTTCTTTTCTAACCTTGTAAGAGGGAATTAACCCCATAGGTGAATTGAATTCATGTGTGCTCTTATTTGCGGGGTCTACGTACGTACGAGGTGACGAGAGTCCATACATAGCTACTAGTTATGCCTATGTCCGGGTAGTTTTAGGTTTATACCATTCCTTGTTGATATTGTTATTTGACTATGCTTATTATTTGCCTTGAAAGGAGTTGAGATTCAGTATGCTTATTAAACTGCCTTGAAAAGAGTCGAAATTGAAGAATTTGAGATTTTAAAAGCTTTCATTTGAATTTAGTATTTTTGAAAAGAGTTAAGGAATATTATAAAAATTTGAGAAATATGTGTTCAACCGCGTCACAAATATATTCCGCAAGCAGGGTAAATTTTCACTACTCTCATGGGAGCGGGCTGATCGCCTCGGCAGGTTAAATAGATGCATATATGGTTCGTGTCGTTCGACCCTCGGCAATGCACAATTTATATTTATATGTTGGCTCGGGTCGTACGACCTCGACATGACTCACGCATGATAACTCTTTGGAACTAATAATAATTGACATTACTTTATTGGCTTGAGATATAAATTGTTAAATGATGAAAAAAAAATTTGGGAATTCCCATTAGTAAAAGAATTGTTGATTATTTCCGGTTATTTAATTTTCATCCATATTATGTAATCCATGCTTAATTATAACATCGGTATATTATTGTTAGCTAATAGTAAGTGTCGGAGTCGACCCCTCGTCACTACTTCTTCGGGGTTAGACGAGATTCTTACTGGGTAAGCATTGATTTACGTACTCATACCACACTTGCTGCACATTTTTGTGGAGGCACATATGTCTAGTGGCCCTGTGGGCACGGAAGCGCGGTTATTGCGGGGATTTAGGTGAGCTGCATCCTATGTTACGAGTCTGTAACATGCGGAGTCTCCTTCAGAGTTGTTTATATTTTTCCTGTCTAATTTGTATTCCGGACAGATGCTGTATTTTATTTTATCTTCCTAGTTGATGCTCATGCACTTGTGACACCGGGTTTTGGGGGCACATATGAGTTGTTCAGTTGTGGATTCGGAAAAATATTATAAATTACTCTGTAAATTCTATCTTTTACTATTTAATTGAAGGAAATTATGATTTCATACTAAAATGAGTAATCAAGTTAATCCCTTATATTATGTGTCATGATTCTCTTGTACATGGATCTTAAGAAAAAATTAATTAAGATGGGATTTCGATTACTTTACCCTTAAGTATATCTTAATATTTAAATCTTTTTTTATTTATTTGAAGAAAGTTATGTGTTTGTAGTCTTCAAATATAATTATTACTAAGGGTAAAAAAGGAAAATAATAATCAATTTTATGATCTTAAACTTCTAAAGTGACAAATAATTTGAGATAACTATTATTAGAAACCACGACAGATAATTCAAGAAGGAGGAAGTATTAGAGAGAAATAAAAAAGAGTATAGGACAAAATCTCCAAGCTCTCTATTCTAAGTATAGACTGCTTTTATCCACATTTTTACCATTACAATGAGAGCATTCACCAACATTAAGATATGGTCCCCTCCAACTCTCCCTAATCCATGTTTTGTCAACAAAAACCAGTACTTAAGCTACACTACAAATCCCAAATACTGGTCGGTTTTCTTTGTCTAGCTTGCTTTTTTCAAGACAATTAGCCGAGTAAATAATGTTATTTAAGACTCTTTTAAGGATGTTGTAGGCATAATCTTGTGCAAAAGAGTTGCTGAAATTTACAACTTCATGTGAACTTCCTTTCGGTTTGCGACAAGTAGCACTTGCAATTTGGCGACAGGTGGATTTCATTTCTTTTCAAGTTTTACTGTATTAGCAATAATTTTGGTGGTGATTTTTGGCTGTACTTTAACTGGATTATTAGATTGTATTTTACTCTAGTAATTTGTACCTCTAATTGGTAGAAGCATAATAAATTAAAAGTAATTATTTTTTTCTTTTAATATGGAATAGTGATAGGCTCCAATGGAGCAACATGAACATGACAATTCACGTTGTTGAACACAACTTATTTGTGATTGAGGTGTATATATTATTATTATTATTATTGTTGCTTTCTATGTTAGTATGTCAAAGACGCATTAAGTGTCAATTCAAGCTCTAAAAATAGTACGGGCTAGCAGTTTTCGGACTGGTTATTTATAAATAGTCAACGTTTGCAAAGTCAATGAAAAATAACCACTATTTTACTGCAACAGGGACCGGTCCAGCATAATATACTGGAGATCGGTGCACCTGTGTATGAACTTCCAACATATTATGCTGGAACTCCAACACGCGGAAAGTTCCAGCATAATATACTGGAGATTGGAGCACCTATGTATGAACTTCCAGCATATTATACCGGAACTCCGGTATATGCTGGAGTTCCAGTATACTTATGCTAGAACTCCATTATAATATACTGGAGTTCCGGTATACTTATGCTGGAACTCCAGTATATTATGCTGGAGTATTTTTCGGATTTTGAACAGTGTTTTCGTTCAGATTTATCTTTACATGAAAAGTGGCTAAATTTCGATTACTTTTGAAACTGTGGCTATTTTTGAATGACCACTTCTAAATCTGGCTATTTTTGAATTTCTCCCTTTCAAGCTTCCTTCTGCCTTTGCACTCGAGAGCCACTCTCCATCCGGCCCGAGGAAATTTCTTCATGCCTCCATTACCTTTTGGGAGGACATGCTTCTAACCGCAATATATTTGGCGGTAATCATGATTTTTGTCTGAAAAATTTGATCGGAATACTACTCACGCTGAGATAAATTTTGTGATGGAGATTTGGAGATGCGACCTATTGAAGGTTAAATCTAGCCAAATATGGTAGATTTATAATTTTCTTCTACAAGAAGAAACACCCGATTATGATAAATATGTTTACCTTTTCTTCAAAAAATAGGAAAAACAAATATGGTAAGAAAATCAGGACAAACAAATAACAAGCTTCGTAGAAAGTATCTACCAATCATGACACGAGGTTATAACTCTAGTCCTTTCAAAGGGATATTTGATTGATGGCTCGGGCTTACCACCCCCCCCCCC
>NC_032000.1:29749317-29803243 GCF_001879085.1 Nicotiana attenuata | reverse complement strand
TGGCTCGGCGTACCCCCCCTACCCCCCCCCCCCCCCACACACACACCAAACTCCCAAAGGAAGCCTTCTTCACCTTCCACCCAAGCTGCGCGAACTAAAACACAAATGCATATAACTTTCTAGGAAAATTTTCCATTTGAATTACAAATGATTTGCCAGTATAATCATAGACATTGGTAAGCCACTTTGCTTTTAGGTAACAAAACAAAAGAATAACCCCATTATCAACTATGTGCCTTGAAATAGGAAGAATAATTATTTTAATCTCTAAATTTGCAAGTTGGTACTACTTGGAGGATGGGAGAGCCAAATTGCATGTAGGTGGAAAAATGCTAAATTACAATGTCCCACATGTTAAAAAGCATGCAAAAAGCCATCATTAAAGGCACAAACCAATAGAGAAAAAGCTACATCATTATTAGTAGGGAAAAAAGGTTGCATTCTTGATTAATTTGCAGTCTTTTTATGTCTATATGATAGTGTATCAAGAAAGTTGAGGTGCTTCTCTTTGTTCTTGAGGTCTGGTGTTGAGAACATTTTTTATCAAAAAAAGATTAATGGGGTTGGTTTCATTGCATCAACATTCAATTCCATCAAGAGAATTCCTACATATTTTTAGGGATTTTTATAGAAATAGCCAGTCGGATTCACAGTTTATTTTTTCTAGCAGATACATATAGGTTATACACTTATTATACATAGTTATACACATATCACACATGATATATACATATATTATACATAAGCTGGCTATTTTTAGTTTAAGCGGTTAGGTGCACGGCTATTTAGGTTAATTCTTTCTTCTTAATATTAGAAAAACAGCATTTCCTTTCTCTTAAAGATTGAAGATCCAAGATAGAGAAATTCTGCAAATATCTTTATGATAAACTAGTAATTTTAAAATAAAAAAAAACAAGGCGTTCTCGTGCACAAAGTATCTCACGTTCACTTAGGGTCTAGAGAAAGGCCGCACCCAAGGGATGTAATATAAGCAGCCTACCGTGATGCAAGCATCAATAGCTTATTTCATGACTCAAACTCGTGACCGATAGGTCCCATGTAGACAACTTGACAGTTGCCCCAAGGGTCCCCTTCCAAAAATAGTAATTTAAGAATAAAAATAAAAATTTGAGGTTTAGTAATGACTTAAGAAATGGAAGGCACTAAAGATTTTGAATTTATCTACTTTCATTTTATTTCCCTCCTATCTTTTTGGTTTCCCACCTGGTGTCCGGTACCCGCATTGGAGCCGGACTATATCCGGATTCGCGCCGCGTAGAGCCCCATTCGGTGGGAAACGCTCCCTACCAAGGATTTTTCTCGAACCCGAGACCTCTGGTTAAGGGAAGAGCAGTCCCATTCACTGCACCACATCCTTTGGTGGTTATTTCCCTCCTATCTCTCCTTACCTAACTAGTTAAAATAACAGATAAAAGGCTTGGCAGCAAGTATATTGATATAGGAGCATTAACCTTGCTTTTCTGTTATAATCCAGATTATGGAGTACGAGAACTCATGGTTTCTTTGTCAAACTAGCTATTTTATATATGTATTTTCTCGAATTTGTATAATAATAAATACTCCAAAAAGTTGAATGATGCATTTGTTTGAATATTAAGTTATTTACCCGTAGGAATAAGGATCGATTCCCACTTAATTAGTACTACTTTTTGTCTTTTTCTTTTTTTTAATGGTACACCTACGTCTGTGAACACAATGGTTTCTGACAAGTCCTAGTCAATATAATGTTTTGATGTCACTAAGGCAAAATTTTCTTTAAATTTTGACCAAACTAATGAAAACAACCACAACAACAACAACAACAAACTCAGTGAAATTTCACAAGTAGGGTCTAGGGAGAATAGTAATTGCGCAAATCTTACCCCTACCTTACGAAGATAGAGAGGTTGTTTCTGATAGACCATCGGCTCAGAAACAGAAAAGAGAGCAATAAACAAACAATAGCAACAACAATATAATATGTACAAAGAAAGCAAATGGCCAAGTAATACTAACAAAGATTTAGGCACAGGAAAATACAAGAATAATGACAATGTGGTGTACTATAACTCAGTCAATGGCACAGATAAGTGAGAAAGGAAGGTTCTTTGGTTGTGAAACAACAAAAGTAGCTGCTTTCCATTTAGTTTAAGGCTAGAAAGAAAGTGGATATATAATTGAAGCTTATCCATCTGAATCTTGGTAAAACTTTCAGGTATATATGGATGTGAGATATATAAAGGTTTTCTTGAAGTTTTGAATCATAGAACAAAATAACCATTTCTTTTTACTGCTTGTACTTAAGGGGGGGGGGGGGTGGGTTTTTTTATTTTTTTATTTTTCAAAACTCTTTTTCATGCAAATTGGAGGGGGGAAATGCCATGTGGTAAGCTCAGAGATCTGCACATGGCTTTCTCAAATTTCTAAGTATTTGAAACAGTAGTAGGAGAGTGAGGAAGCTGTAGTTTTTTAGTATTTCAAGAGAATCAGTTACAGAGGAAGACCACTAGATTGGTGTTTAAAAAAAAACAAATAAATAACACTTCTCTAGGTATAGTTGGGAAATGTGAGTCAATGAAGAGGGAAACAGCCCAGCAATTCAATTCCTTGTTTGAAAAATTCTCATTATTTAAACCTGCATAGTCTATTCTCATCTTCCATTTTTATCTTCTTGTTTTGGTAGTTTTCCCTTCATTTACTGCCTCTTTTACTATGTTTTTTTGCATTTCACAGCTGAAAAAACTATGCTGTATTTGCTATCTTGATCTAAGTTTCACTATCTACTCTGTTCAATCATCTTGTTAATGTCTAAGTTTCTTGTATTCATTACTACATTCATAAAAATCACAGCTTTTTCAAGAAAAGAGAAGAAAGTTCCAATCTTTTTCTTTGCCTTTATCCAATAAACTTTTACAAGTGTCACCTTATTGGATATTATAACTTTCCTACTTTTCCTTTTGTTTCCCTTATTTGTATTGTTAAAATCTTGAGAACTTCATACCAAAATGTCTTCTTCTATGTCTCTACTCAGAAACTCAATACCACTGATTTCTATTCTGGTTCCACCATACTTGTTATTTGCCAGTTTTTCAGGATATGGGGTTCTTTCTATTTCTATCACAACTTCAGTTTTAATTGTATCTACTTTAGCTTTCACATTTTCAAAACAAAAGCATAGTATCCAAAAGAAATCAGTCCAAGAAATAGAACAACAAGAACAAGAAGCAGTTTCCAAGAGTCAGCTAGAGGAACAAACATCTCAAGTTAACCATATTGTCTCAGACCAACAACCTCAAAATGGAAACTTTGGACAAGTTGAGGAAGTTTTAGAAGTTCAAAAACCTGGAAATGAAAATGGGGTTGCTCAAATTCTTGATTTATATTCAGAAAGTTCAAGTCTTGGTAGGCATTCATCTTCAAGTGAAGATTCTGATATTGATTGGCCATTCTCAGGTGAGCTAGAACACAGTCCATTATGTTCAGATGGTTCAATTTCTGATGAGGAAAGTCTAATTGAAATAGCATTACCAAGTGGCCAATTTGTAAAAGATCCTCCTAAGTTATCTTTTCAGCAGTATAACCAAAAGGTATTTGCAGATTTAGCCCCAAAATCTATCTTTCAACAACATTGTCTTATGGATTTCTTGGCAGATATAAGTGATGTGTATGAAGAAGACAATTTGATTGAGATTGATATATCCATTGGATCCATCAAATGTTCTGGATTTGAAATTCCAGCATAAGTTAGAAGGGGAGCTTTGGAGCAACGGTAAAGCCGTCTCCGTGTGACCTATAGGTTACAGGTTCAAGCTGTGAAAGTAGCCACAAATGCTTGCATTACGATTGGCTGTCTACGTCACACCCCTCGGAATGCGATTCTTCCCCGACCCTACGTGAACACAGAATACTTTGTATACCGGACAGCTGATTTTAACTTATTAAATTATCTTATGCCTAGTTTTTTTAAGTTTTTTGATCCTTATGGATTTTGTGCTTACTTTAAGAATTAAGGCAATAGGGTTTACAAGAATATAGGAGCCAAAATTTACTTTTTCTTTTGTTGTGAAAAGTGAAGTTTGTGTTTGCTATTACATTGACTTTGACCCCACCTAAAAGAGACTTTGGATACCAATTAGAGCTGCAGTTGTATTGTGGGTGGTCATTTGTTTTCTCTTAATGCACATTAAAGTGTTATTAAAAGTTTAAAAGGATCTTATTCCTAGGCCATTAATAAATAAGATTATTCTATTTGCATTTGTTTATGTCTTAATCTTCTTTTTGTTGTCCTTTGGCCTTATCTAATTATTCCATTTGTTGAATCACATCTCAGTCTTAAGATCTAATCACATGTTTTGATCCATTTCTTGAATTCCATTTTGATATTTACCAAAGCAATAGAACTGATTCAGGTTAGCTGCAAAAATCGTAATAACTTTATTTAGGTGTCTCTTGGCCATAAATAATACTCTTGTATATTAGTATTTGCAAATACTGGTTTGGCCATCTGTAGTTAGAGATACTGAATAGTAATATTTTAAAAAATAATTATTTAAAGAGTATTTCAAATGAATAGCTTTTCTTGAAATGAAATTATATCTATACACAACTTAACTTCAAAATGCATTTTTCCCCTACAACAAAATATTGTCCAATATAATAGCTTACTTTTAATTTCTCAGATATTCTGCTCCCTTAGGATTTCTTAATGGTAATCTCCTAAGCAGTTCCTTTTTGTAGTAATCTCTTTGGAGCTAATCTCCATAAATTATCCAGAATGATTTGATTATTATTTGATTCTAGAGTAAATTCCATTTAACCCCCCCTAACCTTTAGTGGTTGGGAAACAACACTCTCTCCGCTTTTTGAATGGGAACGATATCCCTGGTGTTAACAACATTGTATGTGTTGATTCATCATATCCTCTCATAGTACATTAATCTTCATGTGAGTAATGAGACGATAGAGGAATGCTGGACGGTATAATCTCAGTGTCTCAATAATAATGCAACGCAAATATGGAATCTTGGTGCGATCATATTTTTTTAGCAATTACTTGTTTCCCACTTTGATGTCAATGTCAGCTATCATTTTATGCAATGCCTTTGGATGAGCTAAAAGAAGCCACATTGCCATTGGATGGTTAGTAGTTGGCTCTACTTTCCGCAACAAAACTGACTTGCAACAGAATAAATATGGCCATATTCGAGTTTAAAAGAAGCTATTTTTAAGTTTAACATACACGATCCACATTTTATAGAAATAATACTTGTTTAGGGTAAAACTGATGAATGACAGGTTGTAGGGTATAAGTCAGCGAATAACTGACATCGGTTGCGAGCATATGACCGGTGTTTTGTGAGTTCCGAAGACATTAGAATTGGGAACAAGAGTTTGAAAATAAGATATTGGTTGAAGAAGGCAGCATTCAAGAAGCGGCCGTTCCAAAGAATCTTTGCATTTATACTCAACCGTTATACAACTATCAAGAGGGGTCTTTATTCATGATAGAATCTGTGTAAAGATCTAGCAGAGAACATGACTGCATGCGATTAAGAAGAAAATCAGTATTGAGAGAAGAGAACGAGAGAGGAGGAAGAAGCTTTCATTATCTGTGTAACTAACTCTGTTAATACAGAGTGTTAGTTATATACAGCTGGTTCACACGAGTCACGTGTGTAGAATAGGTAAAAGGACTAAAATAACATTACTACCACAATTAATATGGCCTACTTTAATACTCCCCCTCAAGCTAGAGGGTGGAAGACATCCAACACTCCAAGCTTGGAAACTAGCGGGTGATGCTGAGCAGCAGACGGACCCGTTGTGAGTAAGTCTGCAAGTTGCAGAGCAGAGGTGACATGGTGTGGTGCAAGCAACCCAGACTTGATTTTCTGTCGCACAAAATGTCAATCTATTTCTATGTGTTTGATGTGTTCATGAAATATGGGATTCTCAGCTATTTGAATAGCTGCCTTGTTGTCACAGAACAATTGGACAGGTTTAGAGATTGGTACCCCCAGTTCTTCAAGAAGGCCAGACAACCAAGTGACTCCTGCTGCCACAGCTGCCATACTTCTATATTCTGCTTCTGCTGAGCTCCTACTAACTGTTTGTTGTTTCTTAGATTTCCATGAGATCAGAGAACTCCCCAATTTGACAATATATCCTGTCACATACCTCCTAGTATTAGGGAAGGCTGCCCAATCTGCATCACAATATGCAGTCAAGCTGTCAAGTTGTCAAGTTGTCAATTGGCTTTGCATGTAGAAGAACTTCTAGACCTGATATACTTGACCACCCTTAAGGCTGCATCCATATGACATTGCTTTGGACGTTGCATGAACTGGTTCAATGTTTGCACTGCAAAGCTAACGTCAGGTCGTGTGATTGTTAAATACAAGAGCTTCCAATCAGCTTCTGATATGCAGTGATGTCTTTTAAGTCTGGATTTCCTAGCTTTCCTACATGATCATCATACTCTGCTGTGGCAAGCTTTTGATTCAACTCCAGAGGTGTTGAAACAGGCTTAGAACCACTCAGACCTACTCCTCAAATCAACTCAAGTGCATATTTTCTTTTGTTTGCAGAATCCCTTTTTGTGATCTGAGGACATCAATACCAAGAAAGTACCTTAGTTCACCCAAATCCTTCACCTTTAATTGGCTTTGTAATGTCTTCTTAGTATTATTGACTAGCTGAGGATTGCTTCTAGTGATCAATAGGTCATCGACATAAACTAGTATGATGACCATATTCGAGCCTTGTTTTTTGCTGAATAGAGAGTGATCAAATGTACTCTGTAGGTAGCAATGTGTGATTAAGGCATCTGTAAGCTTTATGTTCTATTGTCTTGATGCTTGTTTCAACCCATAGGGTGACTTTAGTAGCCTGCAAAACTTCCTCTCCCCCTGTCTATGAAAATCTTATGGTAAGGCCATGTATACTTCTTCATATAAGTCATATTTTAAGAAGGCATTGTTGACATCCATTTTATGCAAATTCCATCCTTTTGCTGCAGCAATACTGATAATGGTTCTAACAAGTACCATTTTTGTCACTGGAGAGAAAGTGTCATGGTAGTCTAGGCCCTCTTTTTGGTTGTAACCTTTAGCCACTAATCTGTCCTTAAACCTTTCTACTTCTCCATTTGCTTTATGTTTTATCTTATAGACCCATTTTGATCCAATGGCCTGCTTCCCTGGTGGCAGATCAACCAACTTCCATGTTTTGTTTTCCTCTAGTGCACTTATCTCTTGCTGCATTGCCTCAACCTACCTGCTATCTTGAGCAGCTTCCTTAAATGAACCAGGTTCAGTGTCTGCTGAGAAGGCCTTCAAATAAGATTGATATCCTACAGTGAGGTTTGCATATGATAGTCCTTGTGAGATTGGATATAGACTGTTGCTTGTGAATTTTCCTTTTGTCACATAATCCTTTAGCTATATAGGTGGTCTAGAGGGTCTTGTTGACTTCCTGACATCAATCACAGCATCTACTTCAAGTGAAATGCCTCCCACTTCTTCAAATGCATCTGAAGCTAAAGGATTGTCACGACCCCGGTTCGCCCTCCGTGAACCATCGTGACGGCACCTAGTCTCTACGACTAGGTAAGCCTAAAAGCGCGGAAAATAAACAACATTCGTGGAAGAAATAACTGAAAACCGAAATAGTGAAATAAAACAGTGTTTGAAATGTCGCTCGGCATACACAATATCAACTCTCAAACTAATAACATTTCCCAAAACCCGGAATCTCATGATCACAAGCTTTGAATGTCTACAAGTATCTAACTCCAGAATATCTAACAAAGAAAGGAAATACAAAAGGGCTAATACTTAAGGGAAGAGTAGAAAGGGACTCTTCGGTCTAAGGACGCGGCAGATATACCTCGGAGTCTCTACAAGCGCCTCGCCTCAAGCGGGATAAGTCTGAGTCGCAGTACCTGGATCTGCACATGAAAAACATGGGCAGGAAGGGCGTGAGTACACCACAACGATACTCAGTAAGTGCCAAGCATAACCTCGGTCGGGTAGTGACGAGGAAGGTCAGGGCCCTACTGAGATTAAATGAAACATAATATATAACGGAATAAGATAAAACAGTACGGTTGAAAGCAAACAGTAAGAATTTAATATAGGGAAATAAGGATAACAACATCTGAAATAGAGACAAAACAATCACAAGGAATACCACTCTTCACAAAGATAATAATCGGGGATCTCTCAGTGTCCCGAGGATCTCTTAGTATCCTCAATATGTGCTGGGGATCTCTTGGTATCCTCAATATACGTGCTGGGGATCTCTTGGTATCCCGAGGATCTCTTGGTATCCTCAATATATGTACTGGGATCTCTTGGTATCCCGAGGATCTCTTGGTATCCTCAATATATGTGCTGGGGATCTCTTGGTATCCCGCACTACAGTCAAGTTCAATATGTGCGCAGGGATCTCCCGGAACACTCATCCGTAGTCCCAAAAAATAAAAGAAAGACAACAATATCAAGGGAAAAATCCACAATTTCATTCAAGAGCGAAACAGTATAAAGTAACACAGTATAATGATAAAGATAACAACAATTACAACAGAGAAAATAACGCAGAAAGAATACAACTCAACACAGAAATGGCAACCGGGGATCTACCAGGATACCTTCCTGTAGCCCCCAAATGTAAATATCCAGCAAACCGGGGATCTACTAGGATATCGTCCTGTAGCCCCCAAATGTAAATGTCCATTGGATATCCCGGGTCTCGTCCCGTAGTCCAACTCATAATGCGCCGGGGATCTACCGAAAATCTCGATCCGTAGTCCCCTAATGTAAATGTGCACGGGGGGATCTACCGGGATATTGCCCGTAGTCCCCAAAGTAAACACACAGCAGCAGCACGAAGAATATTCAATTCAATTCAATTTTCCATACCAAAGTAAAACAAATATTTCTAACCTAGCATGCTGCACAGAATCCAAAGAAGGCAAATTGAGCAAGTAAGGCAATTAAGTCAATTAAACATGCTTCCCTAGGCTAATAGCAGGCTTAAATTACATGCAGTATGAACATGAAAAAAATAATCACATTATAGTTACTTAAAGAAAAACGGATTTTCAACAATTAGCATAAGTACGCACTCGTCACCTCACATATAAGGCATTTAATTTATCAACAACCAAAACCTAAGGGGAGATTCCCCCACACAAGGTTAGACAAGCCACTTACCTCGAACCGGCTCACCATCAACCCGAAAACACGTTCTTGCCACGAGTACTCGACTCCAAATGGCCAAAATCTACTCAATTCAATTGCATAATGTAAGTAACACTTCAAGTAACTAATTCTACAAATAATTTCTTAGTTAATACGCGATGTTAGGTAAAATGACCAAAACGCCCCTCGGGCCCATGTCTCGGAATCGGGTAAAATTTATATTTTCAGACCTCATACTCTCACAAGTTCATGCATACCAAAATTATTCAAATCCAAGGTCATATTCCCAATCAAAATTCGAATTCTAGGTCTAAGAATTTTCTTCCAATTTTTCCCCAATTTTCATCCAAATTCCGATAAATGATGAATTCATGTTTAGATTAATGGGTTACAAGCAAAAAGGAGTTAAGAATCATTACCCAATTGTTATCTCTGAAAACCCCTCAAAACCTCGCTCAAATCCGAGCTCCCAAGCTTAAGTTTTGATAAAAATGGCCAAACCCCCAATTTTGAACTTTATGTTCTGCCCAGACGCGACCTTAATCGCGATCGCAGATGTGTCCTCGCGATCGCGAAGAGCAACTTCGCTGGCTCCCAGATTTACCCTTCGCGAATGTGAATATCCTTACGCGAATGCGATGTTTCCGCTGCTCAGCTCTACGCGATCGCGGTTGGCCTCACGCGATCGCTAAGAGTAACTTCCACTCCCCAGCTGCCTCACTTCTTCCTCTTCGCGAACGCGGCGTAGCCCACGCATTCGCGATTCAACCCCTGCCTACGCTACGAGTTCGCACTCCTCTTCCAGTAATTGCGTAGAACAATAATCCCTCTGCCTCCTCTAAGCCTTCGCGATCGCGAGCATCCTCACGCGATCGCGATGAAGAAATGTCTGCAACAAAAACCAGCAAAAATCTAATCCTTCTCCAAGTCCAAAAATGGTCTGTTGAGCATCTGAAACACACCCGAGGCCCCCGGGACCTCAAACAAACATACCAACCAATCCCAAAACATAATTCAAACTTGTTCCAACCTTCGGAAATCTCAAAACAACATCAAAACACCAATTTAACATCGGATTCAAGCCTAAGAACTCCAAAAACTCTCAATTTACGCTTTCGATCAAAACGTCTATCAAACCTCGTCCAAATGGCCTGAAATTTTGCACACACGTCACATTCAACACTACGGAGCTTTTCCAACTTCCGGAATTCCATTCCGACCCTTGGATCAAAATCTCACTATTGAACCGGAAACTTCAAAAATTCAACTTTCGGCATTTCAAGCCTAAATTAGCTACGGGCCTCCAAAACACAATTCGAACACGCTCCTAAGCCCGAAATCACCCAACGGAGCTAACGGGACCATCGGAATTCCATTCCGAGGCCGTCTTACTGTTCCAACTATGGTCAAATTTCTAACACTTAAGCTCTTATTTAGGGACTAAGTGTCCGAAAACTCTTCGAAACTCAAAAACCAAACATCTCGGCAAATCAAAATAGCAGAAACACACACGGGGAAAGCAGTTAATAGGGGATCGGGGCGTAAATTCTTAAAACGACCAGTCGGGTCGTTACATCCTCCCACACTTAAATATTCATTCATCCTCGAACGAGCATAGAGACATACCTGAAGTAGTTTAAAGATGAGGGTAACGGCTGCGCATATCCTGCTCGGTGTCCCAGGTAGCCTCTTCGACCGGCTGTCCCCGCCACTGAACCTTCACTGATGGAATGATCTTTGACCTCAGCTTTCGAACCTGCCTGTCCAATATTGCTAGCGGCTCCTCAACATAAGATGGATCCTTGTCCAACTGGACTGAACTGAAATGCAACACGTGCGACGGATCACCGTGATACCTCCGGAGCATCGAAACATGAAATACCAGATGAACTCCTGCCAAACTGGGAGGTAAGGCAAGCTCATAAGCAACCTCCCCAACACGCCTCAATATCTCAAAAGGGCCAATAAACCTCGGACTCAACTTTCCTTTCTTCCCAAATCTCATGACGCCCTTAATAGGCAAAACCCGAAGCAGAACACGCTCTCCCACAATGTAGGAAACATCACGAACCTTCCGGTCCGCATAACTCTTCTGTCTGGACTAGGCTATACAGAGTCTATCCTAAATCACCTTAACCTTCTCCAAAGCATCCTGAACCAAATCTGTGCCCAACAATCTAGCCTCACCCGACTCAAACCAACCCACCGGGGACCTACACCGTCTACCATACAAAGCCTCATACGGTGCCATCTGAATGTTGGACTGATAGCTGTTGTTGTAGGCAAACTCCGCCAATGGCAAGAACTGATCCCAAGATCCTCCAAACTCGATCACACACGCACGGAGTATATCCCCAAGAATCTGAATAGTGTGCTCGGACTGTCCGTCTGTCTGAGGATGAAATGCTGTACTCAACTCCACCCGAGTACCTAAATCATGCTGTAAGGCCCTCTAAACCGTGATGTGAACTGAGTACCTCTATCTGAAATGATGGAAACTGGAATACCATGCAGACGAACAATCTCCCGGATATAAATCTCCGCCAACCGCTCCGAAGAATAGGTGGTGCACACAGGAATGAAATGCGCGGACTTGGTCAGCCGATCCATAATAACCCAAATGGCATCGAACTTCCTCAAAGTCCGTGGGAGCCCATATACGAAGTCCATGGTGATCAGCTCCCACTTCCACTCCGAAATCTCTATCTGCTGAAGCAATCCACCCGGTCACTGGTGCTCATACTTCACCTGCTGACAATTAAGGCACCGAGCTACAAACCCAACTATATCTTTCTTCATCCGCCTCCACCAATAGTGCTGTCTCAAATCCTGGTACATCTTCGCGGCACCCGGATGAATGGGATACCGCGAACTATGGGCCTCCTCTAGAATCAACTCCCAAAGCCCATCAACATTGGGTACACAAACTCGACCCTGCATCCTCAATACCCCGTCATCACCAATGGTCACATCTCTGGCATCGCCATGCAAAACCTTATCCTTGAGGACAAGCAAATGAGGGTCATCAAACTGACGCTCCTGGACACGATCAAACAAGGAAGACCGAGAGACCACGCAAGCTAGAACCCGAGTGGGCTCCGAAAGATCCAATCTCACAAACTGGCTGGCTAAGGCCTGAACATCCATCGCCATGAGCCTCTCTGCTGCTGATAAATAAGCCAAACTCCCCAAATTCTCTGCCCGGCGGCTCAAAGCATCGGCCACCACATTGGCCTTGCCCGGGTGATATAAAATAGTAATATCATAGTCCTTTAGCAGCTCTAACTACCTCTTCAGTCGGAAATTAAGGTCCTTCTGGTTGAACAGATGCTGCAAACTCCGGTGATCAGTATAAATCTCACAAGGCACACCGTAAAAATAATGACGCCAGATCTTCAAGGCGTGGACAATAGCAGCTACCTCGAGATCATGGACAGGATAATTCTTCTCATGAACCTTCAACTATCCGGATGCGTAGGCAATCACCCTACCGTCTTGCATCAATACCGCTCCAAGGCCAACCCTCGAGGCATCACAATAGACAGTATAAGACCCCAAACCTGTAGGCAATATCAAAACTAGGGCTGTAGTCAAAGATGTCCTGAGCTTCTGAAAGCTCGCCTCACACTCTTCCGTCCACTGGAATGGAGCACCCTTCTGGTGATACACTGGGCCGAATGAAACCTTTATCAAGCAATTCCTGCAACTGCCCCTTCAACTCCTTCAACTCAGGAGGAGCCATACGGCACGGAGGAATAGAAAGGGGCTGAATGCCCGACAACAGATCAATGCCAAATTCAATATCTCTATCGGGAAGCATGCCCGGAAGGTCAGCTGGAAACACATCAGAGAAATCCCGTACTATTGGTACTGAATCAACTGTAGGGGTATCAATACTGACATCTCTCACATAAGCTAGATACGCGTCACACCCCTTCTCAACCATACGCTGAGCCTTAAGGAATGAAATAACTCTACTGGAAGTATGATCTAAAGTACCCCTCCACTCTACTCGCGGTACACCTAGCCTAGCCAGCGTCATGGTTTTGGCGTGACAATCAAGAATAGCATAATGGGGCGACAACTAGTCCATGCCCAGAATAACATCAAAGTATACCATGCTGAGCAATAACAAATCGACTCTGGTCTCAAAACCACTAAGAGCAATCAAACACGACCGATAAACGCGGTCCACAACAAGAGAATCTCCAACAAGAGTAGAAATATAAACAGGAGAACTCAAAGAATCCCGAGACACACCCAAATGCGGGACAAAAATAAGAAAACACATAAGAATAGGTGGGGCCTGGATCGAATAGAACCAATGCATCTCTATGACGGATAAGGATAATACCTGCGATGATAGAATCGGAGGCAACAACCTCGGTATAGGCAGGAAGGGTAGTAAATGGTGCTGGAATCATAGCCTGAAAACTCTGGGGAGCACGCTGTGGCTGAGAAGTCTGTGGAGGTGCACCCCTCCCCAATCTAGGGCAATACCTTACCACATGGCGTATGTCACCACACTCAAAACAACCTCGCGCCTGACGTGGTAGTGGAAACTATGCGGTACGGGTATTCTGAGACCCTTGAACACCTAAAACATAGTGCGAAGCCTGAAACACAAACCGAGCTGGCCGACACACAAAACCTCTACTATGCCGTACTCTTCCTCCAAAATAAGGGCCAGTGGATCTCTCCGGTCTACGAGGTCTCCTTGCCTCCCTATATTCTCTCTCTTGACCTCGTCTAGTCTCTCCCTCCTGGACCCAACTGTCCTCTACTCGGCGAGAGATCCTCACCACCCGCTGAACTAGGACCACAGGCTGTATCGCCACGACACCTGGAACCTGACCAATGGGAACTCGATGCTCTGGAGTGGGGACGGCGGGAGTCTGGGTCCCTCCCCCAATCTGTGAATTAGCTGGTACAACCCGAATTAATCCCGCCTGAACCAATGTACCAAACATGCTTAGGAACCGTGTTAAGGTCTCCTGAAGTGCTGGAGTAGTAGTGGCAGTAGGCGTATCAGGCGCCTGGGCTCCAGCTGGAACTGCTAGTGGCTTTTCTGTAGCAGCTCGCGCGGGTGCTCTGGCTGCACCGTGTGCGCGTCCTCGGCCTCTACCCCGGCCTCGACCTCTGACGGCTCTCGCAAGGGGCGCGGGTGTCCGATCACCTCCAGTAGCACGTGTCCTCACCATCTGTGAGTTAATGGAAGGCAGAAGTTTAGGATTGTGATGTCAAAAATCTCGCACGACAAGGAAATCAATTGAAGTAGAATTTTCCTAACGGTTACATAGCCTCTCGTGGATAAGTACAGACGTCTCCGTATCGATCCACGAGACTCAAATAAACCGGCTTGTGATTCATGACTCCTATGAACCTAGTGCTCTAATACCAACTTGTCACGACCCCGGTTCGCCCTCCGTGAACCATCGTGACGGCAC
This sequence comes from Nicotiana attenuata, assembly GCF_001879085.1. Taxonomy (NCBI): domain Eukaryota; kingdom Viridiplantae; phylum Streptophyta; class Magnoliopsida; order Solanales; family Solanaceae; genus Nicotiana; species Nicotiana attenuata. Next base: position 29,788,593 of record NC_032000.1, on the reverse strand, counting down.
CTAGTCTCTACGACTAGGTAAGCCTAACAGCGCGGAAAATAAACAACATTCGTGGAAGAAATAACTGAAAACCGAAATAGTGAAATAAAACAGTGTTTGAAATGCCGCTCGGCATACACAATATCAACTCTCAAACTAATAACATTTCCGAAAACCCGGAATCTCATGATCACAAGCTTTGAATGTCTACAAGTATCTAACTCCAGAATATCTAACAAAGAAAGGAAATACAGAAGGGCTAATACTTAAGGGAAGAGTAGAAAGGGACTCTTCGGTCTAAGGACGCGGCAGATATACCTCGGAGTCTCTACAAGCGCCTCGCCTTAAGTGGGATAAGTCTGAGTCGCAGTACCTGGATCTGCACATGAAAAACATGGGCAGGAAGGGCGTGAGTACACCACAACGGTACTCAGTAAGTGCCAAGCCTAACCTCGATCGGGTGGTGACGAGGAAGGTCAGGGCCCTACTGAGATTAAATGAAACATAATATATAACGGAATAAGATAAAACAGTACGGTTGAAAGCAAACAGTAAGAATTTACTATAGGGAAATAAGGATAACAACATCTGAACAGAGACAAAACAATCACAAGGAATACCACTCTTCACAAAGATAATAACCGGGGATCTCTCAGTGTCCCGAGGATCTCTTAGTATCCTCAATATGTGCTGGGGATCTCTTGGTATCCTCAATATACGTGCTGGGGATCTCTTGGTATCCCGAGGATCTCTTGGTATCCTCAATATATGTACTGGGGATCTCTTGGTATCCCGAGGATCTCTTGGTATCCCGCACTACAGTCAAATTCAATATGTGCGCAGGGGATCTCCCGGAACACTCATCAGTAGTCCCAAAAAATAAAAGAAAGACAACAATATCAAGGGAAAAATCCACAATTTCATTCAAGAGCGAAACAGTATGAAGTAAAACAGTATAATGATAAAGATAACAACAACTACAACAAAGAAAATAACGCAGAAAGAATACAACTCAACACAGAAATGGCAACCGGGGATCTACCAGGACACCTTCCTGTAGCCCCCAAATGTAAATATCCAGCAAACCGGGGATCTACCAGGATACCGTCCTGTAGACCCCAAATGTAAATGTCCAGCGGATATCCCGGGTCTCGTCCCGTAGTCCAACTCATAATGCACCGGGGATCTACCGGAAATATCGATCCGTAGTTCCCAAATGTAAATGTGCAGGGGGGATCTACCGGGATATCGCCCGTAGTCCCCAAAGTAAACACACAGCAGCAACACGAAGTATATTCAATTCAATTCAATTTTCCATAACAAAGTAAAACAGATATTTCTAACCTAGCATGTTGCCCAGAATCCAAAGAAGGCAAATTGAGCAAGTAAGGCAATTAAGTCAATTAAACATGCTTCCCTAGGCTAATAGCAGGCTTAAATTACACGCAGTATGAACATGAAAAAAAAGAATAACATTATAGTTACTTAAAGAAAAATGGATTTTCAACAATTAGCATAAGTACGCACTCGTCACCACACATATAAGGCCTTTCAATTATCAACAACCAAAACCTAAGGGGAGGTTCCCCCACACAAGGTTAGACAAGCCACTTACCTCGAACCGGCTCACAATCAACCCGAAAATACGTTCTTGCCAAGAGTACTCGACTCCAAATTGCCAGAATCTATTCAATTCAATTGCATAATGTAAATAACACTTCAAGTAACTGATTCTACAAATAAATTCTAAGTTAATACGCGAAGTTAGGTAAAATGACTAAAACGCCCCTCGGGCCCACTTCTCGGAATCGGGTAAAATTTATATTTTCAGAATCCTCATACTCTCATGAGTTCATGCATACCAAAATTATTCAAATCCAAGGTCAAATTCCCAATCAAAATTTGAATTCTAGGTCTAAGAACTTTCTTCCAATTTCCCCCAATTTTTATCCAAATTCCGAAATTAAATGATGAATTCATATTTAGATTAATGGGTTACAAGGAAAAAGGAGTTAAGAATAATTACCCAATCGTTATCTCTGAAAACCCCCAAAACCTCGCTCAAATCCGAGCTCCCAAGCATAAGTTTTGATAAAAATGGCCAAACCCCCGATTTTGAACTTTATGTTCTGCCCAGACGCGACCTTAATCGCGATCGCGGAAGCGTCCACGCGATCGCGAAGAGCAACTTCGCTGGCTCCCAAATTTACTCTTCGCGAATGAGAATATCCATACGCGAACGCGATATTTCCGCTGCTCAGCTCTACGCGATCGTGGTTGGCCTCACGCGATCGCGAAGAGTAACTTCCACTCCCCAGCTGCCTCACTTCTTCCTCTTCGTGAACACGGCGTAGCCCACGTGTTCGCGATTCAACCCCTGCCTATGCTACGAGTTCGCACTTCTCTTCCCGCGACTGCGTAGAACAATAATCCCTCTGCCTCCTCTAAGCGTTCGCGATCGCGATGAACAAATGTCTGTAACAAAAATCAGCAAAAATCTGATCCTTCTCCAAGTCCAAAAATGGTCCGTTGAGCATCCAAAATACACCCGAGGCCCCCGGGACTTCAACCAAACATACAAACCAATCCTAAAATATCATTCAAACTTGTTCCAACCTTCGGAACGCTCAAAACAACATCAAAACACCAATTTAACATCGGATTCAAGCCTAAGAACTCCAAAAACTCTCAATTTACGCTTTCGATCAAAAAGTCTATCAAACCTCGTCCGAATGGCCTGAAATTTTGCACACACGTCACTTTCAACATTTCGGAGCTACTCCAACTTCCGGAATTCCATTCCGACCCTCGGTCCAAAATCTCATTATTGAACCGGAAACTTCAAAAATTTAACTTTCGGCATTTCAAGCCTAAATTAGCTACGGGCCTCCGAAACACAATCCAAACACGCTCCTAAACCTGAAATCACCCAACGGAGCTAACGGGACGATCGAAATTCCATTCCGAGGCCGTCTTCACACTGTTCCGACTATGATCAAATTTCTAACACTTAAGCTCTCATTTAGGGACTAAGTGTCCCAAAACTCTCCGAAACTCAAAAACCAAACATCTCGGCAAATCAAAATAGCAGAAACACACACGGGGAAAGCAGTTAATAGGGGATCGGGGCTTAAATTCTTATAATGACCGGTCGAGTCGTTACATCCTCCCACACTTAAACATTCATTCGTCCTCGAACGAGCATAGAGACATACCTGAAGTAGTGAAAAGATGAGGGTAACGGCTGCGCATATCCTGCTCGGTCTCCCAGGTCGCCTCCTCGACCGGCTGGCCCCGCCGCTGAACCTTCACTGATGGAATGATCTTTGACCTCAGCTTTCGAACCTGCCTGTCCAATATTGCTAGCGGCTCCTCAACATAAGATAGATCCTTGTCCAACTGGACTGAACTGAAATCCTACACGTGCGATGGATCACCGTGATACCTCTGGAGCATCGAAACATGAGATACCGGATGAACTCCTGCCAAGCTGGGAGGCAAGGCAAGCTCATAAGCAACCTCCCCAACATGCCTCAGTATCTCAAAAGGGCCAATAAACCTCGGACTCAACTTTCCTTTCTTCCCAAATCTCATGACGCCCTTCATAGGAGAAACCCGAAGTAGAACCCGCTCTCCCACCATGTAGGAAACATCACGAACCTTCCGGTACGCATAACTCTTCTGTCTGGACTGGGCTGTACGGAGTCTATCCTAAATCACTTTAACCTTCTCCAAAGCATCCTGAACCAAATCTGTACCCAGCAATCTAGCCTCACCCGGCTCAAACCAACCCACTGAGGACCTACACCGTCTACCATACAAAGCCTCATACTCTGCCATCTTAATGTTGGACTGATAGTTGTTGTTGTAGGCAAACTCCGCCAATGGCAAGAACTGATCTCAAGATCCTCCAAACTCGATCACACACGCACGGAGCATATCCCCAAGAATCTGAATAGTGCGCTGGGACTGTCCATCCGTCTGAGGGTGAAATGCTGTACACAACTCCACCAGAGTACCTAAATCATGCTGTTCGGCCTTCCAAAACCATGATGTGACCGGAGTACCTCTATCTGAAATGATGGAAACTGGAATACCATGAAGACGAACAATCTCCCGGATATAAATCTCCGCCAACCGCTCCGAAGAATAGGTGGTGCACACAGGAATGAAATGCGCGGACTTGGTCAGCCGATCCATAAGAACCCAAATGGCATCGAACTTCCTCAAAGTCCGTGGGAGCCCATATACGAAGTCCATGGTGATCAGCTCCCACTTCCACTCCGAAATCTCTATCTGCTGAAGCAATCCACCCGGTCACTGGTGCTCATACTTCACCTGCTGACAATTAAGGCACCGAGCTACAAACCCAACTATATCTTTCTTCATCCGCCTCCACCAATAGTGCTGTCTCAAATCCTGGTACATCTTCGCGGCACCCGGATGAATGGGATACCGCGAACTATGGGCCTCCTCTAGAATCAACTCCCGAAGCCCATCAATAGGGTACACAAACTCGACCCTGCATCCTCGATACCACGTCATCTCCAATGGTCACATCTCTGGCATCACCATGCAAAACCTTGTCCTTGAGGACAAGCAAATGAGGGTCATCAAACTGACGCTCCCGGATACGATCAAACAAGGAAGATCGAGAGACCACTCAAGCTAGAACCCGAGTGGGCTCCGAAAGATCCAATCTCACAAACTGGTTGGCTAAGGCCTGAACATCCATCGCCATGAGCCTCTCTGCTGCTGATAAATAAGCCCCCAAACTCTCTGCCCGGCGGCTCAAAAAGCATCGGCCACCATATTGGCCTTGCCCGGGTGATATAAAATAGTGATATCATAGTCCTTCAGCAGCTCTAACCACCTCCTCTGTCGCAAATTAAGGTCCTTCTGGTTGAACAGATGCTGCAAAATCCGGTGATCAGTATAAATTTCACAAGGCACACCGTACAAATAATGACGCCAGGTCTTCAAGGCGTGGACAATAGCAGCTAACTCGAGATCATGGACAAGATAATTCTTCTCATGAACCTTCAATTGTCCGGATGCGTAGGCAATCACCCTACCGTCTTGCATCAATACCGCTCCAAGGCCAACCCTCGAGGCATCACAATAGACAGTATAAGACCCCAAACCTGTAGGCAATATCAAAACTAGGGCTGTAGTCAAAGATGTCCTGAGCTTCTGAAAGCTCGCCTCACACTCTTCCGTCCACTGGAATGGAGCACCCTTTTGGTGATACACTGGGCCGAAGAAACCCTTATCAAGCAATTTCTGCAACTGCCCCATCAACTCCTTCAACTCAGGAGGAGCCATACGGCACGGAGGAATAGAAAGGGGCTGAATGCCCGGTAATAGATCAATGCCAAAATCAATATCTCTATCGGGCAGCATGCTCGGAAGGTCAGCTGGAAACATATCAGAGAAATCCCGTACTACTGGGACTGAATCAACTGTAGGGGTATCAATACAGACATCTCTTACATAAGCTAGATACGCGTCACACCCCTTCTCAACCATACGCTGAGCCTTAAGGAATGAAATAACTCTACTGGAAGTATGATCTAAAGTACCCCTCCACTCTACTCGCGGTACACCTAGCCTAGCCAGCGTCACGGTTTTGGCGTGACAATCAAGAATAGCATAATGGGGCGACAACCAGTCCATGCCCAGAATAACATCAAAGTCTACCATGCTAAGAAATAACAAATCTACTCTAGTCTCAAAACCACTAAAAGCAATTAAACATGACCGATAAACGCGGTCCACAACAAGAGAATCTCCAACAGGTATAGAAACATAAACAGGAGAACTCAAAGAATCCCGAGACACACCCAAATGCGGGACCAAAATAAGAAAACATATAAGAATAGGTGGGCCTGGATCGAATAGAACCAATGCATCTCTATGACGGATAAGGATAATACCTGCGATGACAGAATCGGAGGCGACAGCCTTGGTACGCGCAGGAAGGGTAGTAAATGGTGCTGGAATCATAGCATGGAAACTCTGCGGAGCACGCTGTGGCTGAGAAGTCTATGGAGGTGCACCCCTCCCCAATTTAGGGCAATACCTCACCACATGGCGTATGTCACCACACTCAAAACAACCTCGCGCCTGACGTGGCAATGGAAATTGTGCGGTACGGGTACTCTGAGACCCCTGAACACCTGAAACACGGTGCGAAGCCTGAAACGCAAACCGAGCTGGCTGACCCACAAAACCTCTACCATGCTGTACTCTTCCTCCAAAATAAGGGCCAGCGGATCTCTCCGGTCTACGAGGTCTCCTTGCCTCCCTATGCTCTCTCTCCTGACCTCCTCTAGTCTCTCCCTCCTGGTCCCACCTATCCTCTACTCGGCGAGAGATCCACACCACCCACTGAACTGGGACCACAGGCTGTATCTCCACAATACCTGGAACCTGACCAATGGGAACTCGATGCTCTGGAGTGGGGACGGCGGGAGTCTGGGTCCCTCCCCCAATCTGTGAAGTAGCTGGTACAACCCGAATTGATCCTGCCTGAACCAATGTACCAAACATGCTCAGGAACCGTGTTAAGGTCTCCTAAAGTGCTGGAGTAGTAGTAACAGTAGGGGTATCAGGCGCCTGGGCTCCAGCTGGAACTGCTAGTGGCTCTTCTGTAGCAGCTCGCGCGGGTGCTCTGGCTGCACCGCGTGCGCGTCCTCGGCCTCTACCCCTGCCCTGACCTCTGACGGCTCTCGTAAGGGACGCGGGTGTCCGATCACCTCCAGTAGCACGTGTACTCACCATCTGCGAGTGAATGGAAGACAGAAGTATAGGATTGTGATGTCAAAAATCTCGCACGACAAGGAAATCAAATGAAGTGGAATTTTCCTAACGGTTACATAGCCTCTCGTGGATAAGTATAGACGTCTCCGTACCGATCCACGAGACTCTAATAAACCGGCTTGTGATTCATGACTCCTATGAACCTAGTGCTCTGATACCAACTTGTCACGACCCCGGTTCGCCCTCCATGAACCATCGTGACGGCACCTAGTCTCTACGACTAGGTAAGCCTAACAATGCAGAAAATAAACAACATTCGCGGAAGAAATAACTGAAAATCAAAATAGTGAAATAAAATAGTGTTTGAAATGCTGCTCGGCATACACAATATCAACTCTCAAACTAATAACATTTCCCAAAACCCGGAATCTCATGATCACAGCTTTGAATGTCTACAAGTATCTAACTCCAGAATATCTAACAAAGAAAGGAAATACAGAAGGGCTAATACTTAAGGGAAGAGTAGAAAGGGACTCTTCGGTCTGAGGACGCGGCAGATATACCTCGGAGTCTCTACAAGCGCCTTGCCTCAAGCGAGATAAGTCTGAGTCGCAGTACCTGGATCTGCACATGAAAAACATGGGCATGAAGGGCGTGAGTACATCACAGCGGTACTCAGTAAGTGCCAAGCCTAACCTCGGTCGGGTAGTGACGAGGAAGGTCAGGGCCCTACTGAGATTAAATGAAACATAATATATAACGTAATAAGATAAGACAGTACGGTTGAAAGCTAACAGTAAGAATTTAATACAGGGAAATAAGGATAACAATATCTGAAACAGAGACAAAACAATCACAAGGAATACCACTCTTCACAAAGATAATAACCGGGGATCTCTCAGTGTCCCGAGGATCTCTTAGTATCCTCAATATGTGCTGGGGATCTCTTGGTATCTCGAGGATCTCTTGGTATCCTCAATATACGTGCTGGGAATCTCTTGGTATCCCGAGGATCTCTTCGTATCCTTAATATATGTACTGGGGATCTCTTGGTATCCCGAGGATCTCTTGGTTTCCTCAATATATGTGCTGGGGATCTCTTGGTATCCCGCACTACAGTCAAATTCAATATAGGGGGTCTCCTGGAATACTCATCCGTAGTCCCAAGAAATAAAAGAAAGACAACAATGTCAAGGGAAAAATCCACAATTTCATTCAAGAGCGATACAGTATGAAGTAAAACAGTATAATGATAAAGATAACAACAATTACAATAGAGAAAATAACGCAGAAATAGTACAACTCAACGCAGAAATGGCAACCGGGGATCTACCAGGATACCGTCCTGTATTCCCCAAATATAAATGTCCAGTGGATCTCCCGGGTGTCGTCCCATAGTCCAACTCATAATGCGCTGGGGATCTACCGAAAATCTCATTCCGTAGTCCCCAAATATAAATGTGCAGGGGGGGATCTACCGGGATATCGCCCGTAGTCCCCAAAGTAAACACACAGCAGTAGCATGAAGAATATTCAATTCAATTCAATTTCCCATACCAAAGTACAACAGATATTTCTAAACTAGCATGCTGCAGAGAATCCAAAGAAGGCAAATTGAGCAAGTAAGGCAATTAAGTCAATTAAACATGCTTCTCTAGGCTAATAGCAGGCTTAAATTACACGCAGTATGAACATAAAAAAAAGAATAACATTATAGTTACTTAAAGAAAAATATATTTTCAACAATTAGCACAAGCACGCACTTGTAACCTCACGTACAAGGCATTTCAATTATCAACAACCAAAACCTAAGGGGAAGTTCCCCCACACAAGGTTAGACAAGCCACTTACCTCGAACCGGCTCACAAACCCGAAACCACATTCTTGCCACGAGTACTCGACTCCAAATGGCCCAAATCTATTCAATTCAATTGCGTAATGTAAATAACACTTCAAATAACTGATTCTACAAATAAATTCTAAGCTAATACGCGAAGTTAGGAAAAATGACCAAAACGCCCCTCGGGCCCACGTCTCGGAATTGAGTAAAATTTATATTTTCAGAATCCTCATACTCTCACGAGTTCATGCATACCAAAATTATCCAAATCCAAGGTCAAATTCCCAATCAAAATTCGAATTCTAGGTCTAAGAACTTTCTTCCAATTTTTCCCTAATTTTCATCCAAATTCTGAAATTAAATGATGAATTCATGTTTAGATTAATGGGTTACAAGAAAAAAGGAGTTAAGAATCATTACCCAATTGTTATCTCTGAAAACCCCTCAAAACCTCGTTCAAATCCGAGCTCCCAAGCTTAAGTTTTGATAAAAATGGCCAAACCCTCGATTTTGAACTTTATGTTCTGCCCAGACGCGACCTTAATCGCGATCGCGGAAGCGTCTTCGCGATCGCGAAGAGCAACTTCACTGGCTCCCAGATTTACCCTACGCGAACATCCTTACGGGAACGCGATGTTTTCGCTGCTCAGCTCTACGCGATCGCGGTTGGCCTCACGTGATCGCGAAGAGTAACTTCCACTCCCCAGCTGCCTCACTTCTTCCTCTTCGCGAACGCGGCGTAGCCCACGCGTTCGCGATTCAACCCCTGCCTATACTACGTGTTCGCACTCGTCTTCCCGCGATCGCGTAGAACAATAATCCCGCTGCCTCCTCTAAGCCTTCACGATCGCGAGCATCCTCACGCGATCGCGATGAAGAAATGTCTGCAACAAAAACCAGCAAAAATCTAATCCTTCTCCAAGTCCAAAAATGGTCCGTTGAGCATCCGAAACACACCCGAAGCCCCCGGGACCTCAACCAAACATACCAACCAATCCTAAAACATCATTCAAACTTGTTCCAACTTTCGGAACGCTCGAAACAACATCAAAACACCAATTTAACATCGGATTCAAGCCTAAGAACTCCAAAAACTCTCAATTTACGCTTTTGATCAAAAAGTCTATCAAACCTCTTCCGAATGGCCTGAAATTTTGCACACACGTCATATTCAACACTACGGAGACTCTATCTTCCAGAATTCCATTCCGACCCTTGGATCAAAATCTCACTATCGAACCGAAAACTTTAAAAATTTAACTTTCGGCATTTCAAGCCTAAATTAGCTACGGGCCTCCAAAACACAATCCGAACACGCTCCTAAACCCGAAATCACCCAACGGAGCTAACGGGGCCATCGGAATTCTATTCCGAGGCTGTCTTCACATTGTTCCAACTACGGTCGAATTTCTAACACTTAAGCTCTCATTTAGGGACTAAGTGTCCCAAAACTCTCCGAAACTCAAAACCAAACATCCCGGCAAATCAAAACAGCAGAAACACACACGGAGAAAGTATTTAATAGGGGATCAGGGTGTTAATTCTTAAAATGACTGGTCGGGTCGTTACAAGGATATGGATTAATGATGTAGATATCTGCCTCTTCCTGATTCTGTGATGATAAATGATCAACGCTATCTGCAGGTAATTCTTTAGGTGGCTGATTTTGTGGTTCTATTTGTGTGATAATGGAGATGTATTTTCAATTGGAGTATTATGAGAATTGGGTTGAGAGGTGTTAGTATTATAAGGTATCTCAATAGGCATCAGCTTAGGAAGGTCTTGGTGAAATATGTCATCTTGGTCTGAAGTCATTCCTTTGAAAAGATATACATGTTCTCTAAATGTGACATCTCTGCTCACTAGAAATGTCCTGCTCTCCAAATCATACAACCTATAACCCTTTTGAGTTTCTAAATATCTTATTAGTATAGTCCTCCTAGCTTTAAGAGCAAATTTGTCTCCTTTTGGTAGAGTACTTGCAAAATATAAACAACCAAATACCTTCAGATGCTCAATCTTTGCTGGTTTCTTATAAAGAACTTCATAGGGTGATGGCCCTGATAGAACAGAAGTAGGCCACTTGTTTATCAAGTACTGGTTTTTTTACACAGTCTCCACAGAATCTATTTGGCAAGGAGCTTTGAAACTTCAAGGCTCTAGCTACTTCCAGTATATGCCTGTATTTTCTTTCCACCATCCCATTTTGTTGGGGTGTGTATGGACAACTACTTTGATGCACAATTCCTAATGAATTCAATAACTCATGACATTTTGAATTGAAGAATTCAGTTTCATTATCTGATCTCAATTTTTTGACATTCAAACCAAATTGATTATGCACCATGGTAAAGAATCCTTCAATACAACAACTACTTCACACTTGGACTGTAACAAACAAAACCAAGTATATCTGCTAAAATCATCCACCAGAGTTACAAAGTAGTGTTTTTTGTCATATATTGATATCCTATGAGGACCCTAAATATCTACATGCACAAGTTGAAAAATCTGATCTGTTCTACTAATACTAGGCTGGAAAGGTATTCTATTTTGCTTTGCTAAAGGACATATTTCACAGCTATGTTGTAACTTGGTATCCACCTTATTCTTTAATAGAGGAATATGCTGCATCGCAAAAGTTGAAGGATGACCTAATCTTATGTGCCAAAGTGTTGAATCTTCCTGCATTTGCACAAGACTTCCTGCTATAGCTGGGAATTCCCTGGTGAGCTCCTTCTTCAGCAGATATAAACCATTGTGTTCTTTACCAATCTCCAGTACCTTCCCACTATAAAGACCCTAAAATACACAAAAATCAGGAAAGAATGCAGCACAACATGACAACTCCTTAGTCAGTTTAGAAACCGACATTAGATTGAATTTAAAGTCAGAAACATGCAATACATCTCTAAGTGTTAAATCCTCTAATATCTTCACATTTCCTGTATGTGCTACATGACATTTACCTTCTGTAGGCACTTGCACACCATTGTTATTTTGGTTTTCAATCTTTCGCATATTATCTAATACTTCTTTATAAGGTGTAACATGATGTGAGGCACCTGTATCTATTATTCAATCATAGTTAGATTGTCTTGGACAATAATGAAGTTATACCTGCCATTAGAGTATGACAGTCATCTGGATCAGGATCTGGTTTGTTCAAGAGTCCCAACAGCTGTTTGTATTGATCTTTTGTGAAGTAATGCCCCTGTATCTGAGTAGTAGTGTTAGAATTTCCTCCGTCTCTAGCTTACATTAGCATACCCCTTCACACCAGAGTTTTGAGGTTTTTTCTTGCTTTTAAAGTCTGGTGGATAACCTATAATCTTGTGAGAGTTCTCATTCAAATGACCTTTGTAACCACAGTAATCACATATAAGACCTGGTTTACTTGCTGCCTTGAAACCTTGTCCTCTTCCAGCTAGCATAGTTAAAGGCTCCTTGTATGAATTAGCTACACTAAGTGTTCGTTGACTCTCTTTATGAACTGCTAATGCATATGCTTGATTCACAGTTAACACATGTGTTTCAAGTAGGATCTCACTTCTCATATGACTGTAGCTCTCATTTAAACCAACAAGGAATCCCGATAATCGTAAGTTTTTAAACTGATCTAGAAAAGGACTAGTTTCCTCTATAAGAGCTTTTTAGATAGGTTCCATCTATGAACCCTAGTTTGTTTTTCACCAACAATACCATTCTCATCAATCTACTCTACAACGTGTAGTTTTCAGGTCCTGTAAGCTTGATATCAACCAACGTTATTCCAGGAGTGTCAGCTTGTTGTAAAAACAGTGGGTGATTGTGATCAATTTCAGATTTCCAGTTTTCGCCATGACAGACCAGCTTAAGCTTCGAAAATGGCCGTCAATTGGAATTTTGAAATCTTCGATCCAATCTCAAATCGCCCGCTCTGATACCATGATAGAATCTGTGTACAGATTATAGCAGAGAACACGATTGCATGCGATTAAGAAGAAAATCAGTATAGAGAGAAGAGAACGAAAGAGGAGGAAGAAGCTTTCATTATCTATGTAACTAACTCTGTTAATACAAAGTGTTATTTATATACAGCTGGTTCACACGAGTCACGTGTGTAGAATAGGCAAAAGGACTAAAATACCCCTAACTAACTAACAAAACTACCGCAACTAATATGATCCTACTTTAATAATTCATTTTAAAGAGGAGTTTGATTTGGGGATCTTGTCTCCCTAAGTTTAGCTATAAATAGAAGAATTTATACTTATTGTAAGGGCATGAAATACCTATATGTAAAAAAGGTTAAACTTACTCTTGATTTATTAACATTCTTTCTGCTCAATACTCTGTTCTTGTTCTTGCTTTCGGGGAAGCTCACTTCTTAATCAGGCTTGTATTTTCTTCAAGTATTCTTAATTAATTTATTTCTGTTCTTTGTTACTTATATTCTTGGATCAAATTAATTTAGGTATCTATAAACCACGTTACAAACTCAATTGTACTGTTTCATGGGCAAACAATACTACTAATGATCTTGAACAAGTAAGCTTGTTGTATCTCGAAAATAGAGAGGAACTTATGATTTAACAGAGGACAAATAAAATTAAAACTAAATCTAATAGACTCCTCGACCTCCCAACAACCATGAACCAATGGTCTATGCTTTGTTTTTTGAAACTTATAGCAAAAATAAAACAAAATTACAACATTATGTTTTTACTTGAATTAAAGTTCTAAAACTCACTGGAAAATATTGTTCAAAGGGGGTTGTCGCTCCCATTCAAAAAGTGAAGGGAGTATTATTTCCCAACCATTAAAGCTTAAGGGGGTAAGTGGGATTTACTCTTGATTCTATCCATTTAATTTACTACAACCATTGAGGTAATTAAGGTGCAATATTTTAACGAACTTGATCAAGATCATATCTACTATGTTGAGGAAAATCGTGGATTAAGTAGCATGCAATCACATACAACGCATAAAGAAGAAATAATAACACAAGGATTTAACGAGGTTTGGTTAAACCTAATCCTCCGGCCAGAAGCAGTGCCGAATGAAGCATAAGGCAAGTAAAGCAAAGGCTTTAGGCCCCAAAATTTTAGGGGCCCCATTTTTCACTAGTAGTAGATTTTTGAATTAATTTTTAAAAAATTTGAATATCTTGAAGTAAAAAAAAAGTATAATTTTTAATAAACTAAGATTACAAACTTCAAAATTTTGAAGAATTAGAAGCGTATAAAAATATTTTTTATTTCCTATTTGGAGGTAAAAGAAATTGATATAACTAGGTGACTAGAATTTGGAAAGACATTGCCTTAACCGTGAAAGATATTGATGATTTAGACTTATTTTTTGATAAAAGAATTAAAAAATATAATACAAGTAGAAGATAATACACTAATTGGTAAACTTGATTAGATAAAAGGACTTGCTTTTTTTTTTCAAATGCCTATATTGCTTATAGAATATTATTAATCGTAAAGAGGTAAAATGAATACATTTTTTACAAAAAAAAAAACAGGAAAAAACAAATTAAAGGCCGCTCATCAAGGTTTGGCTTTAGGCCACCGACTTTGTTGAGCCACCTCTGCCCAGGAGCAAAGAGAATTTTTGACTATGAATGAGAAAATGAATTTTTACATTCCTATTGTAACGACCTGGCCGGTCGTTTCATGAGTTACCGCCCCGTTCCCCCCATTTCTGCTTCTTATTGTCTTATTCAATTGTATTATGTGTTATCGGGTTGGTTGGCTTGGGTTCGGAGAGGTTTTGGTAAGGGTTGAGACACTTAGTCTCTTTTAAGAAAGCTTAAGTTGGAAAAAGTCAACCGGATGTTGACTTATGTGAAATAGGGCTCGGATGTGAATTTCGATGATTCAGATAGCTTAGGGAGGTGATTTGGGACTTAGGAGTGTGATCGGAATGTGTTTTGGAGGTCCGCAGTAGATTTAGGCTTGAATTGGCGAAATTGGAATTTTGGCGTTTTCCGGTTGATAGGTGAGATTTTGATGTAGGGGTCGGAATGGAATTCCGGAAGTTGCAGTAGGTCCGTTGTGTCCTTTGGAAAGTGTGTGCAAAATTTCAGGTTATTCGGACGTGATTTGATAGACTTTTTGATCAAAAGAGTTTTGGTTGATTCGATGTTGTTTGAGGTATTTTGAAGATTGGTACAAGTTTGGAGAGTGGCATGTGACTTGTTGGTGACTTTGGTTGAGGTCCCGGGGGCCTCGGGGTGATTCCGGGTGGTTAACGAGTGATTTTGAGACTTGGTTGGACAGTTGAAGGTTCTGGTTGCTGTCATAACCGCATCTGCGGTTGGGAGGCCGCAGGTGCGACTCCCGCAGATGCGAAACCAAGCCGCAGAAGCGGCCAGGCAGGGTGTCAGGCGGAACCGCAGAAGCGGGTGCCAAGGCGCAGGTGCGGAAGGCTGACTGCACGTGCGGTCCCATCCGTTTAAGTGAAAACCGCAAATGCGGTTGATTTGACCGCAGAAGCGGAAAAGGGCCGCAGGTGTGGAATCCCTGGGTCAGAATGTATATAATTCTTCCTTCGCGATTTTCAGTGGTTTCACCATTTTTAAACACGTTTTCTGGAGCTTTTGGGCGATTTTGAAGAGAGAATTCAAGGGAACTTCATTGAGGTAAGGCTTTGGACAATAAAAACTCGTCCCTATAGTATTATTTCACGGATTAGACTTGGAATTTGTGGAAAATTTGTGTAAATATTGAAGAAACTAGGGCTTGGAAATTTAGGTCTTTGATTAGGGATTTCAAGGGCCATTTGGAGTCCGATTTTGGTGCTTTTGGTATGTATGAACTCGTGGCGGAATAAGGATTCCATTGATGAAAAATTTGTCGAATTTCGAGACGTGGGTCCAGGGTCCGGTTTGGTTAATTTCGGGATTCACGTCGTAAGTTCATTATTTTTGCATGGGCTTCATTCCGTTAGCATATATTGACGTCATGATTCTGATTTTTGGTTAGATTCGACGCGACTTGAGGCCGAGACAAGAGGCAAAGGCATCGCGGGCTAGAGATTTGACCGGATAGACGTAAGTAATGATTGTCAATATTGTTCTGAGGGTATGAAACCCGGGAATTCACATCGGTGTGCTATTTTGCGGTGACGCACACGCTGGATGACGAGCATTCGGTCGTGCACCGTTAGGGATTGTGACTTAGTCCGTCCCGTATGTCTGCTTAATTGCGTATTTGATTGAAAATTGTTTGCTATCATCATGTTTTGGGATGAATGCCATACTTGGGCCTCGTGCCAGGATTTTCTGCTATTCCTCACTATTTTGACTTAGTATTTGTATTCAGTCCTGCTATATTTTATTGTTTCCACAACTCAGCCATCTTTACTCATTTTTGATATTTTAAATGCTATTTTTGGGCTGAGCATCATGTTTTACTGTTGCCGTGTGGCTTGTGAGATTCTGACTGATTAAGGCCGAGGTCCTGTGTGGTGAGGATACTATGGGATCGGGCTGCACACCGCAGCATGTGATACTGATTGTGATATATCAGAGGCCGAGGCTAGATTTATTATGCCACGAGGTGGCTTGTGATTTATATGAGGCCGAGAGCCTGTTGATTATGCCACGAGATGGATTTATTGGGCTTGGGCCGCAAGGGGCCCCTCCCGGAGTCTGTACACCCCCAGTGAGCGCGGGTACTCAGTTTGTGATGTGATATAGCCCGAGGGGCTGATGTTGTTCCATGTTGTTGCCCGAGGGGCTGATACGAGTGATTGAGAGATAGCCCGAGGGGCTGGTTCTATTGGTATTTTTGCCCGAGGGGCTATTTTGTGTTTTCTATATTTTATACTGATTTTCATTCACTCGTTTGAACTGCTAAAGGATGTTTTAAAAATGGTTTTACTGAATTAAGAAGTTTTTATGAGTTCTTACTGTTTACTGTATTGTGCTGGTTTTACACTGCCTCGCTGTAGCATTTTGCTGTGTATTTACGTGTTTTCTTATCGCTCAGCTGCCTTTACTTTTATTACTTACTGAGTTGGCGTACTCACATTACTCCCTGCACCTCTGTGTGCAGATTCAGGAGTCCCAGGTCACGCTAGCGAGGGTTGATTTGCTTCCAGCAAGCTGTTTGGAGTTGACTAGGTAGCTGCTCGGCTTTCGTAGCCCAGTGCTTCTCCTTCCTACTTTTATTTCGTTGTCCTAGTTTCGTAATAGACTATGTTGTCTTTTTCATACTCTTAGACGGATTTTAGATGATCATGACTGGTGACACCCAGATGTCGGGTTGTGTTTTGTTTCCGCAGTTGATTTATTCACTTTGTTTTGGGATTTACCATTATTAATGACTTGATTACGAATCATTATATCTGTTAATTAAACTCTGGGTTTGTGTCGGCAGGCCTTGTCTTCACGAGAGGCGCCATCACGATCGGGTTTGGGTTTAGGGTCATGACAAGTTGGTATCAGAGCCTAGGTTACACAGGTCTCACGAGTCATGAGCAGGTTTAGTAGAGTCTCGTGGATCGGTATGGAGACGTCTGTATTTATCCTCGGGAGGCTGCAGAACCTTTAGGAAACTTCATATTCTTGAAATTCTTGTCGTGCGAATCTGTTGATCCGAGTACTAAACTTCTGTTATTTTATTCTCTCACAGATGGTGAGGACATAAGCGACCGGTCAGGATGGACGACCACCAGTACCACCAGCTGGGGCCACTAGAGGCCTAGGACGCGGTCGAGGCCGTGGTAGGGGCAGAGGTGTAGCCCGCACTGCAGCTAGCGCAGCACCTGCAGATCCACCAGCCGCCCCAGTTCACGATCAGGTCCCTGTTGTGGACGCTCCAGCAGTACCAGCTGTGCCCATTGTGATTCCAGGTCTTCAGGAGACCTTGGCCCAGATCTTGACCGCGTGTACGAGTCTTGCTCAGGCGGTCGCAGTTTCTACTGCCGCATCCACTTCTTAGGCCGGGGGAGGTACTCAAACTCCCACCGACCGCACACCCGATCAGGTTGTTCAGGGATTGCAGACACCGGAGGCACCACTAGCCCAGCCGGTGGCAGCTGGTCAGGGTTACGTAGCTCCAGTTATGCCAGAGGACGAGTAGCGCAGATTGAAGAGGTTTGGCAGACTCCAGCCTCCTACTTTCAGTGGTGCAGAGGGCGAGGATGGCCAGGGTTTCTTGGATAGATGTCAGAGGATTCTTCGCACCGCGGGTATCCTGGAGACCAGCGGGGTCGCATTCACGACTTTTCAGTTTACGGGAGCTGCCTTCACTTGGTGGGAGGCATATGAGAGGTGTAGGCCTGNGAAATAGTTTTTAGATGAACCAACGATCGTGACGTGGTTCAAGACATCTCGACCTCTCCTACTGCGGAATTTTGAGGGTCCTCCTCAAAATTCTGCCCCAGTTTACCGGGTTGCTGCTTCTTGACGGTTGCTTGCGATGATCGGCTGAAGTTACTTCGGAATTTTGAGGGTCTTCCTCAAAATTCTGCCCCAGTTTCCAATTGCAGGGGAAAATGAAAATTTTATTGAATTGTGACCGAACCCATAAGGCTGCCTACGTATCCCCTCTTAAACGGGAATCAGGTCAGACGTAGTTCAAATTACATAAGGAAATCATAAATGGTTACACATAGTATCGTTTGACTGCGTCTGAGTTGATTGGTTTTGGCCAAACTTCTCCGTCCATTTCTGCAAGTATGAGGGCTCCTCCTGTTAGAACCCGATGAACCATGTATGGGCCTTGCCAGTTGGGAGAGAACTTCCCTTTGGCTTCATCTTGATGTGGAAAAATCTTCTTTAACACCAGCTGTCCTGGTGTGAACCGTCTTGGTCTGACTCTCTTGTTGAAAGCTCGGGACATTCTGTTCTGATAAAGTTGACCATGGCAAACTGCATTCATTCTTTTACCATCTATGAGGGCTAGCTGTTTGTAACGACTCTCCACCCATTCTGCATCATCGATCTCTGCTTCCTGTATGATTCTTAGGGAGGGAATTTCTACCTCGGCGGGAATGACCGCCTCTGTACATTAACCAACATATAGGGAGTTGCACTAGTTGATGTGCGGACTGTGGTGCGATACCCTAACGAAGCAAATGATAGCTTCTCATGCCACTGCTCATGATTTTCTACCATCTTTCTTAGTATCTTGTTGATGTTCTTGTTAGCGGCTTCTACTGCTCCGTTCATCTGAGGCCTGTAAGCTGTGGAATTCTTGTGTTTGATATTGAAGGTTTCGCACATGGCTTTCATCAAATCACTGTTGAGGTTGGAGCCATTGTCAGTAATGATTGATTCTGGGATCCCGAATCGACAAATGATACGGTCACGGACGAAGTCTGCCACGACTTTCTTAGTCACTGCTCTGTAAGATGCTGCTTCAACCCATTTGGTGAAATAATCAATTGCTACTAGGATAAATCTGTGCCCGTTTGATGCGGCAGGTTTGATCGGTCCGATAACATCCATTCCCCAGGCGGCGAATGGCCATGGCGAGCTTGTTGCATTAAGCTCATTTGGAGGCACTTTTATCATATCTGCATGGATCTGACAGCGGTGGCACTTTCGAACATACTGGATGCAGTCCGTCTCCATAGTCATCCAAAAATAACCTGCCCGGAGTATCTTCTTGGCTAAGATATAACCGTTCATATGCGGACCACAGGTCCCGGCATGAATCTTCTCTAGCAGTTTAGATGCTTCCTTCGCGTCAACGCACCTCAGCAAACCCAAATCCGGAGTTCTCCTATACAGGATTCCCCCGCTGTGGAAGAAATTGTTGGACAATCTTCACTGTGTGTGCTTCTGCGTAGCATTTGCAAGCTCTGGATATTCTCCTCTGGCTAAGTATCCCTTGATATTGTGAAACCAAGGCCTTCCGTCTGCTTCTTCCTCGACATGAGCACAGTACGCTGGCTAATCATGAATCTTTACTGGAATAGGGTCTATGAAATTCTTATCTGGATGCTGAATCATAGATGATAGGGTAGCCAATGCATCGGCAAACTCATTCTGGACTTTGGGAACATGCCGGAACTCTGTCTTTGTGAACCTCTTCCTCAACTCCTGTACATGATGCAAATACGGGAGTATCTTGGAGTTCTTGGTTGCCCATTCTTCTCGGACCTGATGTATAAGTAAATCCGAATGTCCAATCACTAGCAACTCTTGGACGTTCATGTCAATGGCCATCTTGAGCCCTAAGATGCAAGCTTCGTACTCGGCCATATTGTTGGTGCATGGGAACATGAGCTTGGTGAATACCGGATAATGCTGGCCGATTTCTGATACTAGGACTGCCCCTATGCCAACTCCTTTGAAATTTGCTGCTCCATCGAAAAACATCCTCCAGCCATCATAGGATTTTGCAATGTCTTCTCCTCCAAATGATACCTCCTCATCAGGAAAATACGTCTTCAGAGGCTCGTATTCTCCATCCACAGGGTTCTCAGCGAGGTGATCTGCTAAGGCCTGTCCTTTGATTGCTTTCTGAGTCACGTAGACAATGTCGAATTCACTCAGCAGGATCTGCCACTTGGCTAGCTTGCCAGTGGGCATGGGCTTCTGAAAGATGTACTTTAATGGGTCCATTCTTGATATGAGATACGTGGTGTAAGCACAGAAATAGTGCCTCAACTTCTGGGCTACCCAAGTCAGAGCACAACAGGTGCGTTCCAATAGAGAATACCGGGCTTCGTACGGGGTGAACTTCTTGCTGAGATAATAGATGGCCTGCTCTTTTCTCCCCGTTTCATCATGCTGCCCCAGAACATAACCAAACGCTCCATCTAGCACCGCAAGGTAGAGTAACAGGGGTCTACCTGGCTCGGGCGGAACAAAAACTGGCGGCGTTGACAGGTACTCCTTAATTCTGTCGAAGGCTTTTTGGCAGTCGTCAGTCCATTTGGTAGCGGCGTCCTTCTTTAGCATCTTGAAGATTGGCTCACAGATGACAGTAGATTGTGCTATGAACTGGCTGATGTAGTTAAGTCTCCCCAAGAAGCTCATTACCTCCTTCTTGCTCTTCGGCGGCGGCAATTCTTGAATAGCTTTGATGGATCCAATTCTATCCCTCGGCGTCTCATAATGAACCCAAGTAGTTTTTTGTCAGGAACCCCAAACGCACACTTTGCGGGATTCAGCTTTAGGTTGTACCTTCTCAGTCTATTGAAGAATTTTCTCAAATCTTCCATGTGATCAGCGACTTTCTTGGATTTGATGATGACGTCGTCTACATATACTTAGATCTCCTTGTGTATCATGTCATGAAAAATGGTGGTCATGGCCCTCATGTAGGTGGCCCCTGCATTTTTTTAACCCAAACGACATCATTTTGTAGCAATACATCCCCCACGGCGTAATGAAAGCTGTTTTCTCAGCATCCTCTTCATCCATCCATATCTGATGGTATCCAGCAAAACAATCAATGAATGACTGCAACTCGTGCTTGGCGCAGTTATCAATCAAGATGTGTATATTCGGCAAGGGGAAGTCATCTTTTGGACTAGCCCGGTTGAGATCCCGGTAGTCGACACAGACTCTGACCTTCCCGTCCTTCTTCGGTACCGGCACAATATTCGCTAACCATGTCGGATACTCCACTACCCTGAGAACCTTAGCTTTGACCTGCTTAGTGACTTCTTCCTTGATTTTCAAACTCATGTCTGGCTTGAACTTTCTGAGCTTCTGTTTTACTGGCGGATAGGCCGGATCAGTTGGCAATTTGTGAGCCATAATGGATGTGCTTAGACCAGTCATGTCGTCATATGACCATGCGAATATGTCCTCATATTCCCTTAGAAATTCCATATACTCTTCATTTTCTGATGGTGACAAATGAACACTGATTCACGTTTCTTTGATGTTTTCTGCATCTCCCAGATTGACGATCTCAGTCTCGTCCAGGTTGGACTTAGGTCTATTCTCAAAATTCTCAACTTCTTTAACAATTTCTTCCGGTATATCATCTTCCTCTGAGTCTATGTCCGTTTGTTGCGTTGTCTCGTTGCATGTCACAGTCATTGGTTTATCAAGATAAGTAATAGTAATGCTGTTTGAGTAAAGTAATGAGAGAAAATAATATGAGTGAGATTTGTAAGAAAAATTGAAATACTTTAACATATTCCATAAGTGTTTTGAACATTGGAGCTCTTTCTTGAAAAGTAAAAATGCGAAGGAAAAATAAACTAGTAAAACAGAATAGTGCGTGGTGCTTTGTTCGGCCTTGCTACCCCGAGGCATGCCGGGCTCTGGTGGTTTTGACAGTCCAGTTGTTGAGGCGTGCTCCTCTGCTTACAGCCTGTATGGAAGCCAGAGTTCACGAACTAACCTTTGGGGAGGGGAATAAACAAAAGCAAAAGCAAAAAGGTAACAAGTTAGTAAGGATTATACGAAAAGATGTTGCAATATTTAAACACATAGTGCGGGGAATATAAAGCGTGTCCTAATTTTGGGGGGGACCTCGTTGTGTCCGAGGTAGGCCTAGCGACAAGTAAATTTGGAGAACTTAGAATGCTAAATGCCTCATTTTATTGATAAGAGAAATAAGGCGAATCCCAAAACGACACTAAATAACACGAAATAAAAATGTCACTAGTGGCCATAGGCCTTATTACATTTTCCAAAGGAAAAGATAAACTCCTATCTATTTGGTCCCAGAAGGACCTTCCCCAGATTCGGCGTGTTGGCTCCCTCGTACAGTTCTCCCAGCTCGCACAGTCCTAGCAACAAGTAGGCCCTAGCCAGATGTCCGCCTTCATTTCTTTCAGCAACCCAGCAATCTTCAACCCTCTTCAGAAACTTCTTTTCCAGCTCCACTATGCCCGCTCCAAACAGATCAGTCGTTTGTTGGCGCTGACAGCCATATCCTTCCATTCTCCAATTAGCTTTTGATTGGCTTCTTGTATTTCAAGGTGCTCATTTTCACATTCCCGCATCCTCTTGCGCAGTTGGTTGTACTTCACCTGTGCTTCAGCCTTTTCATCGATGATCCTGTGACCTCGAACAAACCCGGGCTGACCCAAATCGTTGTGATTGTCTTCCAGCCAGCCTAAATAATGTGGGGTAGAACCAGCATGGTAGCGATCTGGTTCGATGGTGTCTTTTCCTAAGACAATTTTGCAATGCCACATATGCTGAGCCTGGCACCTGTATGGACTGTCGTCATCCTGGAAGTCGGCCCGGAAGTGACTCATTTTGTCGACCCTTGGTATAACCTACTTCCTACCTGCCTGTCTCATAACCCGGATAGGGACATATGGGTAGGTTCCTTTCAAACCGATCAGTATCAGAAATGGCGCATCCCTAGATCGGATGGTGAATTCTTCAGCAGGGAACCACTCGAACATCCATTGCACTCGGTCCTCAGTAAGATTGTCGAAGAGTTCGACCCATTATTTAGCATTCTCTGGTTGGGCGAACATGTTGGGCATATAATTCATTCGCTTTGGGTGATGGAAGGCGATATGATCGTCCCAGTCTCTACGATGGATTTCCTGTAGGTACTCACCCTTTTGGAGGTGTTCCATGAGCCATAGTTGGAGTAGCAAATTACAACCCTCGAAATGTTTGGCTCCGTGTTGGCATCTTTCCAGGGCGCGATATATTTCTGCAACTATCATTGGCACAAGGCTGAATGGCTGTCCGTTAATTCCTTCCATCAAGGTTTTGGTGACCATGGCTAATCTGGTATGGATTCTTGCTTTATTCGTTGGAAAAAATATCATCCCCAAGAAACAAAACATAAATACAAAGACCCTTCGGTGGATGTGCCCCAATGAGGTGAGGGCGAATTCGTCCGGATAAGTACGGTATGATTTGCTGTGACCGTACCTTTCATACAAATGGTCAAAGGGAATGTATGACTCCTTCAAACATGTAAAGTCGGTATTCTTCTTTAGACCCATCATTTTAAAAAAAAACCCTACCCTTACGATTTTCCGGCATTAGCAAACCCGGAGTTTCCCATGGTATCCCAGCTAGTCCTCCCATTTCCTCAAGTAAAGGTGTCATTTCTATGTCCCCGAAGCGAAACACCGATCTATCACAGTCCCAAAACAGAGTTGCAGCTTCTATGATTTTGTTATTAGGTTGAATGTCTAGGAGAGAAGGCAGGTTTCCTAGATACTTCCTGACAAGAGTTTGATTGCTGGAATGAAGATCTCCCGACCAATTCAGCAATTTGGGGTGGATGTTGGTGACCATGCCGAATCTGGGGACTTCGTGCCTCATTTTCTGCAAAACAAAAGGTTAGGCCCTTTTCCCCCACCAGACTCGACTATTTTAATATCAATAATTGGCATAACAAGCATTTAGTTCTCCAAATAAATGCACAGAACGTGTTAGTGTCCGTTTGGGTTTCAAGGAAACCCAGTGGACTTTGGACGAGGCTATCTTAAAGAGTCATTATGCGGACAACATAACTGACTCGACTAAGTTTGACCATGATTCATGCATAATTTAAAGAGAAATGGTTTCTATGGGGTATTAGACTGGTACCCTTGAGCGGACAACTCAAGAGGGAAAGGCGCGGAACCGTCGACTACACCGTTGATCGACTGGTTTTACCGCAAATATGCCTTTGCCGGATTTAGGGGGTGATAATATTGGAAGGGCGCAACCACTCATTATAAGCGTTGCTATGGTCTTTGTTTGGCACGAGTGGAATATGATGTTGAATATGCAGTTACAATAATCAAGCAAGCTGTCACGTATTTGCACGTTCATAAAGTAATAATTACAACAGTTTCTCATAATTTATAACATTATTGAAAGAAAGCGGTAAAGGAAAACAATAAAAGAAAAGAAATGAAGAGCCAAGTCAGTTTCGTAGTGGATGAAGGAATAAATATTTAAAGGCATTTAAACAAATAAAGGCATATAAAGAAGCATAAAGTCACAAATAGCATGAAAAAGGTAAAAGCCTTAAAGAAATCCCCAGCGGAGTCGCCATGCTGTCGATGCCCCCTTTTTCTCGCGAAATCGGGTTTATGACATTTGGGCGGACAACTCTTTTCCTTTTGGGAATCGGGTTTGCAATTTAGAAGAGTCGCCACCTAATGATTGAGTGCATTAGGACACTAAGAATAAAAATAAAAAAAGAACCAGGGAATGGGTAAGGGCTTGAAATTATCTCGGGGGGAAGGTGTTAGGCACCCCCCAAGATCCACTAGTGTGGTTCCCATCCATGCTATAATTGTGACTTTAAATATGTCACACCTCCTTTTTCACTACACCCGGGAAAGGGCGTAAAGGAGTTTTTCCAATTAAAGGACAATCGAAACGGGATTCGTTTATTAAGAGATTCAGAGTCGCCACTTGGGAGATTTATAGTGTCCCAAGTCACCGGTTGAATCACGAATCGAGGAAAAGAATGACTCTGTATAACAGTCCGCGAACCAGAAATCCGAGTAAGGAATTCTGTTAACCCAGGAGAAGGTGTTTGGCATTCCCGGGTTTCGTGGTTCTAGCACGCTCGCTCAACTGTCATATTTGGATAGATATATGATTTTCAAACATGTTTTGACTTATGTACTTTTTAATTTTAACCGATTTATTATTATTTTTAAAGAGAATTGCAACGTCGTGAAAACACGTCTCGAACCATGTCACATAAATGCACCCATGGTTTTTGACACATTTCAACTTCGTTAGGATTTGGATTTGGGTCACATAAATGTGCACCCGCGTTTAGGAAGGTAACATTATTAAATGCCGGGCCTAAAGCAACTAGCGTATTATTAACTTTGCGGGAAGCCATGAAATTCGCTAAGTGGCACGTCCCGAGGTCTAAATATTTATAGAAGCAATTAAGATGGCCACGCAATTTGTGATTTTATTTGGCGCGGCGCACCTCGTTTTATTTTAAAGCCAACCTAAACGAACTATGATTTTCTATCATGTATTGTCTCTAAAATAAAAGAAAAGGCCCTAAGTAATTAGCATTGTCAATTATTATGCTCAGAAAGTATTCAAGAAAGATCGGGCCTTGGGTTCCAATCCGCACTTCAACAAAAGGGGCCCTTTAGTTCAATTGCTCTACTTAGTTTGGGAAGCCCACAATTGTATTTCAGGTTTCTACAACGTTAGATGCCGCAAAATGACTTGAAAGTCTTAACTACAAACAAATATAGTCAGACTTGGGGGCCACACGTTTGGGCCCAAATCAGTATCCAACGTCCAGCTATGGACTGAGTGCAATCCAGCCTTGGACGCAACTGGGCAATGTAAATGGGCTTCTATTAGAGCCAAGCCCAATGATGTATTCACAGGCAAACACGCAGTCTATATTGAGCGGAAGACTGATTAGCAATTTCCAGCTGCGATCTATGTTTTATACCAACTAACTGAGTCAATTTATTATGTACAACATATCTCTTTGATCAAAACTGTTATGCACTAATTATCTAAATACAAGCTGTTGAACATATATTCGAAATTCACATTGGAATCCAAGAATAACAGATAAAACACGAGACTCTCCCTTAGAGTTTTGACGAACTATGAATTCATCAGTTGAATCTAAGCNCGGGTATCCTGGAGACCAGCGGGGTCGCATTCACGACTTTTCAGTTTACGGGAGCTGCCTTCACTTGGTGGGAGGCATATGAGAGGTGTAGGCCTGCTGGTGCGGCACCTCTTACTTTGCAGCAGTTTTTCGCTCTCTTTTTGGAGAAGTATGTTCCACAGTACTGTCACACCTCCTTTACCCCCGTAAGAGTATAATAAAAGGAGTTTTTCCAATTAAAGAACAATCGAAACAGGATTCGTTTTATTAAAAGATTCAGAGTTGCCACTTGGGAGATTTATGGTGTCCCAAGTCACCGGTTTGAATCCCGAATCGAGGAAAGGGTTTGACTCTGTATTTCAGTCGCGAACCAGACATCCGAGTAAGGAATTCTGTTAACCCGGGAGAAGGGGTTAGGCACTCCAGAGTTCCGTGGTTCGAGCACGGTCGCTCAACTGCTATATTTGGCAAAATCTGATTTTAGTACATGTTATCCTATTGTGCATGTTTTTTTACAATTATTTAACCGCTTTTAGTTAGAAAATCTTTTAAGATAGTGAATGTCGTTTAAAAACGTGTTTTCGGATCACGTCACATGAAATGCACCCGGATCCTCGACACATTCTTATTCAACGTTTTGGGATTTGGATTTGGGTCGCATGAAATGCACACCCGTATTTAAGAAGGTAAATTTATTAGAAAGCACGCCTAAAGTGGCTAGCCTGTTATTATCTTTTTGGGAGGCCGTGAAATTCACTAAACGGCACGCCCGAATACTAAATATTTTAGTATAAGCATTTAAAGAGGTCCACGAAATTTATGGATTTCATTTGGCGTGGCTCACCTTATTTTATTATTTAAAGGCCATCCTAGAGCTAACTATGATTTTCTATTGGATTTGTCTCTAAAAGGGCCTAGTTAATTAGCATTATTAATTACCATTAAAAGTAATCAAGGCAAATGGGCCTCAAGTTCAAGTCCACACTTGAACAAGAGGAAATACCTCTTAACTCAAGTGTGCTACTTAACACGAAGGCCCAAAAACCTATGATTAAATCATTCAAGAGCCAAAACCTTTAATAAGTAAAAATGGGAGTTTTTAACAAGTTATGAGAAGCAGCCCCATAGGAGGGGATTGACATATCAAGGTTGTTCAAAACAGGCCCAGATTTTGATTGTGCAAAGTTGGACGGCCTGGGCCTGTGATAAGCCCAAATATCTGATGCCAATTTCATTTTGGGCTTGTTAGCACTCAACGGGCAGCTACACATATTGATTCAAATCAAAGACACAATCAGCCAAACGTTGGGCCTAATATAAGAGTTAGCTAATCTTTTTGAAGTTGATTTTAATTGATAATGGCTCAGATTGACGAAGCACAATCAGTTAGACTAGTGATCCAACATATTATTCCATGTTATTCCAATTTAATTCTCAGATTCATATGATAGCAAATCCTGAATTAACATGCCACATCTGACATTCTGTTAACTACTCGTAACAAATCGAATATCTAATTACTGATTACAAGTGAAAATATATGATCTCAAAGACAATTTTAAAACACGAGGAATTAACCTATGTTATATTAAGGCTAATGTTAGACTAGTGATCACCAATCCAGTAATCTCAAACAGTCCAATCCATGTTTATGTTAATACAAACCGAGACTAAGCTATACTAGATAAGTACATATCAATTAACATCTAANAGGGCCAATCGTAGGCCTGGGGCTGAAGGATGTCTCGGCTGAAAGCTGCAGGCAGCTGTTCGGGCTTGGCATTCGAACCCAGTAAGATAGGTCCCCATGTCAACTTATAGTTCAAATTAGCTAATTCACAGACGTTTTGAAGTTCAAATCCTTTCAGTTATGAAAATTCAATCTCACATGCAACGTGCAGCCCAGACAATCACTAATCACGATTCAATTCAACAATGCAATTTATTACTCAAGCTATTTGCGTGTTTTTCTGATTTTTATATTGAAGCCCTAGATGATTACTTTTGAAAATTGAAGTCTCAATCATGGAATCAAAATTCACTTACGGTATACAGAACGACTAACAACCTGATTTTATATCCATGGACATGCAAAATTTTTGTTTAAGTATTTACCTATTCGAACATTCAATTGCACATAAGTACCATCCTTAAGACTATATCAAGCTAAGAAATATCAATAGTCCAATACAGCTAGAAAATTCAGAAGTCTAGAGCAATGCCGACTACTCACAATATCCAGTTATTTATACTCTACCTAATCTAACCTATGAACATATGCAATACAGAAACAACAAAACAATCAACTCCTATTTCATCTAACAACTAACATGAAACTAGCTTCAATTTATCTAATCTACTACACCCAGGCATTCGTAGTCAATCAAATAACAGTCCAAGCAGTCCTATTACAATCCAATTAATCGAGATACAACAATACAATGCAACAGATGACACTTATAGCCGAATTAAGCTTCCATTTCATTTCACTTTTAAAACTGGGAATCTGCATCACAATGAACGCAGGAAGTGTACCTGGAATCAGAATACCAAAATGAAGAAGAAGTGGCAGTCAGCTGAGGCAGTGATGAGCAGTAGCCCAGATTCAAAACAATTAAATCAATTTCAGCTCCAAAATTGACACAGCAAACCCAGGAATGAACAGCAGCAGATTAAACACCAAAAGCACATGAAATTCAAACACGAATGAACCAAAATATGCTCAAAACCAACCAGAACTTCCTGGACTCGAACCAAACCAAATCCAAAGATATTCAGGCCATTTTTAATCTTCTATTGACCAGAAATTTGATCTATAGATGAAAATTTGACTTAAACTCTAAGAGAACTCCAATAGAACAGGATTTTTTTATAGAGTTTTTCTATTGTTTTTTTTTTGTGTGTGTTTTTGGTTTTTTCGAATTTTGAATCTCCAATTTCAGATCTGTTGAAATTGCAGAGACTGTTTTTGGGGGAGAATTTTGGGTTTCCAAACTTGTCATTCAAGGCAATGCACATGCCATTTTATAGGCATAAGGGAGGGCAGCCCTGAAATCCTCTATTTACAATGCAGTCCCTTATTTATTTTCACATTAGTCCCTTATTTTCTAACTTGTTACCCAAGCTACTATCCTAAGTTTTCTAAAATCTAACTTGAGCCCTATTCTAGAAGATTCTAAGGAATTCTATTCTAATCTATAGCATTCCATCCTATTATTAAAGCCTAAAATACCCCTGAACCCCCTTGAAATTACCATCATAGTCCCAAATGAATTCAGTCCTCTTTATACCCTAATTGAATCTATCCGCTATAGTCAAATTCATCTAATTAACAACTAATTGAACTAAGCATTACACTGAGATATTATTAACAACAACCATTGATTAACCTAACTGAACCAAGGTAAATTGATTACAACCCATCAACAATAACCAAAAGAAGTAATAAAACATATTAAACTAAAACAAACAATTCACACAAGATTGACTAAAAACAGATCAAAAGAAAATAGGCTAATAATCAAACTATTGGATTCCCAAATCAACAAACGACTGTCAACTACACTAAGCAGAGGTTGAAATACTAATCACTATGTTAAACTACACTAATCCGACTAAACGACTGAACATGCAGCAAATTAAAACCTAAAATCTATATTGACCCAAATAGCCCTAAATGAACACAGATCAAACTTCGAGAAAATAATTTCGGAGCTAATTCGAGATCCTAGCTTAACATAATGCAAGACGGAGAAGAAGGAAATGGACAGAACATGAAGAACTTACCAATTTGACCTCGAACCCAGACCCTTGAACTCGGATTTGATATCGACTCGATTGACTTCCGATACAGCTTCTAGATAATATTATGTGCTCATTTTGACAAAACAAACACGTAACATTATCTGGAACCGCATGAGAACAGATGTAGTTGAAACCCTAGATCCAAGACATGAAGATTTGAAGGCGGATTTGAAGGGTTTTGGGTTGGGATTCGGGTAAAGGAGGTCGGGGAGATTGTATGATATTAATTTGGGCGAGTTTGGATGAGCTAGGGTTTCACCGGATTTTTGATCTAATATTCGAGAGGATGGGTTGGGATTTGAGCGAAACTAATGGTAGATATGAGAAGAGGAGGAAGAGAAGAGACTGGGGTGTATTTTTGGGGTGATTTGGAGCACCGCCGCCGCCGTGGGCGATTTCCGGCGGCGGCGTAAGGCAGAGCCGGCGATGGAGAAGGGGGGGGAAAGAAGGTACGAGGAAGGCATAGTTTGTCTCTAGGGTTCAATAGGATTTTAGGACATTTTTATCCCATTGCTTTTGAACCATAGGAACCGTTGGATGAATAAAAAGGAACGGGCGAGATTGATTTTAATCTAAAGATATCAAAACGACGTAGTATTGGCATGAAACTACGTCGTTTGAGTGGTCTTAGGGGACTGAAGATTGGACCGGGTAAGGGGGTGTTTGGGCTTGGACTGGGAGCAGTTTGGAAGGGGTTTGGGGTTTGGGCTTGAGTGTTTGAACAAAAATGGCCCAATGTTGGCCAGCCCTTTGCTTCTTTATTTTAATTTCTTTTTATTTGTTTTTCTTCTTTTCTTTTTGTATTTTATTTACTTATTTGTTTTCATTTTGTATTTTATGTTTTTCTAACTTTATTAAAATGCAAAATCAAAGACCCACTTTGTTTCCAAAATTAAACTAATTAATTCCTAAAAATCTATTAAATCCTATTTAAAAGCAAACCCATGACAAATTCAACAATTAACAATTAAAAATGCAAAAATGGACTATTTTTGTTATTTTCTTTAAATTTTGTTCTAAAAACAGCTTAACCACTAAATAATCCTAAAATATGAAATTAGATCCTAAATGCAAATGTCATGTGTATATTTTTATAAAATGCAAACAATTAACAGAAAATAACACAAATTCACAAAAGTGTAGAATGATGAAATAAAAATTATTTTGTTTGACTTTTGGGAGTAATTCATATAGGGCAAAAATCACGTGCTCACAGCTGCCCCTCTTTTCCCGGAAACACGAAGAGTTTTTGTGCAAAGATAAGTGAGCGGAAACGAGCGATTTTTGCCCGTTCGAATACTCCGTGTGAAGCATTTTTAAAACCGTTTGACCGAATCCTGCTTCAAAGGTTTCCTACATATCCTTGGCTAAAAAGGAATCAGGTCAGTGTAGTTCGGGAAGGTTTGGTAGCTGGGACTACCAGGAGCTGTGACTTTCACTGCTGTTGCTGCTGCGACTGCTTGCTGACCTCCTTATTACACCATGTTAAAATAAAAAGAAGCTAGCCTAAGCTATGATCTATGAATTACAAAAGGGTCCTATCTATGTCTTCTAACTTGCTCTTTGTGTTGCCTTGAACTTGTATTCTTCCACTGGAATTCTCGCGTTGTTGCCTTGCATTGTGATTGGAGATGTTTTGCCATTCCTCCGAGTGATGGTGGACTGCTGAAGTTTGAAATATGTGCCTCTATTCTCCAGGCAGGCTCCTGATTGCTGACGCTTGAAAAGTATTCCCTTGTTCTCCAGGTGGGCTCCTGATTGCTGAACTTGAAAAGTGTTCCCTTGTTCTCCAGGTGATCTCCTGACTGCAACAAAATAAACAACAAAGAAAATTTCTGCCCCAGTTTGGTGACTGGGTATAGCATGTTATCAAATGTTAAAAATTAAAGGATAGAATTTGAATTGTACTTCCCTTGTTTTCCAGGTGGGCGCCTGACTGCTGAAACTTGAAAAGTATTCCCTTGTTCTCCAGGTGGGCGCCTAATTGCTGAAGCTTGAAAAGTATTCCCTTATTCTCCAGGTGGGCTCCTGATTGCTGAACTTGAAAATATATTCCCTTTTTCTCCAGGTGGGCTCCCGAGTGCAACAAAACAAGCAAAGAAAATTTTCTGCCCCAGTTTGGTGACCGGGTACAGCATGTTATCAAATATTAAAAATTAAAAGCTAAAATTTGAATTGCGCTTCCCTTGTTCTCCAGGTGGGCGCCTGATTGCTGAAGCTTGAAAAGTATTCCCTTGTTCTTCAGGTGGGCTCCTGACTGCAACAAAATAAACAAACAAAGAAAATTTTCTGCCCCAGTTTGGTGGCTGGGCACAGATGTGAGTGTTAAATTGAATTATCCTACCAACTATTATAAGGATTTGAAAGGTAAGTCCTATTATCCAGAGAGGTCCTGACAACTCCTAACAATTACGAACCTAAGTTATATCTTCTATTTGTTATCTAAGAGGTCTTAACTACTCCCCATTATCCAGGAGGGTCCTGACAACTTCTAGTTAAAAAAAACAGTTTTAACCTAAGCAGACCTTGTTATCTATATCTTGTTATCTAAACAGACCTTAAAACTACGTCCCATTATCCAGGGGGGGTCCTGAAAACTTCTAATTGAATCCTATCTTAAACATGCCAATTTTGAAACCCACTTATGCTCATTTGGGGTACAGTTATGGTAAATTGTGCTACTCATGATTGTCCCGACATTTAAACTAAGTCCCATTTCCCGGGAGGGTCCTGAGAGTTTCCAGTCATACCTGTTTGGGTGCTACCTTTCCTTACGGAGGGTTTCTCTGAACGAAATGTCTGCCCCTGTTTCAATCAAAGAAAAATCTTGTCAATATAAAATGGCGGCTAGTTGCTGGCATTCTTGCTAGGTACATCCCTGCTGCTGGGCTTTACTCCGTCCCGCTTCCCTGGACTTGCCTTGAATCCCCTCGACTTCCTGACCGAATTTCAACCCCTTGACTCTGATGACCCAAGTGTTCTATCTCGTATTGTTGTTTTTGTGTTTCTGACCCCTCTTTTTGAAACTTCGCTTCTTCCCCACAATTATTTGATTAATCCATCGATGAAACTTCCAGTGGTCCTTTATGACTTACTTTGCCTTTTGACATCTTTGATATATTCTGGCCCTGTCTGTACAACTAGGAAGCTGGTAGTTAGCCCTGACATTCCTTCCTTTTGTTTCGAACAGAACTGACACTGAAACATCTTAAAGATAAACCTCGAAAGAATGAAATGCAACGACCTCGAGGATTAAGGATAAAGAGAATCCGAGAACGGATGATTTGTAATGAAGAAAGCAGAGGATAAGACTTATCTTAGTGGAACAGCTGGTACCATTGAGCATGCCATGCACTTTGGATTAACCAGCCCAGTCTGTCTAACCAATCAACTTTCGTTTGCCACATTTGCTATTCCGGACTTTCAGAACCTGATCTTCACCCAAACCCAAACCTTGCTCGTCTTGCAATGTCTTGAGCAGCTTTTGACCACAGACTTGTCTCATTTGCCCGTCTGAAAAACTCACCTTCGCCTTACGGTGCCCGTGAGGGTTTTCACCAATAAGACTCTCTCATTTTGATTTCTCTCAACTCACTTCGCCTTACGGTGCCCGTGAGGGTTTTCACCAATAAGACTCTCTTATTTTTTATTTCTCTCAACTCGCTTCGCCTTACGGTGCCCGTGAGGGTTTTCACCAATAAGACTCTCTCATTTTTGATCATTTTCTTCTTGCACCGGAGTGTTTCCCCTGACGTGAATCACTTTTACTTGCTCGTATTGGAACTTCCTGAAGATTGATCAGAAGGTCTTCCTTTGGACCGTAATGTGAGCTTTTGGATAGGGTTAGAAAGAAAAGGTATCAAAGGCTCAAAACAATTTAACATGGGTTTAAAATTACAACTTCCGGAATCAGATTTCTCACAACAACCACAACTTTTGCCCCAGTTTCCTCCTTGGGGACTTTGGACCTTTATTTGGTGTGACTGAACCTTAGAGAGAGGCTGCCTACGTACCCTTTCGGGATCAAGTCAAACGTAGTTCAGGTCATAGAAATTACTTTGTTGTTGCAATCTTTCCTTTTCTTCCACTTTCTTTTCTTTCTTTTCATTTCTTTTCTTTCTTTTCTTGTCTTCATTTTCTTTTTCTCTTTTTCCTCTTTTTCCCCCTTTTTTTTTATTTTTCTCTTTTTGCCTTCTTTTTCTCTTTTTTTTTCTTTTCTTTTCTTCTTCTTTTCCCTTTTCTTTTCTTTTGGACTGTGTTTTCTTATTTCTTCACTGATTTTCCTTGCTCGAGCTCCCGAGTTGTTATTAATTCCGAAAGAGGGGTACGAACAAAAAATAAATGAGGCTCAAAAGGGATAACAAAGGATAAAGTGTTTAGATAGCAGAACAAAATGCCTTCGTCATTTCAATCTCAAAAATATGCCAAACACAATGAAGTACAATTAAACCAAGAAATCATACATAGTATCGCTTGACTGCATCAGAGTTGATAGCCATTTCTACACATTTTCCTTCCACATCTGTCAAATATAATGCACCATTGGACAACACCCTGGTTACAACAAATGGCCCCTGCCAGTTCGGGGCGAACTTTCCTTTCGCTTCAGCCCAATGAGGTAAGATACGCCTCAACACCAATTGCCCTACTTCAAACTTCCGCGGGCGCACTTTCTTGTTATATGCTCTCGCCATTCTCTATTGGTACAACTGACCGTGACATACTGCTGCCAATCTCTTTTCATCAATCAAACTTAGTTGTTCCAAGCGGGCTTTAACCCATTCATCATCATCAATTTCCGTTTCGGCAATAATCCGAAGGGATGGTATTTCAACCTCTGCGGGTATTACTGCCTCAGTGCCGTACACCAGTGAATAAGGAGTCGCCCCTATTTGAAGTGCGGACAGTAGTGCGATAGCCTAAAAGGGCGAAAGGTAACTTCTCATGCCATTGCCTGGACCCTTCTACCATTTTTCGAAGTATTTTCTTGATGTTCTTGTTAGCTGCTTCGACCG
Source organism: Nicotiana attenuata (assembly GCF_001879085.1). Taxonomy (NCBI): domain Eukaryota; kingdom Viridiplantae; phylum Streptophyta; class Magnoliopsida; order Solanales; family Solanaceae; genus Nicotiana; species Nicotiana attenuata. The sequence goes on along the minus strand of NC_032000.1, from coordinate 29,753,713 downwards.
CTCCATTCGCCTTAGGACGATATGGGGTGGAATTGCGGTGCGTGATCTTAAACTGCTGACATGTTTCTGCCATCAAATGACTGTTGAGGTTGGCACCGTTGTCCGTGATGATTACCTTCGGGATCCCAAACCGACAGATGATACTCGAATGCACAAAATCGACCACCGCCTTCTTGGTCATAGATTTGAAGGTCTTCGCCTCCACCCACTTAGTGAAATAATCAATAGCTACCAGAATAAACCTGTGCCCATTTGACGCTGCTGGCTCGATCAACCCAATGACATCCATTCCCCAAGCAACGAACGGCCATGGTGCCGACATTGTATGCAATTCAGAGGGTGAAGAATGAATCAAATCTCCGTGTACCTGACATTGATGACACTTGCGCACGAAACTGATGCAATCCCGTTCCATAGTAAGCCAATAATAACCCGCTCGGAGAATCTTCTTTGCCAATACATATCCACTTATATCAGGTCCACAAACTCCCGCATGCACCTCGGTCATGATAACTGTAGCCTGTTTAGCATCCATGGATCTCAATAATCCAAGATCTGGAGTTCTCTTGTACAACACTCCTCCACTGAAGAAAAATCCGCTTGCCAAGCGTCGAATTGCTCTCTTTTGATCCCATGTAGCATGTGCTGGGTATACTCCCATCCTGAGGTATTCTTTGATATCATGGAACCACGGCTCACTATCAAGTTCTTCTTCCACCATATTACAATAGGCATGCTGATCTCGGACCTGAATTTGTAACGGGTCCACATAAGCCTTGTCTGGATGATGCAGCATTGACGCCAAAGTGGCCAAAGCGTCGGCAACCTCATTGTGAATCCTTGGAATATGCCTGAAATCTATTGATCGAAACCGTTGACAAAGTTCATGCAAACATTGTCGGTACGGTATGAGCTCCAAATCTCGTGTTTCCCATTCACCCTGAATCTGGTGTACCAGAAGATCCGAGTTACCCATGACCAAGATTTCCTGGACACCCATGTCTATAGCCAATCTCAAACCCAAGATACACGCCTCGTATTCCGCCATGTTATTGGTGCAATAGAAACGAAGTTGAGCCGTGACAGGGTAGTGTTTCCCTGTCTCGAAAATCAATACTGCTCCTATCCCGACGCCTTTGGCGTTGGCAGCCCCATCAAAGAACAGTTTCCATCCTGGCTTCTCGACCTGTTCTATTTCTTCAACATGCATTATCTCCTCATCGGGGAAGTATGTCTTCAAAGGTTCATATTCATCATCAACTGGATTCTCGGCCAAATGATCAGCCAACGCTTGTGCTTTCATTGCAGTCCGGGTCACATAGACAATATCAAACTCCGTAAGCAAGATTTGCCACTTCACCAACCTCCCCGTGGGCATGGGCTTCTGAAAAATGTACTTTAACGGGTCCAACCGAGAGATGAGATAGGTGGTATATGCTGACAAGTAATGTTTCAACTTCTGCGCTACCCAGGTTAAGGCACAACACGTCCTCTCAAGTTGAGTGTACTTCACCTCATACGATGTGAACTTCTTGCTGAGGTAGTAAATTGCCTGCTCTTTCTTTCCCGTGATGTCATGCTGCCCTAGTACACAACCAAAAGAGTTATCCAAAACTGTCAGATAAAGGATCAAGGGTCTTCCCGGCTCCGGCGGGACCAACACAGGTGGACTAGCCAAATATTCCTTAATCTTGTCAAATGCTGCTTGACATTCATCCGTCCATCTGACCGCAGCATCTTTCTTTAGCAGCATAAAGATGGGCTCGCAAGTCGTTCTGAGCTGGGCAATGAACCTGCTGATATAATTCAACCTGCCAAGCAAACTCATCACCTCTTTCTTGTTCCTTGGCGGCGGTAGCTCCTGAATGGCTTTGATCTTGGACGGGTCTAACTCAATACCGCGTCGACTTACCACAAATCCCAACAACTTCCCAGAGGGACTCCAAACGCACACTTCGCTGGATTAAGTTTGAGGTTGTACCTGCGGAGCCTCTGGAAAAATTTCCTCAAGTCCTTGACATGGTCATATTGTTTCCTCGACTTTATGATCACGTCGTCTACATAGACCTCAATTTCCCGATGTATCATGTCATGGAACATGGTGGTCATCGCCCTCATATACGTTGCCCCTGCGTTCTTCAACCCAAATGGCATGACCCTATAACAATACGTTCCCCAAGGGGTGATGAATGCTGTTTTTTCCGCATCCTCCTCATCCATCAAAATCTGGTGATAGCCTGCATAACAATCTACGAAGGAACCAATCTCATGTTTGGCACAATTGTCAATCAATATATGGATGTTTGGCAGTGGGAAGTTGTCTTTCGGACTCGCCTTATTGAGATCACGGTAATCTACGCACACTCTGGTCTTTCCATCCTTCTTTGGCACAGGCACAACATTGGCTAACCAGGTGGGATACCGCGTGACCCGGATGACCTTTGCCTCAAACTGCTTGGTGACTTCTTCTTTGATTTTCACACTAATGTCTGTTTTAAATTTCCTTAACTTCTGCTTGACAGGAGGGCATGCTGGGTCGGTGGGCAATTTGTGGACCACCAAATCAGTGCTTAAACACGGCATGTTGTCATATGACCACGCAAAAATATCTTTGTACTCAAACAACGGTTTAATTATCTCTTCTCTGAGCTGAGGTTCCAAATGGACACTTATTTTCGTTTCCCGCACATTCTCCTGATCCCCTAAATTGATTGCCTCTGTGTCATTCAGATTAGGTTTGGTTTTTTCTTCAAAATGGCTTAATTCTTTACTGATTTCCTCAAAAGCTTCCTCATCATCATATTCTATTTCGTCATCACACTGAATTTCTTGTATTATTATGTCGGAGTTAGATTGGCATTTAAGACTGGGCCGAAGACTCCTCATGCATAACACATCACTGAAACCAGCGTAAAAGGGACTGTACAAGAAGGAAAAGAAAGACAAAATAAAAACTATCAGGAATGAAAAAGAAGGGAAATTGCATTTCATTAACATTTAGGATAACAAGGTTTAACTCATCCAAACGAACGGAACATAGCATCCGAATTACAACCTTGGAAATAATCCAGATTAAACTGAAAGGAAATCAAAACTAACTACCAAGACTCCCTCCGGGTAGGAAGGGGAGTTGCTTCCCAATTGTTAAGCTTTGCCTGGGGCCCCACGAACTGAACATCTGCCTTGCTTGGACCTTCTCCGGCCTCCAACACATTCACCTCATCAAACAGCTTTTCAAACCTCTCGATCAGCTCCTTGTCGGGATCAACCACACCACTGGGCATTGCTGTTGCTAGGCGCTTCTTAGTACCAGGCCTGACAAAGGAACGGGAAAGACGGGGAATAGGGTCCATGCTTTCTTTTTCATTTTTCTAGCTCGCCTTATGTCTGCAGCAGTGGGCTTGGAGCCTAAACCAAAAGTATCCAGATTTCCAGGAAGGGATACCGGCTGTACGATGCCTTGTAAAGAAGCACCCAAGCCTTTTCCAGGTACAAATCCGTTCTTCAGCATTTCCGACGCAACCATGATGGATGCAGCAGCTACCTTTGGCACAGGAATACACTCCCCTTCCGGGATCTTTTCAACCGATACCGTATCAAAGACTTGATAAACCCATGGACCTTTGTCGTCCTCAGCTTCTATGAAAGGCACAATGTCACCACCCAGAGTACACGAACTATCTTCCCCATGCACCACAATCTCTTACCTGTCCCACTCGAATTTGACCATCTGGTGCAAGGTCGAGGGCACTGCTTTTGCTGCATGGATCCAGGGTCAGCCTAACAGGAGATTGTAAGAGACGGCCACGTCGAGCACCTGGAACTCCATAGTAAATTCAACCGGACCTATCGTCAGTTCCAACACTATATCCCCAACTGTGTCCTTTCCTCCTCCATCAAATCCTCGTACGCAAATACTATTCTTGTGGATTCTCTCACTGTCTACCTTTAACTTTTCTAGGGTGGAGAGAGGGCAGATGTTTGCACTGGACCCGTTGTCAACCAGCACCCGGGTGACCACAGAGTCTTCATATTTTACCGTGAGGTAGAGCGCTCTATTATGCTCAGTGCCTTCCAAAGGCAGCTCATCATCAGAAAATGTAACCCTGTTGACCTCGAAAATCTTCTTTGCTATTTTCTCTAGATGGTTCATAGAAATCTTATCAGGAACATGGGCTTCATTCAAAATTCTCATCAATGCCTGGCGGTGCTCATCCGAGTGGATCAATAATGATAGCAATGAGATCTGTGCCGAGGTTTTTCTCAACTGTTCTACAATGGAATAATCTTGTGCTTTCATCTGCTTCAAGAATTCTTCTGCCTCTTCTTCAGTTACGGCTTTCTTTACTGGTACTAGATTATCTTTGGTGATTTTAGCTTTTCTCAGCTCGTCAGG
>NC_032000.1:29731127-29747739 GCF_001879085.1 Nicotiana attenuata | reverse complement strand
GGCAGGCGGGCGTCATGTGGCACAATCAGTCCTTTGCAAGTCATGCTACCCTGGCCTCCCACTCTTCGCTTGTCCCTTAAGGACTGTTCTGTGCTTTTCAACTTCCTGGGGTACCTCAATCTCGCCCTTCTCTTCCCGTAACCCTTTCATTTTTAGCATGAAACTGCTCATCCCGGGAGCTCTTCTTGTATGGATCAAGGACCCTGTGGGCAACCTCTGGAGGGTGAAATTAGGCATTACGCGCTTTGAGTGGGTATTCATTGCCTGGGGTAGTGGATATGACAGGAGGGCAATATTGGGGAGAAGTAACTGGAGGATACGTGATGGAGCTACTAGGGTGGTTGGGAAAATTGTGATAAGCGGGTGTATCTAGAGAATACGGAGGATCATCCGGCATTGTGTTGGGAGTTTGGGTAAGGGCAGCATCCGGAAAATTGGTGGTGGCAGGGGTGGTGCCTTCCCAGTCATCCAGGCTTGATACATGTCTGCCATGTGTTGTCTTAACATCCGCACCTCTTCAACCAACCCATCATCCCGTTCATCCAACTGTTGTCGGACACTGGTATTAACCAACTCAGTTCTATTAGTTGTTTTGACATTGCCTTTTGTCCTTGTGTTTAGTAAAAGAAGAGTTACCACTTTAAAACCACAAACCAACCACCTTTCTGGAATGACATGACAAAATGAAACCATCACGTTAGCGTTAGGGAATTTAACATATTGGTAACAGCTTTTGATCGGTCGCATGCGTCATCCCGGCCTTTTGCAAACTTTCTCTTCCTTTGTTTTTATTCTTTTTCCTTCTTGTGTTTTCTTCTTTTCACTCTTGCCTTTGTCTTCTTTTGTTCCTATTCTCTCCCTTTCTCGATTTTTCCTTTCTTTCTTGTTTTTCCGCTCTTTTCTTTTCTTTTTGCCTTTTCATTGTTGTCCTCTCTTTTCTTTTCCTTTTTTTGTTTTTTTTTCTTTTTCCTTTTGGTTATGGTCGAATCCTATGGGGATTGCCTACGTATCATGACCCCGCATGAATCAGACCAAGCGTAGTTCTTGAAGAATAAATGTAAAGTAGAAGCAAAATGTTTTTGGGATTTTCAATTTTATTGATAGCAAATACGACTATTACAAGGACTCAAAACTGACAGATTAGGACAACCAGTACTACAGACTCCCTATTCCATTACAGACTCAATCAACTGACTGACTTTTAACAAAACGGAAATACAGACTCAGACAACTGACAGACTCTAGTAGAAAAGGAAATACAGACTCGAATGACAAACTCTAGTAGAAAAGGAAATACAGACTCGAATGACTAACTCTAGTAAAAAAAGAGATACAGACTCAAAGGACAATCATGAATACATTAAAGCTCCTGGTGCCTCCGGGACATCGTTCGGTCTCGCAGCGGGCCTATACGCAAGTTCCCCTTGAAATCTGTCCAGGTCACTCATTATCTGCTTCACAAATATCATCACCGATGCAAAGAAGGTGGTACAAGTCATGTTCTCGCACACTTGGCATTTGCTAGCAATGGAGTGAGCAACGGTTAAGATTCCCTCTCTGATTCTGCCTTTTTCTTGAAGCAACCGCCCTATCTGTTGGGCCCTAGCCACCAAAGTTTGCTCGGCTACCTGGTTTGTTCTTGGAGTTGTTGCAAGTCCATTTCTAACTATGCCAATGCCGTGTAACAGTGCTCTCTTTCAACTTTGAATTCTTTTGCCTGTTTGATCATTCTGTCCTCTGTGGCAATGACCTTTTTCTTTAATCCCGTGACCTCATCATCGTATTCTTCTTTCAACTGCTTAACCATGCGGGCCCGTTCTTCCGCGTTTTAAGCCAATTGTTTCCGAACCCCGGCTAATTCCCTTTCCGCTTTGTTGAGGTCAAAACTGTAGTCATTCACTTTTTGCCTTAGATTTTCTATAAGCTTTGCATCTTTGGCACTCCTGACGGGATTTTCGGCTGCTAGCTTCATCTTTTGGATTTGGGATCCTAAGGCTTCATTCTCTTTGGCCAATTTCTTTCTCTCACCTCATCAGCCGCGGCTTGCACGCTGTTTTCAAACTGGAGATCTTGGACCTGTTTTTCTAATGCTCCTATGCGGGCCCTGTATTCCCTTTCTTTTTCTAACTAACCCCACTGATCCTGTGATGATTCAACAAAGTCTTGGAGGTGTGGTCTTTTAGCTGGCCTCTCGTGCTCATGTTCTCTCCTATAACAAGCAAGATATTCTGGCAACACTTCGCCTTTGGCCCGATCCTGTACGCAAGTATTTGCTTTTAAGTATTGACATTCGTTCCAAATCTGGTAGACTCTTGCTTCAGGAAACTGTCCGTCAGGGCTAATCTCAATTACCTGAGCACTAAGATCCTCATCCTGTGGAACTATTTGGCATCTCCCCAGTTGTCTCAAAACCCGATATGGAGCGTAAGGCCGGATGCTCTTAAGTCCCATCAAGAGAAAATGCGACCTAGCCGCTGACATGTACATGATTTCATCGACGGGTAACCATCCAAGTGTCCACTGTACCTGACTGGCAGTGAGAGTCCGAAAGTATGATGTCCACGTGGTTACTCCTTCAGGTAAGCTGACCCTGTCAATTCTTGTGTAGAACTCTCTTATGCAGGTTTTCTCAGATGAACCATAACTCAGGAATTGAGGACGATGGCACAGGTGTTCAGTCATCCACATTTGCAACAAGAGATTGCACCCTTCAAAGAAGTTCCCTCCGGCTTTGCAGGCTGTGAGAGCTCGGAAGATTTCAGCTATTATCATGGGTGCAAGAGTCCTTTTGGCTTGAGTCATTAAAGTATTGACGACCCCGGTTAATTTTATGTCAATGTTTCCATCTTTCCTCGGAAATACCAAAAGTCCCAAAAAAACCACCATAAAAGCAAAACGCCTATGTTCTTTCCATTTTTGGCGGTTTCCTTTACTACATATCTTGTTTTTCGGGTCGTTGAACCCTCCTATGTGGCCATATCTGTGGTATATGAAGTGTGGAGTACAAAACCCTTTGCCAAGTCCGGATTGTGGACCGTCCTGATTATCTTCAGTGAGTCTAAGAACCTGTGCACAGCTACAGTTCTTGGGGCAACCAAGTATTTTTATCTTAAAGGCACCTCATTATTTCCAATGTACCCGGCTATCTCCTCCAAGGTCGGGGTTAGTTCAAAGTCCGAGAAATGGAAGACGTTATGTGCCGGGTCCCAACATGTGACCAATGCTCTGATGATGTCTCCCCGAGGCACAATCTCTAACAAACCAGTAAGCCCTTTCAAATACTTTTTGACCTCGTCCTGTCCTTCTTTACCCAGATCGTTCCACCATAGACGTAACTCCAGAGGGATTTTAGTCATGATTGAGAAAGGTTCATTTTGAATCGTGCTCATCCTGCACATATATTAAGGTGATTTAATCACTTATTTTGACCTAACAGAAAAAAATGACACTATTTTGTTCAAATTTCCAATTTAAAACAAGCAGCCGGTTTTGCGGATAAGGCCTTTCAGCACTTCATAAAGAAGATTTTAAGGCTGTGCCCGCTAACCGTTGAAAATGACCCAAGGTGGCTGTTCTTGCAAAAACGGCCTTCCGGCGCCCTTTTAGGGATGTTTGGCTTATTTTTGACAAGAATGGCGTCACCCGACTTATTCATGATGAAATTAAAAATTCTGGCATTTTTTGGCTATTTTTGCAAAGGGGAGGTTGGACCCGATGAGGGTTGCCTACGTATCTCACATCCGGTGAGAATCAAACCTGCGTAGTTCGGGCCAATAAACTAACTACTTTCGAAAACAAAACTCTTTTTTTTGTTTTTTTTATTTTTTGTTTTGTTGGCAAATACACTATTTCTGAAAGCAAGACAAACTAACTTGAAAATAAAACTCTTTTTGTTTTTCTTTTCCATTGGCAAACAAAATAAACTAAAAAATTACTTTTCTTTTTTCTTTCATTTTTCTCAAAAATCCGGCAGAATTTCGGCACTACTTGGATATTGGTTTTTCTAATATAGGTAATTAACTCTCTACACTGCTATTTTCTCTTTTTCCCTTTTTGTTTTTCAATTTTTTCAGATATTCAAAGCCGGTCAGCATGCGAGTCCAAAACAGATAAATGCACGAGTAGGATGCATCAGGATGGTCCATTTTCCGGGTACACCTATCCTAGACAGACCCAACCCCTGTGTTGAGTCCCCTAAGTCATATGCACGTGATGCAAATAAGCGTTCCTACTAGGGATCCGGCATGAGGTCAAGTTATTCTAGGTTCAAAACCTGGGTATATGTTCTAGACTGTGTACCCGAGCGGACAACTTGAGTCGAGGAGGGGACTATGTACCGGGGACCCGCAAGATCGTCCGGCTTAGTAACTTGTCCGAGCCACTTTCTTATTTCAGGGTATGACACTAACAGAATAGGGAGTCTCAACCAGTAAGCACATCCCCGGAGGTGAGAAGAGAAGGGTTTCGACACAGTTTATATACAGTTCAGATAATATCAAAGCGGTAAAGCATTTAGCAGGAAACATGTAGGAAAATCAGATAAAGCCAAACATAACAATTATTCTAAGCTCGAATTCTTAAACCCTGAACCGAAGTTCTGGGTTTGTGTCCCCAGCAGAGTCGCCAGAGCTGTCACACCTCCTTTTTCACTACACCCGCAAGGGCATAAAGGAGTTTTTCCAATTAAAGGACAATCTGAACGGGATTTATTATTAAGATTTTAGAGTCGCCACTTGGGAGATTGATGGTGTCCCAAGTCACCGGTTGAATCCCGAACCGAGGAAAATATGACTCTGTTAACAGTCCGCGAACCAGAAATCCGAGTAAGGAATTCTGTTAACCCGGGAGAAGGTGTTAGGCATTCCCGGGTTCCGTGGTTCTAGCACGGTCGCTTAACTGTTATATTTGGATTTATCTGATTTCAAAACATGTTTTAGCTTATGTTCTTTTTAACCGTAAACCGCTTCTATTATTATTTTTAACGAAAATTGCAACGTCGTGAAAACGTGTCTCGAACCACGTCACATAAATGCACCCGTGGTTGTTGACATATTTCGACTTCGTTGAGATTTGAATTTGGGTCACATAAATGCACACCCGAGTTTAAGAAGGTAAAATTATTAAAAGTCGCGCCTAAAGGGACTAACGCGTTATTATCTTTGGGGAAAGCCGTGAAGTTTGCTAAACGGCCCATCCCGAATTCCAAGGATTTTACTACAAACTTTTATTGAGGGCCCCGCAATTTGCATTCTTATTTAGCGAGGCTCATCTCATTTATTATTTAAAGGCCAATCCTAAAGTAAACTATGGAAAAAGAAATCCTAATTAATTTAAACTTGAAGTGGCCATCACACTGGTTTCCAAAATCAACTACAATTCCCAACTGTTTCTGATTTTTTAGTTTAAACAGAAGTAAACGCTAAACTAAACCTGCACTAACTATACGAAGATTATAGCGTAGATGATCACGAGTTTGAACAATCCTAAAGCAGTCCAGTTGAATACATATGAAAGCATACTGAGATTCTATGCTATACTAACAGCGCAAGTTAAACCAAATTGCTAGCTATAGAACTCTCATGCTTCCAGGAGTACAACTAACTAGATTAACAATTCTCATCTAAAACAGTCCAATAGTTCAATACAGTTCCAAATAAACATGAATATCTAATTTGAATATTAAAAGCTACAACAACTCTCAACAAATTCAAGTGAACAAGTAGCACTTCTTCGTCATTGACTTTCCAAATCGTTCATACATTTGAACCAAATTTCCACATCATTAGAGACAAGGAGAGTGTACCAGGAATTCAAAATTAAGAAGGAGGAAGAGAGATCAGCGGCAATAACAGCTAAGGTCGAGCAGTTAGCCCAGGAGTGAATTCAGTAACTCAGCAGAAGTTTGAAATCAAATGACTCCAGAAACTTAACCACAAGCAAATCAAATAGACTCAAATGCACTTGAGGTTGCACCCAAGCATTCCAGAAACACTCCAGCAATCCGAAAATAACTAACCAACAGCTCGACGAACCACAATCTGACTTGGAAACCTAAATGTCTTCGAAATTGAACTAAAATGCTTCTGAAACTTCACTGGAGTAAACCTCAACCAAAAACCAACTGAAGCAGACCCAAATTCACTCGAACAAGTCACAAATACCTCTAGATGCTTTTAAAACTCGAACTTAGAACAGAAATAAAGAAGTTTAAAAATAGGAATTTGAAAATGATCTAAAGAGGCAATGAAACAGTAAGTTTTTTTGATTTTTCTGTTTTTCGTTGTTTTTTTTGGATTTTGAATGTTTGAATTTCAAGTTCAGATCTGAATATCAGAGAAGAGCTTTTTGGGGGGAATTTGATGGCTAAAAACCTGTTATTCAAGGCATGTGAATGCCATTTTATAGACCTAAGGGAGGGCAGCCCTCAATTTCTGTTTTACATATTAGTCCCTCATTTATTTTCAGCTAGCCCTCTAGTTATTAACTTGTTACACAAGTAAGCACACCATAGTCTTCCTAAAAATTCCAAATTAGACCCATTCTAGAGTGTTCTAGAACTTCTTATTTCAGTTTTTAACAGATTCCAAGCCCTTGAACTACCCCAATTGCCCTTAGCTTATTCCTAGAATCANTTGAGAATCACTCCGTCAGTGTCTAGCTAGTGCTACAAACACATTGCTTTCAAAGCAAAAGGTTAGTCGAGGCCTGCATATCATCATTAAGCTAAAACAAAGTTCTACCAAATTAGCACCATTACAGCGAACTATTGTTATTCAGAGATCTTAAACATAGTTTAACAGTGAATATATGAAGGAAAACACATCTTGGGTTCAACAGTCAACCAGAGAATGTTATAATCTAAACAGTCCAGCTCATCTACAAATGCAACTTCAACGAAAATCCTAGAACTATTACAGCATAGTAACGAGTTTCATCAGAGAAAGGGAAAACAAATGTAGCACTCCATTTCATTCTCAAAAACTTGATAGCTACATGGTGTGTACCTGGAATTCGAATGAAAATTGAAAGAGAAGGAAGTCAGCAGCAATTAGCAACAACTAGAATCCAGCAATCCTAGACAGCAACAACAAGAACAGTTTTGAACCAAAATCAGTTCACAAAAACCCAGGAATACTTCACAGAAACACAGCACCCAATAGCTGAACACAAAACGACTCACTCGAAATCCAATCAGAAACACCTCTGAAACTTCAAATACCAGAAATTGAACTAGGAAATGCAAATCAGCTAACAAGCTAGAAATTAGCTATGAAATTTGATAAAACAGTGTTTTGTTTTTGAGTTTTTGTTGTTTTTTTGGTTTTTTTTCTGACAATCTAAGATCTACACGAGTTTTGGAATTTTGAATTTCAAATTTCAGCTGATGGAAACTAGAATATGCTTAGGGGGAATTTTTAAGGGGCTCAAACTTGTCAATGAAGCAAAGAGGACTGCCTTTTTATAGGCAAAATGAAAGCAGCGTCAGATTTCTTATTTTTACATTTCATTCCCTCTTTTATTTCTACTTAACCCTCTATTTTTCTGACTTGTTACTCAAGTAAGTACACTGAAATTACTGAAATTTACACTAAAGCCCTATTTAGGAGACTCTAGAGGGTTCTAGATTTAACTACATCCTTCCTATGCACCCTAAATACCCAAAATAACCCTAAATTCAATCTGAAATTACCAACTCTATTTCAACTAATTAAACCCCAGCCCCTTTACCCTAGTTGGAAGTGACCATGGTTAATTAAAAAAGGCTGGAACAGTCAGCTATTCCCAACAAATCCTAAAATTGAATCAAAAATCCTATAACCCATGTTGAACCTGATTTAAATCTAATTATTATGGATTCTAAGGCCAAATGCATCATTAAAAAAAAGCAGTAAACGATTAATTGAAACAATTCAAAACGAAGTAAAATGCCCTATGGAAACAGTAATACTCTAATAAACCTGTGATCAATCAAATTATACTGAACTTATTTTAACCCTAAATTAAACCTCAACCGATCAAATTGAAACACTTAAGCACACTGGTCATGAATTAAACTAATTCCAAGAACACTGAAAATATAAAAATAAATCAAGTTTAACTAAACTAATTAATAAAAGGTGAAAAACCAAAGAACAAGAACTAAACAGAATATTCCAACAAAAATCAGTCAAAACAAAAACCAAACTAAAAATCGCAAAACAGAATCCTCAAACAAAAAATGAACAATATAATCAAATAGGAAGTAGAAATTCACTGATTTTGAACTCCAAATGATTGATTTTTGAAATTGATTTCCAGTTAATGTTACTTGTCTATTTCGTCAAAAATAGGCATATAACATTAACTAGAAATCACTCGACTACTCGAAACTTCCCAAAACAGGTTGGACCTTGAACCCTAGATCTGAAATTCACGGAGCTTCACTTGGATTTGAAGGGTTTTGGCTTGGGATTCAGGATGAGAGGGTCAAGGAGGCTGTAGGATGTGATTTTGGCCGGATTTGGGGGAAGGTAGGGTTTTGCCGGAATCTTTGATTCAATATTCGAAGGAATCGACTAGGATTTGGGGAAAACTAACCATGGATTTGGAGAGGGGAGAAGGAGGTGGTTCAGGGGTGTATTTTTTATCGAGTTTGGGGGGTGGCGGCGCCGTGCACGGTGGTGGCGGCGCCTAGGGTTTGGCTTATTTGAAGGTTTCGGTTGGGATTTGACGGAAAATAATCATGGAATTGTGGTGAGGAGAGGGAGACGAAGCTATGGTGAGATTTTGGAGGGTGTTAGGGTTTTGCCGCCGCCGTGGGCGATTTCCGGCGGCGGTTTGCGGCGGAAGGCGGTAGGATCGAACAGGGTACGAGGAGGAAGGGTTCTGTCTCTAGGGTATTTGGACAATTTTATTTAAAAGCTGAGATTGAACCAAGGCCGTTGGATTAGAATGAATGGGCGGCTTGGATTGATTTGGCATTAACTAACTCAAACGACGTAGTATCATTCTCATACTACGTCGTTTTATTGGTCATCAGGGGCAGGGTCATGTGGACTGGGTAGGGGCGTGTTTGGGCTGACTTTGAAGTGGGTTTGGAGGGGATTTGGGCTAATTCCAACCAGATTTGGCCCAAAAATGGGTAACATGAAGACCACTGAATTTCTTTCAATTTCCTCTCCTTTTATATTTGATTTTTATTTATTATTTTTTTCTAATTTTTTGGAAAATGCAAAATTAAAATAAGGACCTGATTTACTCCCAAAATTATACTAATTATTTCCTCAAAATTGATTAAGTCCTAATTTAAAAGGAAACTCATGACGAATTCTCTAATGGACTATTTTTGTTATTTTCTTTATACTTTGGGTTAAACGCAATTTAACTACTAATTAATCCTAAAATGTAAAATTAAACCCCAAATGCATATGCCAAATGTACTTTTTTATATTTTTCATATGAAATAAAATGCACAGATAAAATGAGAATAACACAAAATTCACAAAATTATAAAATAATGAAAAAAATCATTTTGTTTGAGTTTCTGGGAATAATTCGTATAGGGCAAAAATCACGTGCTCACAGCTGCCCCTCTTTGCTCGGAAACATGAAGAGTTTTCGTGCAAAGATAAGTGAGCGGAAACGAGCGATTTTTTGCCCGTTTGAATATTCCGTGTGAAGGATTTTTGAAAAGATTTGACCGAACCCTACTTCAAAGGTTGCCTACATATCCTTGGCTAAAAAGAAATCAGGTCGGTGTAGTTCGGGAAGGTTTGGTAGCTGGGACTACCAGGAGCTGTGATTTCACTGTTGTTGTTGCTGCTACTGCTTGCTGACCTCCTTATTACACCGTGTCAAATTAAAAAGAAGCTAGCCTAAGCTATGAATTACAAAAAGGTCCTATCTATGTCTTCAAACTTGCTCTTGTGTTGCCTTGAACTTATATTCTTCCGATGGAATCCTTGTTGTTGCCTTGCATTATGATCGGAGATGTTCTGCCATTCCTCCGAGTGATGCTTGACTGCTGAAATTTGAAATATATGCCTCTATTCTCCAGGCGAGCTCTTAATTGCTGACGCTTGAAAAGTATTCCCTTGTTCTCCAGGTGGGCTCCTGATTGCTGACGCTTGAAAAGTATTCCCTTGTTCTCCAGGTGGGCTCCTGACTGCAACAAAATAAACAAACAAAGGAAATTTTCTGCCCCAGTTTGGTGGCTGGGTAGACTTGTGAGTTGTCACCTAAGCTATTGACGCGACGGTGAGAGTAAAACTAAAGACTTGATTGGCATGTACGCCTCCTGTGAGTAAAACTATTTGACTAAGATTTTTATCCTAGGTGAAAATTCATCGGACTAGGTTTTGTATCTTAGGAGAAAGATTCATCAGACTAAGATTTAGATCCTAGGAGAAAATTCATTAGACTAGGTCTGCTATCTTGGGAGAAAGATTCATCAGACTAAGATTTTGATCCTAGGAGAATGTTCATCAGACTAGGTTTTCTATCTTAGGAGAAAGATTCATCAGACTAAGATTTTGATCCTAGGAGAATGTTCATCAGACTAGGTTTTCTATCTTAGGAGAACAATTCATCAGATAAGATTTAGATTGGGAGGAAAATCCATCAGACTAGGACTTTTTATGCTAGGAGGAATTTTATGCATTTTATGCATGCTAGCAAGACAGGCAAGGGCAAGGATTTGAGAAACTTTCCTTTTGTCGGCTCTCCTCTTCTTACTTTTCTTCTCTTTCTTTTCTTTTCTTTTCTTATTGTTGAACCAACTTTCCTGCACTGCTTTGTCCCTGTTTCAAACAAAGGAAACATGTGAGTTTAAACTGTGGTGGTTGGTTTGTGGCCTTGAACTTTGAGGCCAGCTGCTTCTGCATTTGCCAAGATGACTGATTTCCACTCGAAGACCTTGCTTGTTCCCGATATTCTCTACTTGTTGCATTGCATGAACTGGCATTCCCCCAACCCTTATGTCTCATATGAATCCCAAAGCACGTCTATTGCTCCCACTTCGTGTACATGATGTTCTTTCTTGACTTAACCACTGGCCTCGACCTTGAAGTTTATTGTTCCTTCACCCGCCTTGATAACTGATTCCTTCGTTACCCTTAACGCAGAAAGTACCTCTGATCCATTCACCCTCCATCTGATATGTACCAAACCTTTCGTTTTTTACCGAAAATACCTTTGATCCGTTCACCCTAAACCCTTTCATTTGTTGCGTTGTTCATGAATTGACAGATACCAAGCCCTTGCATTTCCCAAGGATCCCAAAGCATGTAGATTGTTGCCAACTCAGTGTGCCTGCTGTGTTTTCCTAACTTATGACGATTTGATATGCTGGCCAGATACCGTTTTGTTCAATTAGAAAGCTGGTGGCAGATTTTGAAGTCATTTCTCACTTGTTATGACCAAACAGACTCAGGAAGAGGGAGTAAATAAGACAAAAGGAACAGATTAAAGGATAATGGAAAAAGATGATTCCTAACAAGAAAACTACAAAGTAGAAACCTATCGGACGTGGATACCGACTCTGATGACCTTGACATGCACCTACAGCCTATTCTGTTAAGCAAATCTGATGTTCAGCTCTTGTTGTACCTTTTCGCCGTGAAACTGGGCTTCAATGCTCCGCTTATCCGATTTGAATCACAATCCGTTTTCGACTTGTAGTGCCCGAAGGGTTTTCACCATCAAGCCTCTCTCATTTTGGGTCTTTCTCTCATCTCACCGTCGTCTTATGGTGCCCGTGAAGGTTTTCACCAATAAGACTTTCTCATTTTTGATTTCTCTCAGCCTTCATCGCCTTGTGGTATCCGTGAGGGCATTTATCATCAGGACTCTCATTTCCTTCGTTTAGACCGGAGTGTTTCCCCTGATATGATTCACCTCTACTCGCTTGACTTGGCATCTCTCGAAGACTGATCAGAAGGTCTTCTTTGGACCGTAATGTGGGATTTTGGATAGGGTTAGAAAGAAAGGGTATCAAAAGCTCAAAACAATTCAACATGGGTTCAGAATTACAACTTTCGGAATTAGATTTCTCACAACAACCACAACTTCTGCCCCAATTTCTTTCTTGGGGACTTTTGGATTTTTATTTCGGTGTGACTGAACCTCAGAGAGAGGCTGCCTACGTACCCTTTCGGGATCAAGTCAAACGTAGTTCAGATCATAAAATTACTTCGTTATTGCGATCTTTCCTTTATTCCACTTTTCTTTTCTTTTCTTTTCTTTTCTTTTCTCTTCTTTTTTCTTTCTTTTCATTGTTTTTCCCTTGTTCTCCACTTACTTTCCCCGCTCGGGTTTACGGGTTTTATTATTGATTCCGAAAGAGGGGTATGCAAGAAAATAATCGAGGCTCAAAGGGGTAACAAAGGATAAAGTGTTTGGATAGCAGAACAAAATGCCTTCGTCATTCCAATCTCCAAAACATGCCAAGTACAAACTACACAATTAAACAAACTGAGGAAAACATACGTAACATCTTTTGATTGCGCCAGAATTAATAACCATATCCACACATTTGCCTTCTACATTTGTCAATTACCCAGCACCATTGGACAACAATCTCGGTACCATGAACGGCCCCTGTAGACTTGGGGCAAACTTGCCTTTGGCTTCAAACCGATGTGGTATGATGCAATTCAACAGTATTTCTTTATGTTCTGTCTGCCCTAGTTTCACACAATTTGGGCTCGAAGTGATCTCAAAATGCCCTTACTTATTCCCTCGAATGTCCTTACATCTTCAGCATTGTTTCATCGCTTCATTACTAAACTGTCTTTTAAAACCAGGCTGAGAATTATGCGTGCATGTCATGTCACCAGAACCAGCATGAAAAGAATTGTAAAAGGAGAAGAAAACTAAACAAAATGACTAAAAATGGCAGGAAACAGAGAATTGCATTAGACTGACGGTGAAAGGGTTTAAACAACAGAACAAACAAGCAAACCTAGACAGCACTAAACAAGTTATTACGTCTAAACAAACACGGCAAAGTGAAAAGATAGAAGGGTTTGAGTCACAAGACAATATCCGGATTACAACCCTGAAATAACCCGGACAACAGAAATGACAACAAAATAAACCACCAAAACTCCACTCCAGCTGACCAAGAAATGGAGCGTCTTCCCAATTACCAAGCATGACATCTTAACCACTGAGTTTGGCATCAATGTTGCTGGAGCCTTCACCAATTTCAATATTATTGACTTCATTCAACAAGTTTTCGAGAGGGTTCTCATACTCCCTGTCACCATGGATCTTCCCCACAAAATGTGCATCATCATGTGCAGGTAAAGGCTTCTGTGCAATGTTCTGGGTGGCACTGTCCTGGACCGCAATTATCCCTTCCTGAATCATTCTTTCTATCTCTCTTTTCAAATCCCGGCAACTTTCGACATCGTGCCCCTGGACATTGGAATGGTATTCACACCTTTTAGAAGGGTCAAAGCTTCTTGCACGCTTGTCCACATGATTCGGAGGAATGGGTGCAATCAGGTTATATTGCTTTAGTTTCTCAAACAAGTTTGCATATGACTCTCCCAAGGGGGTGAAAGTTTCCTGCTTCTGTGCCCTCTCTTGCTTGAAATTTTGGCTGGCCCGCAAACCTGCTCCAGGGGGATTCTTGTAGGCTCTTGGGGGTGGGTAGGTGTTTTGAGTTGGGTAATCATTTTGTGGGGTAGGTGCGCGCCATTGCGCATGGGTAGGATGTTGGGGGTATGTTTGGGCATGGTGGACAGAGAAGTGGGGATAGTGTTGTGGTGGGCTATATGGAGTGTGGGGGTAGGTTTGGGGATGGGGTCGAGGTTGGTTGTAATATGGTGATGGGCCCCTGGACCAAGCTCTTGATTCAACTACTGCCACATCTTCTTTCCTTTTCTTTCCCACTACCCCTCCAATGCCGCTCTGGATAGCCTGGGTAGTTGCCTTGATCGCAATAGCTCATGATTTTGTTGGATTTAAGCCCCTCCTCCACCATACTTCCCATTTTCACTACTTCGTTGAAAGATTTTCCCACTGCCGACACCAAGTGACCATAGTAGGTGGGCTCCAAAGCCTGTAAGAAGTAATCAACCATCTCGCTTTCTTTCATTNACATGATTCGGAGGAATGGGTGCAATCAGGTTATATTGCTTTAGTTTCTTCAACAAGTTTGCATATGACTCTCCCAACGGGGTGAAAGGTTTCCTGCTTCTGTGCCTCTCTTGCTTGAAATTTTGGCTGGCTCGCAAACCTGCTCCACGGGGCGGGGGGGGGATTCTTGTAGGCTCTTGGGGGTGGGTAAGCATTTTGTGGAGCCGGGTACCGGAAAAGTGGTGTATGACTCTGGGAGTTATGTGGAGAGAAGTAGCATTGGGAAGGGTCACCTGGCGTACAAGGATGTCCACGGGGACGATATCGGGGCCGGGAGTGTTGATCAGGAAAACCCATCGGATCACCTTTTCTGCTTCCCCTTCCCCCACCCAAGCTTGCTGGGATATTCGGAATGTCTTTCGAGCAACTCATGATCTTGCCTGACTTGATCCCCTCTTCTACTAGCTCCCCCATTCTTAACACCTCATCGTGAGCAATCTCGGAGGGATAATATTGGGCGTTATGAGCTTTGGGCGGGTGTTCATTGTTGAGAACTGTGGATGTTACCGGAGGGCACTTTTGGGAAAAGTAGTTGGACGACGAGTGATGGAGCTACTAGGGTGGCTGGGAAAGCTGTGATAAGCGGGTAAGTATGGAGAGGGTGGAGGATCGCCTGGCGTTGTGTCCGGAGTTTGGGTAAGGACAGCATCCGGAAAAATCGGTGGTGGCGGGGGTGGTGCCCTCCCAGTCATCCAGGCTTGATACATGTCTGCCATGTGTTGTCTTAACATCCTCACCTCTTCAACCAACCCATTATCCCGTTCAACCAACTGCTGTCGGGCACCGGTATCAACCAACTCAGTTCTATTGTTGTTTGCCATTGCCTTTTGTCCTTGTGTTGTAAAGAAGAGTTACCACTTTAAAACCACAAACCAACCACCTTTCTGGAATGACATGACAAAATGAAACCATCACTTTAGCGTTAGGGCATTTAACATATTGGTACCGCACATTTGGGGAGTGAATGCACCTAGGCAGTTAACAGTTCCTATTATGCTTTTGATCGGTCGCATTGGTCATCCCGGCCTTTTCCTTATTTCCAATTGCTCACTTTTTCGATTTTTTTTCTTCTTGTTTTCTTTCTTCTTCTTTTCACTCTTGCCTTTGTTTGTCTTGTTCCTATTCTCTCCCTGCCTCAAAATTGTTTTTCCGCTCTTTTCTTTCCTTTGCTCCCTTTTTATTTTCTCTTGTTTGCTTTTGTTTCTTTTGTTTGGTTTCTTATTTTCTTTTTTGTTTTTCTTTTTTCCTCTTTTGTTTTTTTTCCTCCCTTGGTTTTCACCTCTTTCCTTTCATTCTTTTCTTGTTTTTCCTTTTTTTTATTTAGTTACGGTCGAATCCTATGGAGATTGCCTACGTATAACGACCCCGCGTGAATTAGACCAAGCGTAGTTCTTGCAAAATAAATGTAAAATAGAAGCAAAATGTTTTTGGGATGTTCAATTTTATTGATAGCAAATACGTCCATTACAAAGACTCAAAGCAACTAACAGACTCTAATGCAGAAAAGAACTACAGACTTCACCATCCCTATTCTATTTTAAACGAAAATACAGACTCAATCAACTGACTGACTTTTAACGAAAAGGAAATACAGACTCAGACACCTGACAGACTCTAGTAGAAAAGGAAATACAGACTCAAATGACAAACTCTACTAGAAAAGGAAATACAGACTCAAAGGACAATCATGAATACATTAAGCTCCTGGTGCCCGCGGGACATCGTTCGGTCTCGCCGCGGGCCTATATGCAAGTTCCCCTTTAAGTCTGTCCAGGTCACTCATTATCTGCTTCACAAATATCATCACTGATGCAAAGAAGGTGGTACGAGTCATGTTCTCGCACACTTGGCATTCCCTAGTGATAGAGTGAGCAACGGTTAAGATTCTCTCTCTGATTCTGCCTTTTTCTTGAAGCAACCGCCCTATCTGTTAGGCCCTAGCCTCCAAAGTTTGCTCGGCTACCTGGTTTTGTTCCTGGAGTTGTTGCAAGTCCATTTCTAATTGTGCCAATGCCGTGTAGCAGTGCCCTCTTTCAACTTTGAATTCTTTTGCCTGTTTGATCATTTTGTTCTCTGTGGCAATGACCTTTTTCTTTAACCCCGTGACCTCATTATCGTATTCTTCTTTCAACTGCTTAACCATGCGGGCCCGTTCTTCCGTGTTTTTAGCCAATTGTTTCCGAACCCCGGGTAATTCCCTTTCTGCTTTGTTGAGGTCAAAACTGTAGTCATTCACTTTTTGCCTTAGATTTTCTATAAGCTTTGCATCTTTGGCACTCCTGACGGGATTTTCGGCCGCTAGCTTCATCTTTTGGATTTGGGCTCGTAAGGCTTCATTCTCTTTGGCCAATTTCTTTCTCTCACCCTCATTATCTATGCTCCAGTTAACAGTCATAGAATTTGTTCTCACAGTGCAAAAAAATAAAATTTATAGTATAAGAGTAACTCCATGTAAGTCGTTCGTCCAATAAGAAGTGGGATTAGTAAC
>NC_032000.1:29704472-29728408 GCF_001879085.1 Nicotiana attenuata | reverse complement strand
GAAAACGTGTCTCGAACCACGTCACATAAATGCACCCGTGGTTGTTGACACATTTCGACTTCGTTGAGATTTGGATTTGGGTCACATAAATGCGCACCCGAATTTAGGAAGGTAACATTATTAAAAGTCGCGCCTAAAGGGACTAACGCGTTATTATCTTTGGGGAAAGCCATGAAGTTTGCTAAACGGCCCATCCCGAATTCCAAGGATTTTATTACAAACTTTTATTGAGGGCCCCGCAATTTGCATTCTTATTTAGCGAGGCTCATCTCATTTATTATTTAAAAGCCAATCCTAAAGTAAACTATGGAAAAAGAAATCCTAATCAATTTAAACTTGAAGTGGCCATCACACTGGTTTCCAAAATCAACTACAATTCCCAACTATTTCTGATGTTTTAGTTTAAACAGAAGT
Source organism: Nicotiana attenuata (assembly GCF_001879085.1). Lineage (NCBI taxonomy): Eukaryota > Viridiplantae > Streptophyta > Magnoliopsida > Solanales > Solanaceae > Nicotiana > Nicotiana attenuata. The sequence continues at coordinate 29,727,994 of NC_032000.1, read as the reverse complement.
AAACGCTAAACTAAACCTGCACTAACTATACGAAGATTATAGCGTAGATGATCACGAGTTTGAACAATCCTAAAGCAGTCCAGTTGAATACATATGAAAGCATACTGAGATTCTATGCTATATTAACAGCGCAAGTTAAACCAAATTGCTAGCTATAGAACTCTCATGCTTCCAGGAGTACAACTAATTAGATTAACAATTCTCAGCTAAAACAGTCCAATAGTTCAATACAGTTCCAAATAAACATGAATATCTAATTTGAATATTAAAAGCTACAACAACTCTCAACAAATTCAAGTGGACAAATAGCACTTCTTCGTCATTGACTTTCCAAATCGTTCATACATTTGAACCAAATTTCCACATCATTAGAGACAAGGAGAGTGTACCAGGAATTCAAAATTAAGAAGGAGGAAGAGAGATCAGCGGCAATAACAGCTAAGGTCGAGCAGTTAGCCCAGGAGTGAATTCAGTAACTCAGCAGAAGTTTGAAATCAAATGACTCCAGAAACTTAACCACAAGCAAATCAAATAGACTCAAATGCACTTGAGGTTGCACCCAAGCATTCCAGAAACACTCCAGCAATCCGAAAATAACTAACCAACAGCTCGACGAACCACAATCTGACTTGGAAACCTAAATGTCTTCGAAATTGAACTAAAATGCTTCTGAAACTTCACTGGAGTAAACCTCAACCAAAAACCAACTGAAGCAGACCCAAATTCACTCGAACAAGTCACAAATACCTCTAGATGCTTTTAAAACTCGAACTTAGAACAGAAATAAAGAAGTTTAAAAATAGGAATTTGAAAATGATCTAAAGAGGCAATGAAACAGTAAGTTTTTTTGATTTTTCTGTTTTTCGTTGTTTTTTTTGGATTTTGAATGTTTGAATTTCAAGTTCAGATCTGAATATCAGAGAAGAGCTTTTTGGGGGGAATTTGATGGCTAAAAACCTGTTATTCAAGGCATGTGAATGCCATTTTATAGACCTAAGGGAGGGCAGCCCTCAATTTCTGTTTTACATATTAGTCCCTCATTTATTTTCAGCTAGCCCTCTAGTTATTAACTTGTTACACAAGTAAGCACACCATGTCTTCCAAAAATTCCAAATTAGACCCATTCTAGAGTGTTCTAGAACTTCTTATTTCAGTTTTTAACAGATTCCAAGCCCTTGAACTACCCCAATTGCCCTTAGCTTATTCCTAGAATCACTAACCTACCCCCAGCCCTGATTAAACCATGGTCAACTAACGAAAACATGAATTTTAGCTGTAAAACTGTAATCCCTATCCAAACTCTTATTATTCTATCAATTGAACCAAATTAGTAAACAACAATTAACATAACACTATGCTAAAACTAACACAAGCCACTTATCACAATCGAAACGACACTGAACTGAAGAAAAAATCGGTCAGAAGCAATTTAATAAGAAATTAAAAAAAATTATGATAATAGGGCAGAGAACAATTACTAAAACTCATGAATTAACCTAAGCGTTTATTCTAATAGAACAACGATTAGCTAGGATTGAACTAGACTAAAAAAATCAAAATCATATAGAAATTAAAACAATATTGAATTATCAGAAACAACATGAATCAAACTAACAAGAACAGATGAAAAAGAAACAACAAAACCGAAAAACTTACTGAATTCAACATTTTTCTCAAACTCGAAGTTAGCCCATTTCCGGTGATATTTGAACTCCAATGATGCTGAAATCCTCATGAGGAAGAGGAGGGGATCACATGGTATTAATTTGGAGTGGTTTGGGGCAATTTGGATTTTGGCCGGAAAACTTCAAATCGATATTCGAGAAGTTCCGTCCATATTCGAGGGGTGATTCTTAGATCATTGGAAAGAGGAGACGGAGGAGATTCACCGGTGTAAATTTGGGGTGATTTGGAGGAGGTTGCGTTGTGACCGAATAATGTTTGACCCAAGATTCGACACAATTGGCCGGGATTTGAGTGAAACGGGTGGTAGATTCGTAAAGGAGAGGGGAAGGGGAACCAGGGGTGTAATTTTGAGGTCGAACGGAGACGGGCCGCCGCCGTTGGCAATTTCCGGCGGCGGCGTTACAGGGTCGGTCTCTGGGGTGATTTGGGGACGATGATACGGGGTGGGGTGGGGGTGGGGGTGGGGTGGGGGTGGTGAGATCCGACATTCTTATATTAGAGAACCTTTAGTTCTGGACCGTTTGATTGATTATCATCGACGGTCCAGATTAAATGCTAATTAAACGGGATCGTTTGGTTCTAGGGGGGCAGGCCGGGTGGGGAACGGGTTTGGGCCTGGGGAAATGGGTGTGTTGGTTTGGGCTGGGGCATAGATGATTAATATTAGCCCAATTCGGGTATTTTATTAAGGAAGTCTACTCTCTTTTATTGTTTTCTTTTGTTTTCTTTTTTTATTTGTTTTCATTTTGTATTTATATTTTTTTTGATTTTATTAAATACTAAATTTAAAACTCAAAAACCAAATTGACACTAAAAATTATATTTTCTAATTTCCAAATACGCAAATTAAGGCAAATTAAAACTAAAAATGCAAAAGACGATTTTTGTTATTTTCTTTACTTTTCCCTTAACTACTAATTAATCCTAAGATATGAAACTAAATCCTAAACGAATGCCAAGTATTTTTTGTATTTTTCATGATTTAAACAATAATAAACGTGCACAAACAAATGCAAACAATTAACAAGAAATGCCACAAAAATCCATAAATTGCAAATAATGAAAAGGAGTTGTTTTGTTTTGAATTTATGGGAGTAATTCATATAGGGCAAAAATCACGTGCTCACAGTGTTAAAAAGTTTCAGATCTGAAAAATTTCAAAATTCAAAATTTGAGAAGCTTAGTGAGATCAAATATTCAAAAAATCCAAAAAAAAAAGTCTTAGAAATACTGCAAAGTTCTGAAACTTCAGGCAACCGAAAAATCCAAAAAAAAATAAATACTATTCCATTGAAGTTTCTTAGGATAATTTTGAGTTCCAGCTGTTAAATCAAATTTCTCGCTTATATACGATTAAAAAATGGTTTGAATTGTTCTGGTAATTCAGTAGCTGAGGTTTCAAGAGCTTCCGGTTGACTTTTGAGTTTCAATTTGGTCATTCAAGCTGATTTTGAGTTTGTTTACTGGTCTTATTCGATTAAAATCACTTCCTGGGTTACTTGATAACATTTCCTGGTTGGAATTAACTCGAAACTGCTGCTAATTGCTGCTCGCTGCTATTGCTGACTCTGCCTTCTTCTTATTTTGCCTCAATTCCAGGTACATATCGTGTAGCTCAAAAGTTTGGAAATAAACTGCCTGATTTCTCTGATGATTTCCCCTATTATATTCCTAGAAGTTTCGGAAATTTATTAGATTTTCATTTGTAACTAAAAACTGGACTGTTTGAGACTGTGTAGGACTGTTAAATTGATTTTATTTCCTTTCATGATCATATGAGTATTATGTTTAGTATTGTTAGATTTGAATTAGTTTGAGTGTGGTGTTTATGTTACTTTGTGTTAATTTGAAATCAGAAATTAGCTATAGTTCTGCTTATGATCTAAATGTTAGAAGTCATTCGAATGGGCTGGAAATGTTTAAGTTGTTTAGGCCTAGGAATGTGGTAGCTTTGTTTGAATTTAATATTATATAGTCTATTAGCCCATCAGATTTATATGGCTCATATTCTATTTTGTATTTGTATGTGAGGTTTGTCTCAAACGTACATCATCGGTCCTTCTTTCAAATTTTAATTCGTATTCCCTGCGAATCTGAAATTAAATCTCGACATTGGCTTATAAATTGAATCTGAATTTAAGTCCAGTCTTAAGTTGGTTAACAGTAATGGCTGGACTGTCCAGGCCATAAAATTGGGCTTAATATGGCCCAGTTGCACAATAATTGTCCAGAATTGACACCAGGCCCACCCCTTCTAAGTCAATTAATTTCATTTAGTCAAGGGCCTGGGCAGTTTAGGCCCCAGTCTCAATTTTGTTACCCTCGTGTTGGGCCTATTCCGAAGCCCTTTTGAACAGCTTTTCACACAAGCTGGCTACCTCTTGGGCTAGTCTCAAAGCCCTAAGTGCTGAAGTTTGAATTCATTTAAGCCATCATTTTAAATTTGTAATACAATTTTGGGCCTTCTAAGATAAGTAGCAAATTTGAATTAAGGGGATTTCCAATGATGGAGATTCTGTTGTTTGAGTTTGGAGTTGAACTTGAGGCCCGAATCCGTTTGAATACTTTTAATAGTAGTTTATCAATAATATTAATTAATTAGGCCTTTAGAGACAATCTTTAATAGAGAATAATAGTCCCTTTTAGGATGGCCTTAAATAATAAAATGAGGCGAGCCCCGCCAAATAAAAATGCATAAATTGCGGGGCCCTCTTTAAATATTTCCTATTAAAATACTTAGAATTCGGGACGCGTCATTTAGCGAATTTCATGGCCTCCCACCAAGTTAATAATACGTTAGTCGCTTTAGGCGCGCTTTTTAATAATTTTACCTTCCTAAACTCGGGTGCACATTTATGTGACCCAAATCCAAATCTCAACGAAGTCGAAATGTGTCAAAAACCGCGGGTGCATTTATGTGACGTGGTTCGAGACGTATTTTCACGATGTTGCAATTTTCTATAAAATATAATAAAAGTGGTTTAAAGTTTAAAAAGCACATAAGTTAAAACATGTATTAGATTTTTAGCCAATTATAATAATTTAAGAGACCGTGCTAGAACCACGGGATCCGGGGGTGCCTAACACCTTCCCTCGGGTCAATAGAATTCCTTATTCAGAATTTCTGGTTCGCAGACTCCAACTGGGAAGTCGAAATTTTCCTCGATTTCGGATTCAAGTTAAACCTGTGACTTGGGACACCAAAAGCCAATCCTATCCCAAGTGGCGACTCTAAAAATAAATAAATAATCCCATTTCGAATAATATCACTTTAAATGGAAAAACTCCCTTATACATTATCCTTCGGGGTAGGTGTGTAAAAAGGAGGTGTGACAATATCTTACATGAACTTCAAAATGGGCCGATCTATGCACAATATTATGATAGTTGAACATGTTAAGAAGATAACCAGCGTTTGAAGTGCAACGGTTAGGATAATTGCCTTCCAAGCAATAGACCCGGGTTCGACTCCCGGCAGACGCATATTTTTATGAATTTTCTTCATTTTTATTTTTTGTTTCTGATTAGTGTTTGCTCATTTACCTCAACTGTGGGATTAGACTGGGTACTGGGTCAGTTGTTATTTGTATCAGTTGGATCAGGCAAGGTTCTTAACAAATATGGTTCGATAATTGATAACATGCTCTAACGTACAAAGTGAGACTACATTGCCTAAAATTGTTTGAGTATATCTTACATGAACTTCAAAATGGGCCGATCTATGCACAATATCATGATAGTTGAACATGTGAAGAAGATAACGAGCGTTTGTAGTCCAACGGTTAGGATAATTGCCTTCCAAGAAATAGACCCGGGTTCGACTCCCGGCAGACGCATATTTTTATGAATTTTCTTCATTTTTTTTCTGATCAGTGTTTGCTCATTTGCCTCAACTGTGGGATTAGACTGGGTACTGGGCATGTTGTTGTTTGTATCAGTTGGATCAGGCAAGGTTCTTAACAAATATGGTTTGATAAATGATAACATGCTCTAACGTACAAATTGAGACTACATTACCTAAAATTGTTTGGTTATATCTTACATGAACTTCAAAATGGGCCGATCTATGCACAATATTATGATAGTTGAACATGTTAAGAAGATAACTAGCGTTTGTAGTCCAACGGTTAGGATAATTTCCTTCCAAGCAATAGACCCGGGTTCGACTCCCGGCAGACGCATATGTTTATGAATTTTCTTCATTTTTATTTTTTGTTTCTGATCAGTGTTCCTCATTTACCGCAACTGTGGGATTAGACTGGGTACTGGGTCTGTTGTTGTTTGTATCAGCTGGATCAGGCAAGGTTCTTAACAAATATGGTTCGATAAATGATAACATGCTCTAACGTACAAAGTGAGACTACATTACCTAAAATTGTTTGGTTATATCTTACATGAACTTCAAAACGGGCCGATCAATGCACAATATTATGATAGTTGAACATGTTAAGAAGATAACCAGCGTTTGTAGTCCAACGGTTAGGATAATTGCCTTCCAAGCAATAGACCCGGGTTCGACTCCCGGCAGACGCATATTTTTATGAATTTTCTTCATTTTTATTTTTTGTTTCTGATCAGTGTTTGCTCATTTACCTCAACTGTGGGATTAGGCTGGGTACTGGGTCTGTTGTTGTTTGTATCAGTTGGATCAGGCAAGGTTCTTAACAAATATGGTTCGATAAATGATAACATGCTCTAGCGTACAAATTGAGACTACATTACCTAAAATTGTTTGGTTATATCTTACATGAACTTTAAAACGGGCCGATCAATGCACAATATTATGATAGTTGAACATGTTAAGAAGATAACCAGCGTTTGTAGTCCAACGGTTAGGATAATTGCCTTTCCAAGCAATAGACCCGGGTTCGACTCCCGGCAGACGCATATTTTTATGAATTTTCTTCATTTTTATTTTTTTGTTTCTGATCAGTGTTTGCTCATTTACCTCAACTGTGGGATTAGGCTGGGTACTGGGTCTGTTGTTGTTTGTATCAGTTGGATCAGGCAAGGTTCTTAACAAATATGGTTCGATAAATGATAACATGCTCTCACGTACAAATTGAGACTACATTGCCTAAAATTGTTTGGTTATATCTTACATGAACTTCAAAATGGGCCGATCTATGCACAATATTATGATAGTTGAACATGTTAAGAAGATAACCAGCATTTGTAGTCCAACGGTTAGGATAATTGCCTTCCAAGCAATAGACACTGGTTCGACTCCCGGCAGACGCATATTTTTGTGAATTTTCTTCATTTTTATTTTTTTCAGGCAAGGTTCTTAACAAATATGGTTCGATAAATGATAACATGCTCTAACGTACAAAGTGAGACTACATTACCTAAAATTGTTTGGTTATATCTTGCACAATATTATGATAGTTGAACATGTTAAGAAGATAAGGTTGGCTTGAAATCACGTAAAACAAAAGTCGTAAGAAAAGACATACAATCTCATGGAATTCACGCGGCACAAAATAGAAGCAAAAGATCCTGATGATTCCAATTAGTTAAGATCCAGGCTAGTCAAACTGGTGTACATACAATAGACACTGGGTATAGTGATGTTTATAAGCTTTTCATTTGCTTAAGGTTTAAGATGTTCGTGGAACATGTAGAAAATTTTGTGTTGGAGATTTATTGAGTATTTTATTTTAACGAGAAGGTGTTTTCATGATAATTGAACATGCTGACAGATGAGGCAGGCTTAAAATCGCGTATAACACAGTTGTCATAAAAAAAAGATGTACGATTTCTTGAAATTCCCCTCATATAATAGAAGGAAAAGATCAACCCTGATGATTCCAATTAGTTAATATTTACTCTAGTCATATTTGTATACTTATATTAAGAACTCATAGGAATTTGATTTAGAGGTGTAGTTGTTAAGAGTTGTTCTAATGTATATAATAGTTTAATACTTTTGAAGTGCCAACGGATAGGACATGGTCCTTCTATTTCTGTTCTCAGTTGAATGGCTCCCTCATATTTAACAGGAAAGCAATCAAAAGAACAGTTTTCTATAGTAATAATTTGTGATTAAGCTTATAAGAGTATCATGTAGTATTGCAGCTTACAAATAAAATAATTATACCAAATGACATAAAACTGAACACAAACATATCAAAGAATGTTTGATACAAGAAAATAAATCTCAGCTTCCTTTCTCAAGGATTCTTCACTTTGATCCTCAACTTCCTGGCTATGTGTCCTGCTTTAGGATGAATAGGACGTTTATTTGAATCAAACTGTTCTACTTCAACCCAATTAATCACTTTAAGCAAGAGTGATTGAGGGACTTTGCCTGAAGAATCTGATTCTACTTTTCCTTTAGCCTTTTTCAGCCCTTTCTCCAGGGACTTTTCAAGAAAATCCATAAACCAACTTCCACTTTCACTCTCAATCTGCTTTCCCAATTTGATCGTATTCGAAAGGCTGCTGCTTGTGGAAGAAGAAGCCGGTTTCTTGTTCTCATCATTCTCATTTATGTTTGCATTATTATTGGATAGTGCTCCTTTTATTGCCCTTGATGTTGATCTCAAATGCTTCCCAAGAATTGATTTTTGATCACTCCTTTCAGGAGGAAACACTGCAATGGATTTGTAAAGTGCAGCTCTCCTTTTAGATGCATTTGATTCGCTATCTCGTGATTCTTCCAGTGAATTCTGCACTATTTCATGTAAAATAGGGGTGCCATTCTCTGGTTCAACATTTGAAGTTTGTGACATTTCATTTGAAGCTGTTGCTGCTGCTTGAATGGATACCATTTCTGCTACAGCTTGCACAAGTTGTTCATGAAATTCAAGAAATTGATCGAAGCAAGCTGCTGGCGCTTCCGGTTTTGCAGCTCTACTCAAGTTTGAAAACATTCTTCAAAGCCATAAGTGAGAGAGAGAATCAAATTCAGGCCAAAATGTAGTATAGTAATAAGCACTAAAAATACAAAAAACAAAGAACATAAATAATCAAAAGTTCCTCACTTCAGTGACCGCACAAGATTTTCTGTGGCTGATGCGTCCCTTAGTGCTTGAAGAGCAATTTTCTGTGCATTTTCTCTTTGCTGTACAGCTTCCTAATAGACATCACAAATGTGCTTTAATAAGGCTAATGTTCCAACAAAAAGGCAAGAATAGTTCATATATTAAAAGCGAAAAGGATCAAAAATACCCCTTCTACTATTCGATATATCTTGTCTTATATTTTTACCCTCAATTATGCTTCAGAGCTATTTATACCCTTGCCATCAGCAAATCGTCTTGTATGCTCCGTTACACCCCATAGAGCTTCAACTTCAAGTACAACTAAGGATAACTTTATACCTTGGTCAAATTGAACATTCTATTCGAAATAATTTTGATACGTGAAATCCACCCAATTCATATTGGAGCTCCATTAATATCAAGGGCAATACTAGACGGTTTGCTAATGATAATGGTATGAATGACCCTAAAGTAAACGGATGATAAAACTAAGATATTTTGTAAAGTAGAGGGGTAAAATTAGACCTTTTCCCTGTATTAAACATGCGACAAACAAGTGCAGCAAAGATGTTACCTTCCCCAAGATACTAAGTTTTCCAGGCAAATTAACAGTCAGACTCGTGTTGTCTTGAGTCGAATCGACAGGCTTAGATTGTTGTTGTTCTTGACAAGACTTTTTGGAATTGGAAAGCCTCTGAGAATCTCTGCCTACAGTTGGAGAAGCTGCCATTCTTGCACTCCTTAAACTTGGTGGTGGAGTTGTACTTTTCTTTTCCTGTGTCTACACAAAAAACAAAAACAAAAGGAACAATCAAATTGCAACATGTTATATGCCTTAAAACACATAGATGAACTGTACATAAAGGGAAAAATGTACCTACAGCTGAATTTAATGGAGACTTGTAAATTCTCTCTTCTCGATCAGTAACACTTCTGCTCCTAGGAAATTTCATCATACTAGGTGTAGCACAACTTTTCCTTACCATAGCAGGACTATTAGCCTCTATCAATTTAGACAACAACGCGCCACCAACCGATGACCTTACCATAGTACTACTCGCGCCTCCTCCTCCTTCTTTAGTTAATAATTTCCCTCGAATAACAGGTGACATTGGAATAACTCGCGATATCTTGACAGCACTAGACCTTTCCTTAATCGGTGTACATTGATCGAAATCAATAGGAACCGGCTTCATAACTTGAGGAGATGCAACTACTTCTGTCCCATTTTGGCCTATTCCCCAAGAACCCCTTCTTGGAGGAGCTGACATATTTTGCTTAAATTTTTGTTCAACTTTTTCGCCTTTTTCTCTCAATCCCATTAATGGTTCTGGAGTTCCTACAAGAGGATGTCTTCCAGGGAGAGGCTTCGCGCCTTTAACGACAGGAACAGGCGAACCGGGCTCTAATCTATCGACATAAATGAACTGCCCTAACTGCATTTTATTGCTTAAAACCAAGTCATCTTGTTCATATGGAAGACTTACATAAATCGAATGTGAAGAATCTGAAACCTTGATGAAAAATCCATGCTTTGGCCATAGATTTTTCTCATCAAGATCTGCAGGGACAATATCAGTAACCTGTAAAAGTGAACTCCTGTGTTCACTTGTTGGCTTCACACCTGATTTCATTCCATTTAGTAGCTTCAACAAAATTCCTGGTGCTAATGCTGCCATTTCTTGAAAATTTTCAATAACCCCACCACAATTAAACTCAAATTCTTGGGTATTAAGAATTTTCAAGAAAAAAATCAAGAAAGATGATGAGTAGTGGAGTGAGTCAAGAATAAAATGTACTCTTAATATATTAAAAGTGACACAAATTTAGCTCTTAAAGATTGATAAGTACAAGCAAGAAATGGACCATTTCAGAGGGATTTTTGTTGATATTTGAAGTTATGTTTTAACTGATAAGGTGAAGGTGAAGAAGGGAGTTTGAGGACTAACGGTAAACTTAGAGAAAGATGAAGGAGGTGGGGTTTTAGGGTGGGTCCCATAAATGAATTTTTAAATTTGTGATTTTAGGAACGTTGTGGTAGTAACGGTCATATGTTGTGAGTGAGTCATATCAATGTATTTTGGTTTTTTTTTGAATTTTCAGCGGAATTAAACATGATGCCCGTGTCCCTCTTTTTAATAGTAGTAACTTCTTTTTTGCTTTTTGTGGTTAAAAAATTAGTGAGTTGAATATTATGGCTTTTCCATTTTTGTATTTGTTTCCTAAAGAGCCTAAAACTTTTTCAACGAATAAAAAAGAATTGGGATGTTGCACCAATTTGCTTCTCAAACTTGTGGACAGAAAGATAGGGAACAAGAGGACTTCCCCAACTATCAAATTAAACTTAAAGAATTAGAGAATATTTATCTATTTGCTTCTATGTAACTAAAATGATGTAATTGCAAGGAGAAAATGTTTTCTCTGGAAAATGAGCAGTTTTGTCATTTTTTTTTGTTTGGTTGGTGAGTGAAAATTTTTTTTCGAAAAATATTTTCTAGTATTTATTTAGACAGTAGAAAATATTTTTTATGCTACTTTCCTTACCCACCTTCCCTCAAATCCCCACGATTCCTATGCCCCACCCTCACCTGCCACCCACACACACAAAACCTAACGTTTTGGGTACTCTATTTTCTTCAAGAGTTTAATTATTCTTTTAAAAATTCACACAAACCCAAAGTGACTAATATGCTGCTTTACTTATTTTCACGCAAAAATAACGTTAAAATTTGTGCCACATAACTGAAAAAATAATATTTTTTTGGTTGAAAAAGCAAGTACTTTTCTACAACATGAAAAAGTACTCATTTTGTTAAAATGATAGAAAATACTTTTTCTACATCATAAAAAAAAAGTACTTTTTTTTTGTTGAAATGAATGAAAGTACTTTTTTTACATTATGAAAAAAATAATACTCATTTTGTTGAAATTAAAAAGAAAGTACTATATCTACAACATGAATAGAAAATACTCTTAATAATATTTCTATTTAAGACGGGTTAGGGCATGGTTGGGGGAGAGTGGGTGGGTATGGTGGGGTGGGGGTAGGGTAGTGGTGGGGTGGCGTGGTTATGGGTGGAGTGTGGGGGTGGTTGGTGGGGATGGGAATAGGGTGGAGAAGGTTGAAGAAGAGTTTTGAAAAATATTTTCCTTTCTTTTGATAGAGAAAATATATTTCCAAAACATTAAAAAATATTTCCCGGAAAATGTTTTCCTTCATACCAAACACACCCTTTATTGCTTTTTTTTTTTTGGTTAGATTTTCATGAGCAGATGTTTCTTGTACTTTTTGATTTTTTTCCTTATTTAAATTATATTAGCTAGAGATATTATTATCAGTTCATTATTGATGTGAGCACGTGATTTTTGCCCTAAGCAAATTAATTCCAAAAGTTTCGAATAATTGATTTCTTAATTATTTTACAATTTTTGTGAATTTTTGTTAAATTTTTTGTGTTAATTGGTTGTATTTTTATTCATATGAAAATACAAAAATATGCATTTGCATTTAGGAATTTAATTTCATAATTTTAGTATTAATTAGGTATTAATTAGTTTTAGAACAAATTTAAAGAAATTGCAAAAAAAATAGTTTCTTTGCACTTTTAATTGTTAATTGTTGCATTTATCTTTAAATGTAGAGTTTTAAATAATTTTTAGAAGTTAGATAGTTTAATTAGATTTTTGTTTTGTTTTAGCATTTTATAAAATCAGCAAAAATAAATAAATACAAAAATACAAAAAAAAAAATACAAGAAAACAAAATCAAAAGAAATTTGAGTCCTTAATAAAAGATCCAAATTTGGGCTAAACTCACCCCAGCCCAAATCAAAGCCCCAAAATCCGTCCAAATAGGCCCCATACCAGCCCCAAGCCCACTTCAATATCCGGTCCAGCTACCCCATACCCAAACGACGTCGTTTAGCGGAGAATCAATCTCAACCGTCGAGGTTGATTAATCCAACGGATGGGAAGCCCCCATCATTAAATATATAAATGTCCGAACGCACCCCCTTCCCCCCCTTGCATCATCTCTCAAACCCTAAAGAACCCCTCCCCATTTCCGCCGCCCTCCGCCTTAGCACCGCCGGCTGGAAATCGCCTCCGCCGGCGGCGGAGCTCCAATCACGCTCAAAATATCACCATATCATCTCTTTCATCTCCTCACCCTATATCCTCTGTTATTTTCTTTCAAAACCCAACCAAATGTCCCAAATCCCCTAAACACTAGGCGCCGCCACCACTGCCCACGGCGGCGGCGCCGCCCAAGCGACCCCAAAAATACACCCTATATTCCCCTGACTCCCCTTTCCCTTAATCCTCAACTAAAATCCCTCAAACCCTCTTACATCTTCTCGGATTTCAAATCTTAGACCGGCAAAACCCTAAAATTTGGGGTTCCTCGAATTTGTCCCTTTCCCTGAGTCCAAAGCTCAAGTCAAGCTTCGAGAATAATGTGTTCATGTGTTTTTGTTGAAGAACACATGTTCACATCATTCCGGGGTTTGAATTGGAAGTCCAGTCGAATTAATCTTGAAAAAACCAGTAAGTTTTCTTTCAAATGATATTAATTGATTTAGAATTTTTAGATTTTTAATTGATTTTTGTTTCATTGATTTGGTTCTGTTTTAGTTCTTATTTTTTTAGGTTTACTTTGTCCTGTTTCTATTCTTCCTCTATTGATTTGACTCTATATTTGTTTCCAATAGAATAAATCCATGTTTGTCGTTACTAATTTGATTTTTAGTTTCAAGTTTGTTTGATTGTCATTAATTGTTAGTTTATTAATTGTTAGATTTATCTTTCATATTCTGATTAGTTATATTGATTGATGAGGCCAATTTTTAGACTGTTTGGTTATAGCTGATAGATTTTGGTTAGGATTAGTAATTTTAGGATTATTCAGGAGTAGTATAGGCATGGGAAATGGTAGTTTAATCAGATTTAGTAAATATTGAAATAAGGTAAGGGTAGTTTAGGGATTTCAAGTATGGAAAAATCAGAATAGAACCCCCTAGGACTTTCTAGAAGGGGTTTTGAACTGAAATTCACAAAATAGATGTAGTTACTTGTGTAACAAGTCAGAAAATAAGGGGTAAAAATAGAAATAAAATAGGGACTAAAGAGTAAAATGAAAACCTGAAATTATACCCTAAGCTTGCCTATAAATAGGCATTCATTTGCCTTGCATAAGAAGTCTGAAAACCTCTAAAAAATTCCCCCCAAAACCTCTTCCACAGATCTGAAGCCTAAATTTGAAATTCAGATCAAAAGATCAATAAAAATCTCCTTTAGATATTAGATTACCACAGAAAAAATCCAAAGACAAAAAAAAAAATAATATAATAGACAAATCCAAATTTAAAAGTTACTGTTTCATTGAAATCACAAGTTCGAGTTTGATATTTCAGCATCTAATGGTCAATCCCTAGCTCAAATCTTAATCACTGAGGGTTTTATAATGTTTCTGAAAATATTTTGAGATTATGTGGGTGTGTTCGAGTTGATTTTGAGGAATTTCAGTGGAAGAATTGTAGCTGTGTGATCTCTCAATGGATAATTGTTCCTGAATTAGCTGGTTTTGAAATCGTTTCTGGACTGCTAGTTTCAATTGCTGTTATCTGCCCTGCTGATTCTCATTCCTTTCATTTATCCATTCTCCAGGTACTCCTTTGGTCTCATATGACCTGTGAAGAATCAATGTAGGACTGATTTGGAAGATAAAGTGATGAAATGTTATTTGATTTGATCCCTGAAATCTCCTGTTCTATTTTAGCTTAAAAGCATAGAGTAGTTATGTTTGTTTGAGTAATACACTGATTTGTATTAATTGGACTGCATGAACTGATTTTCAGACTTGTATGAGTGTGATGTTAGCTGTGGTTTAGTCAGTTCCAGTGTGTTTGTTATGTTAGTTTGAGGATTAAGTTTGGATTAAGGTGTAGATTAAAAACAAAGTCCAGAATTAATATATATATATATATATATATATATACTCATACTGGCCAGCATTACTTGTAGCTTGACATAACTAGTTAGTTTGATGTGTTCATTATGTATGCGCTGAAACGTGAAGTGCAGAATAATTAGATTACAACTTAATGTCAGCATTTGCCTTGTATTCCATATTAGCTTGAGGATTTGTGAATTACTGAAATCACTGTTAAATTTCCGTGTTGAGGATGTTAGTTATCAATAGGCAAACAAGTTGAAATTGCGTGAATTGTTCTAAAACCAGCATGCCTGTGATATGAATAAATGGTGCATTTGCTTTACAAAATTATTTAACAGGCCCAAGAATTAACATCAGCTTGGGCTCATTCATGAGCCAAAGCAGTACTTTTTTTTAAATAAGATTTGGGCCTAATGGCATAATCAGAAGCCCAAGTATCTTGAATTAGCCCATGTGTGCTGAGTGATGGTCCGGTCTGGGATTAAATCACTAGGTCCCAATGTATATTTTGCTTTCGATTTGGGCCTGCATAGAGGCCCACGATTGGGCAACTTCTTATAAAATCTGACCAAATTTCCTCATTTTGGGGCTGGTTTCGAGGCCCAAAGTGCTGAAAGCTCTAACCCACTGGTCAAATTATTGAGCTAAAGGCTAAAAGTTATTTGTTAATCTTGGGCCTCTCAAGCTAGGTAGCACATTTGAACTAAGAGGTTCTCCTCTTGTTCAGGTGTGGACTTGAGTTTGAGGGTCCAGATTCCTTAATTGATAGTTTACTGATATTGTTTATTAATTAATTAGGCCCTTTAGAGACAAAATTAAATAGAAAATCGTAGTTTCTGTTAGGATGGCCTTTAAATAAAAATGAGATGAGCCCCGCCAAATAAAAATGCATAAATTGCGGGGCCCTCATTAAATGCTTCATTAAAAATATTTTAGAAATTCGGGACATGCCATTTAGCGAATTTTCATGGCTTCCCGCAAAGTTAATAAGACGCTAGCCACTTTAGGCGCGTATTTAATAATATTACTTTCCTAAATTCGGGTGCACATTTATGTGACCCAAATCCAAATTCCAACGAAGTCGAAATGTATCAAAAACCGTGGGTGCATTTATGTGACGTGGTTCGAGACGCGTTTTCACAACGTTGCAATTCTCTTAAAAAACAATAATTAAAGCGGTTTAAAGTTAAAAGGCACATAAGTGAAAACATGTATTAAAATCAGATCTTTAGCCATTTATAATAATTTAAGCGACCGTGCTAGAACCACGGGATCCGGGGGTGCCTAACACCTTCCCTCGGGTCAACAGAATTCCTTATTCAGAATTTCTGGTTCGCAGACTCCAATTGGGAAGTCGACAATTTTCCTCGATTTGGGATTTAAGTTAAACGGGTGACTTGGGACACCAAAAGCCAATCCTTTCCCAAGTGGCGACTCTGATAAATAAATAATCCTATTTCGAATAATGTCACTTTAAATAGAAAAACTCCCTTATACATTATCCTTCGGGATAGGTGTGTGAAAAGGAGGTGTGACAATTGATCGTATATATATATATATATATACATGTTAGTAAACTGTACTTGTAAAATAATTCTGGAAAATATAAAATAACATAAACAGAAATATAGACGAAACAAAATTAATTCGAGCCCACTGAATTCACATTGTTTCCTTAAGGAATTTAATCCCCTCCTAGTACCCAATGTTTTAGATTATTTCGTCCCAGGATAGAACGAATTACACACTGGTGTAGTGGTACTTCAAATCCCAGTGTTTCAGCGAACACAAAGTTCGGTAGCAAATCACACTTACTGTTGCTTTCTTTGAAGTTAAAACAATGCAGAAGAAGGAGGAGAAAGTCAGAAATTCATATGGAAATTCTGAGCAGAATGGACTTGTATTTATTGCCAATGTTGGGCTGAAAATCTGAAGAGGTGCAACTCTTCAGAATGACTGTTTATGCAAAACGGCCACAGCATAAATGCCAAACATAAATGGCTATTTACTCAACAATAAAGAGGGAAAACAAAGAGGAAAAATTGAAGAGGGTAGTTTAATTTTCAGTTACACAACTGAAAAACGGAAAACTGATTGGATTTAATATTAATATTCTGTTATTAAAACGAATATTTAATAACATTTCTGTTAATATTTTACTATTAACAAATAAATTTGATCCAAAAAATTAATCAATCAATCGATCATTTGACCGAATCCGAATCCGAAGCCGAGCCGAGCGAGCGACGACGGCGATGGCGCGAGGCTTGCCTTCTTCTCAACTCTTTAAGTGCTAGAAGAAGAGCAATTGCTTATATACCCATAAAAAGCCTCTTCCTCTTCCAATATGGGACAATGTTCCTTCATCAAGGGGGAAACTTAAAATTTCACTTAAAATTTTTTATTTCCCTCCATTTCCCATTCACCCCCTTTTATGCATTTAACATACTTAAAATCCCAACAATACCCCACATGAATGGGGAATGGCTATATCACGGAAATATGCATGAAAAACTGTGTGATTCGCAAGCAAGGATTAATTGCATCTGGATAAGTAGGTTTCCCTTTGAACTTTCCGTAGTGAACTTATGTCGGATATACTCGGTCAATCGGTAGATTTGATATTGTTGGTTCTTGATAAAAGAAATTAAGGGAAATAACTGGGAAGATGACAAGAAAATAAACAATATACTGGAATAGATGTAAAAAGAACTGAAGCTGAAAATACTATATTATTTTACTGCATTTGGACTACAATTTATAAGAGAAATACTAACTTAAAAGACCTAAAAATCAGCACAAAATATGCTGAAAATAACTAACTCCTAGAGACTAATTCACTCCTAAAGACTAGTTCAAAATTATTTCAAATTCAAACTAAATTACTGCAGTAAATAGCTGAAACAGTAAAATAATTTTACTGAGAGCAGCTTCTAAAGCATATTTCTAACACTCCTCCTTGCTTTTGAAGCTGCAAATTCTGAATTTGTCCCTTGTAAACCTTTAACTGGAAGCGACTTTGTACGTAAATCTGCCAACTGATCTTTGGACTTGCAGTGAATCGAGTTCACTTCAGTATTTTGCTGCATCTCATGATTGTTAATGAAATAAGTTGGCTCGTTTTTCAGCTTCATTTGCATCTTGCCTTGAGACTTGTCAACTTTCTTCCAGAATTGCATTTTCTGAAATATTGACAACTTCTTCCTTACCTTATTTTCACATATGTCCTCAGTTGGAGAATTACCTGCACTTAGTAGATTCTTTTGGCTCCATTCTTCATCTTTGGTTGGATCATGTCACGACCCTAGTTCACTAACTGTGAACATGTCATGACGGCACCTAGTCACCACGACCAGATAAGCCTAATATTGCGGAAATATAATAATTGTGGAAAAATAGAGGAAACCAAATTAAATACTAAAAGAAAACTGTACTGAATGCTGCTCGGCATGTACAACTCAATATCACGAGTTTCAAACAATCCCCAAAACCCGGAAACTCACGGGCAACACAGGCTACAGAAGCGAAAAGTAAAGGCTCCAAACTCCAGAACATCTAACAACCGGAAGAAGAAAAACTAATTATTAGAGATAGAGTGAGAGGGAGACTCGTCGGTCTGCGGACGCAGCAGATCTACCTCGAAGTCTCCGTAGTCCTCCTGCCTCACTGATAGTGCGCCTGAGTAGAGGTACCTGGATGATCTGCACATGAAAAACATGCGCAGGAAGGGCATGAGTACACCACAGCAGTACTCAGTAAGTGCCAAGCCTAACCTCGGTTGGGTAGTGACGAGGAAGGTCAGGGCCATACTGAGACAAAAGATAGTAATAACAATAATTAACGGTATGATAATCTGACAGAAATAATAAATATATCAGTGAAATAAGGCAGGTCAACGAGACAATAACAACCACAAAAGGACAGAGCAAACACAGAGTAAATACAACTCAATACCAATGATAACAATGAGGGTCTCCCAGGATACCGTCCTGCAGCCCTTTCCTCAACTGTCCAGTGGACCTCCCAGGATACCGTCCCGTAGTCCAACTCGTATACCAAACCGAAGGATCTTCCGGGATACCGTCCCGTAGTCCAACCATCAAAATGCAGGGGGATCTATTGGGAATCTAACCCGCAGTCCCAAAGTAAAAGTGCAGGGGGATCTACCGGGAATCGAACCTGTAGTCCCAAAGTAAACAACCAAGGGAGGGAGCTACCGGAATCCCACATCCGTAGTCCCAATGTAAATGCGCAACCACAGCCAGAAACAAACCAAGGAATAAAGCACGAAAGACAGAGCAACAGATAGAATTAGCCTAGCATGCTTCACGTAGTACGGTCAAACAACTTAAGCAATTAGGCAGTTAAGTCAGCTAAACATGCTTTCCAAATCTAGCACAAGTAGAATTTCAAGTAGGATAAGGCAAGTAGTAAAGAAAGCTAAATATCAACAACTTAAGTGAAAATCGGATTTTCATCAATCGGCTCAAGTACGCGCTCGTCACCTCACATACAAGGCACTCAAATATCAAGAAAACAATCCTAAGGGGAAAATTCCCCCACACAAGGTTAGATAAACCACTTACCTCGAACCGACTCAATATCACTAGAAACCGCGCCTTTGCCACGAGTATCCGACTTCAAATGGCCCAAATCTATTCAATTCAATTACATATCGTAAATATATTGCAAACAACTGATTCCACTATTAAGATTAAAGCTAGGGCGCGAAAATAGATAAAATGACTAAAATGCCCCTCAAGCCAACGTCTCGGAATCGAATAATTTTCACATTTTTAGAACCCTCGTACTCTCACGAGTCTAACCATATAAAAATCTCCCAAATTGGAGGTCAAATGCCCACTCAAAACTCAATAGTCTAGCCAATAAAGTTTTACCCCAAATTATCCAATTTTTGGTCCAAAATTCGAATTCCAATGATGTATTTAGCTATATAATGATGAAATATAATGAAAAGGGATCAAGGAAACGTTACCCAATGATTTTCTCTTCAAAACCCACTCAAAATCGCCTTCTCCCGAGCTCTCAATCGATTTTCAAGCTTATGAAATTAAACCCTCGAAATTGATATTTCTGAACAGTCATTTCCGCTTCTGCGGACAAGGGACCGCTTCTGCGGTCCCGCTTAAGCGGAAAGCAAACCGCTTCTACGATTTTCATTAAAAGGGATAGGACCGCATCTGCGATAGCTGGGCCGCTTCTGCGGCTTCGCTTCTGCGGAAGTGGCACCGCTTCTGCGGCTTCTGAGGAAGGGGGCACAAGCCGCTTCTGCGACGTCCAAGGCCGCTTCTACGGCTCCGCTTCTGCAGTTCCCAAGCCGCAGAAGCAAAAATACCAGAAAGATAAATACCAGCTGCAGCAATCACTTAGAAATTTCTCCGTTAACCACCCGAAATCATCCCGAGGCCCCCAGAACCTCAACCAAAAGCACCAATACCACCTAATACCTTATTCGAACTTGTACCAATCCTTAAAACACCTAAAACCACACCGGAAGTCCGATTAAATCAAAGATTCAAGCCTAAGAACTTCAAATTCCAACAAAACACACTTTCGATAAAAAACCTAACCAAACCTCACCCGAATGACTTGAAATTTTGCACACACATCCCAAATGACATGACGAAGCTACTGCAACTTCCGGAATTCCAATCCGACCCTCGGATCAAAAACTCACTATCAGATCGGAAACTTCAAAAATTCAAACTTCGGCATTTCAAGCCTAAAAGAGCTACGAGCCTCCAAAATACATTCCGAACACGCTCCCAACCTCGAAATCACCTAGCGGAGCTAACGGAACCATCGGATTTTCATTCCGAGGTCGTCTTCACACTGTTCTGATTACAGATCATTTTTCAACACTTAAGCTCTCATTTAGGGACTGTGTCCCAAAACTCTCCAAAACTTAACACCGAACGTCCCGGCATACCAAAATGGCAGAAATGAACTTAGGGGAAGCAGTTAATGGGGGGTCGGGGCGTAAATTCCAAAAACGACCGGCCGGGTCGTTACATCCTCCTACACTTAAACATTCGTTCGTCCTCGAATGAGCATAGAGAACATACCTGAGGTAGAGAAAAGATGAGGGTACTGGCTGTGCATATCCTGCTCGGTCTCCCAAGTCGCCTCCTCGGCCGGCTGACCCCGCCACTGAACCTTCACTGAAGCAATGTTCTTTGACCTCAACTTTCTGATCTGTCTATCCAATATAGCCACTGGCTCCTCAACATAGGATAGATCCTTGTCCAACTGGACTGAACTGAAATCCAACACGTGTGACGGATCATCGTGATACCTCCGGAGCATCGAAACATGAAATACCGGGTGAACTCCGGCCAAATTGGGAGGTAAGGCAAGCTCGTAAGCAACCTCCCCAACTCGCCTCAAGACCTCAAAAGGGCCAATAAACCTCAGATTCAACTTTCCTTTCTTCCCAAACCGCATGACGCCTTTCATAGGCGAGACCCAAAGCAGAACCCGCTCACCAACCATATACGAAACATCACGAACCTTCCTGTCCGCGTAACTCTTCTGCCTGGACTGGGCTGTACGGAGTCTATCCTGAATCACCTTAACCTTCTCCAATGCATCCTGAACAATTTCTAAGCCCAATAGCCTGGCCTCGCCCGGCTCAAACCAACCCACCGGAGATCTGCACCTCCTACCATATAAAGCCTCATACGGCGCCATCTGAATGCTGGACTAATAGCTGTTATTGTAAGCAAACTCCGCCAGTGGCAAGTAATGATCCCAAGACCCTCCGAACTCAATCACACACGCACGGGGCATATCCTCAAGAATCTAAATAGTGCGCTCGGACTGTCCGTCCGTCTGGGGGTGAAATGCTGTGCTCAACTCCACCCGAGTGCCTAACTCCTGCTGCACGGCTCTCCAGAACCGCGATGTAAACTGAGTACCTCTGTCCGAAATGATAGAAACTGGAATACCATCCAAACGGACGATCTCCCTGATATAAATCTCCGCCAACCGCTGCGATGAATAAGTGGTACACACAGGAATGGAATGAGCAGACTTGGTCAGCCGGTCCACAATAACCCAAATGGAATCAAACTTTTTCAAGGTCCGTGGAAGTCCAGATACAAAATCCATGGTGATGCGCTCCCATTTCCACTCCGGAACCTCTATCTGCTGGAGAAACCCACCCGGGCGCTGGTGCTCATACTTCACCTGCTGGCAGTTGAGGCATCTAGACACATAACCAACTATATCCTTCTTCATCCGCCTTCACCAGTAGTGCAGCCTCAGGTCTTGATACATCTTCGTGGCACCCGGATGGATGGAATACCGCGAACTATAGGCCTCTGCTAGAATCATCTCTCGAAGACTATCAACATTGGGCACACAAATCCGGCCCTGTATCCTCAATACTCCATCATCTCCAATGGTCACATCCCTGACATCTCCACGCTGAACCTTGTCCCGAAGGACAAGCAAATAAGGGTCATCATACTGCCGCTCCCTGATACGATCAACTAAGGAGGACCGGGAAACCACACAAGCTAGAACTCGACTGGGCTCCGAAAGATCCAATCTCACGAAATGGCTGGCTAAGGCCTGAACATCCATCGCCATAGGCCTCTCTAAAGCTGGTAAATATGCCAAACTCCCCAAACTCTCCGCCCGGCGACTCAAGCCATCCGCCACCACATTAGCCTTGCCCGGGTGATATAGGATAGTGATGTCATAATCCTTCAGCAACTCTAACCACCTCCTCTGACGCATATTGAGATCCTTTTGCTTGAGCAAGTGCTGCAAACTCCGATGATCAGTATAGATCTCGCAAGGCACTCCATATAAATAATGACGCCAGATCTTCAAAGCATGAACAATGGCAGCTAACTCAAGGTCGTGTACAGGGTAATTATTTTCATGTATCTTCAACTGTCTGGACGCGTAGGCAATCACCCTACCGTCCTGCATCAACACTGCTCCAAGGCCAACTCTCGAGGCGTCACAATAGACAGTATAAGACCCCGAACCGGTAGGCAACATCAAGATTGGGGCTGTAGTCAAAGGTATCTTGAGCTTCTGAAAGCTCGCCTCACACTCCTCTGTCCACTGAAATGGGGCACCCTTCTGGGTCAATCTAGTCATAGGGGCAGCAATCAATGAAAATCCCTCCACGAAACGACGGTAGTAACCCGCCAAGCCAAGGAAACTGCGAATCTCTGTAGCTGAGGACGGCCTGGGCCAACTCTGCACGGCCTCTACCTTCCTCGGATCCACCCGAATACCCTCACTAGAAATCACATGGCCTAAGAATGCCACAGAACTCAGCCAAAACTCACATTTTGAGAACTTTGCATATAACTTTTTCTCCCTCAAGGTTTGTAGCACGGTCCTCAGGTGCTGCTCATGATCTTCCCGACTCTGGGAATACACCAGAATATCATCAATAAAAACAATCACGAACGAGTCAAGATATGGCCTGAACACACTGTGCATCAAATGCATGAAAGCTGCAGGGGCATTGGTCAGCCCAAATGACATAACAAGGAACTCGTAATGGCCATATCGAGTCCTGAAAGCAGTCTTTGGGATATCTGGCTCCCGAATCTTCAACTGATGGTAACCTGAGCGCAAGTTAATCTTAGAAAACACCTGTGCGCCCTGAAGCTGGTCAAACAGATCATCAATGCGAGGCAAAGGATAACGGTTCTTCACTGTAACCTTGTTCAATTGGCGGTAGTCAATACACATGCGCATAGAACCATCTTTTTTCTTCACAAACAAAACAGGAGCACCCCACGGTGAAACACTGGGTCGAATAAAACCCTTACCAAGCAATTCCTGCAACTGATCCTTCAACTCCTTCAACTCAGGAGGAGCCATACGATACGGAGGAATAGAAATGG
>NC_032000.1:29695875-29704372 GCF_001879085.1 Nicotiana attenuata | reverse complement strand
TATATATATATATAAATATATATATGGGATATGGAAAAGGTTATGGCGCTATATACGCGCCACCACCTGATCAGCTGGTATACGTTGATGATTTTGTCCACAGTGGCCGAGATGATATGTTGGGATGCCCTCAGAGGCCTGATGATGTTATGAAACATGTACCTATGCACGACATGACGATCATACACATATGCATGACACTATAAGTATTTCATGATTTACAAAGTTATCCAGACTTACAAGTTGAGTCATGTACTCCATGTTTCTTCATGTCTGTTATGTACTTATTTATGTGCCTTACATACTCGGTACATTATTCGTACTGACATTTCTTTTGCCTGGGACGCTGTGTTTCATGCCTGCAGGTCCCGATAGACAGGTCGAGAGCCCTCCATTTAGGCTATCAGCTCAGCAGAAGATGTTGGTGCGCTCCATTTGCTTCAGAGTTGCTTCTTTTGTTAGTTATGATTTAGACGTGTATTGTTTGGTATGGTGGGACTCTGTCCCGACCTTTATGAAAATTATGTATTCTTAGAGGCTTGTAGACAGATGTCATGTACGTAAAAGATTGTATGGCCTTGTCGGCCTATGTTCAGTGTATGAGTTGTTATTTTGGTCTTATAGGCCCGTATGTCCTTTGTATAAGTTGGTATTACATGTTGTATTCTACTTATCTCACGGCAGCCTTCCGGCTCAATTAGCTATGATAGTACGACATGAAAAGATACGTTATGTTGGTACTCGGTTGAGTAAGATACCGAGTGCCCGTCGTGATCCATCGATTTTGGTCGTGATAGTATTGGTTAACCACGTTGTGATAACTTTTACTTGGATTAGGGAAATGATTCTCAGCTTCTTACTCCAGAAATAAAAATGACCCTCTAGGAAAATAGAACAAAATATATTGATGCTTAATTGCGTATCATCAATTTATGTGTTTCTCAGTAGAGTAGCCGCATTGACATATACACACACACATATATATATATATATATATTGATGTCGAGCTGTAATTCCACATATTTTGACTTTATTTACCTTGCTTGTTTGTTGTTTTGATGATACTTCGTGCGATATTTGAACTTAATTGAGTTTATGTTACGTGTAGGAACGCTTGGATATGAAGTAGAGGAAAGTTGCACGAAATGGTACCTCGAAGCTCCGAAACAGAGCAATAAAAGAAGACATTGCAAAGCATGAAAAGTCACAGCCTAAACAGTGCAAGGCTTTGCCCACGGCATCAACATTAGCACCTCTAATGGCACCTTGCAATGTATGTTGGCTCCTCTGATGGCTCCTTGCAATGTATTTTCGCACCTCTGATGATGTCCCGCGCTGACGATGCTTATCCGAGCTACTTTTACTTCCTCCTTAATTTTGGATGTGTATAATTTAGCCCTACCATATAAGTAACTCTTAAAGATAGTTTTTAGAGGGTGAGAAATTATTGGAGAGGAAAAAGGCTACGGAACACTTGGAAGCACGAATCACAAGCGTATTTCTCTCTGTTCTTCCTTAATCTGTAGTTTGATGCTTTTAAATATTTTGATAATTATTTATACAATTATGAGTAGCTAAACTCTCTCATTAGGGTTTGATGGAACCTATTGGAGGATGATTTTTCGTTGCGCTTAATATAAGTTTGCCCTTGACTTTTCTATACTTGTTCAACTACATTTTCATTGTTGTTGATTGAAGAACTCTCAAATGACTGTTCTTAATTAGTGTGTATTTTTTGGAAAAGGGTAAATATTTAGGTAGTTGTTAAACAATATCACACCTAACGTATGTGAAATCAATACGGAGGGTTTAAAGGTGGTACTAGGAATAATGAAACCTTGGTGTGATCTTGGTGAGCGGTGAACTAGTGTCAGCAAACGTAATTCGAAAGAATACATCTAGTAAATTATGATAGTTGCTCGAAAGAGCATTACGACACCCGAAGTACTCATGATCAGTAGAAAATACTTAGGCGAAATTATAGAAGACGTAGCGGGAAGGATTCTGAAAATTGGGGAAATCCTAACTCTAGGCCTCCTTAATTTTGTCTCCAATGATATTCTCGTTAGTTGATAATTTACTGCTTTCTAGTATTTGTTAGTTAATTAGTTAGAATAAAAAATTTGTTCTTCATAATTTAGAAAATTGTTCAAACTAGTCTTCTTTGTGATAACGAACAACTGTAGCTAAGCCTTAGTCCTCGTGGGATTCGACTCTGGACTCTTAGACCGGATTATATTTGCAGCAACCGCTTAGTCATTTTATATGGAATAGTTGGGCATGATCAAATTTTATCACCGTTGCCGGGGAATTAATAGTGTTATTTAATTACAACGAGTAGAATTGCTAGGATTCTTGATTTAGTCAACTTTCTTGACTTTAATTTCATTACATTGAAATTCTAACATTTGTAGTCTTGTGTATTGCAGGTGCATGCCTAAAAACTCCTCGAGAACTGGTGAATTGTTAGAAGCATTTCCAGATCCTGAGAAAGCTTTCAAGGCACTAAATTAAGCAAACAGGAAAGACAAATGACAACAACACCTAAGAGAACAAACTCAATGAGACATGAGTGACGTTTTGGACAATCAAAGCAATCGAAACAATGGGAATGATCTGAACAATCAGGGTGTGGCACCTCTCCTGCCAGAAGCAACCTTGTATGATTGGGCACAACCCATCGGTGAGGCAATCGCACTTTCATTCCCTCAGATACAAGCAGAATTATTTCAAATCACGAACAACATGTTACATCTGCTGCAGAATAACGGATTGTTCTCCAGGTCTTACATTGAAGATCTACAGCAGCATATGAAAAAGTTTTTGTCAATTTGTGTCATTCAAAGATAACCAAATGTGACAATAGAAGCAATCTAATTGTTCTTGTTTCCGTTCTTAATGACTAGATAGGCTCAGACTTGGCTTAATTCTCTCCTCATAAACTCCATCACCACTTGGGAGGAATTAGTCAAGCAGTTTTTAAATAAGTTCTACCCACCCAATAAGACTGCCAAGCAAGTTGATGAAATATTGAGCTTCACGCAGAAACCAGCATAAACATTGCAACAAATGTGGGAGAGGTTCAAAGGGATGCTGGTTAAGTGTCCACACCATGGCATTCTAGATCAGATGTTTAGACAAAGGTTTTACATGGGATTGGCAGATAGCTTGAAGCCCAGCGTTGATGCTTCAGCAGGTGGATCATTTTTGAGCAAATCATTCGGAGAGTGTAAAGTACTTCTTGAAAAAATGGCTCAAAACTCTGGGTGGACGACAAGAGACAGCGCAATCACCCGTGTAGTTCAATCTGTAGCTCTAGACCTGAACAACTCCATAGCCAAGAATATGGCCACTCTGATGACTCAAATGAGTATCCTTACCAACAAGATTGATGAATCGAGCCAGATGCAGGAACACATAATACGAAAATATGAACTATGTGAGCAACTTTGGGGGCCAGAGACAAGGTGGTCAGAATTGGGGAAAGCAGAATCAATAGTATAGACCAGCACCATAATAATAATAATAATAATAATAATAATAATAATAATAATAATAATAATAATAATAACAACAACAACAAAAACAATAATAATAATAATAATAATAATAATAATAATAATAATAATAATAATAATAATAATAATAATAATAATAATGATAATAATAACAATCCTGTATCTATACGACCACAGGGTCAAGCTGTGCCTTATAAAAGGCAACAGGGATACAATCAGCAAAATCAACATCTAGCTTATGAACAACCTCAACATCAACAGATAGTGAGACAAGATGTCGGGTTGATCGAAATTAAAGGATGGTTCAACAACTCATTGGATAAAGAAGGAAGATGGAAGAAAAGGTCCACTAGATGCAAGAAAAGGTAGTATCACACGACTTAGCTATCAAGGGCATTGAGATTCAATTAGGGAAGATATCCATGGCCCTTAACAATCGTCCTCAAGGGACGTTACCTGCAGGTACACATGTCAATCCGAAAAAGTAGGGCCCAAAGCAGCTGATGGCTGTGAGTCCAAGAAATGGAAGAGATTTAGATTCGGAGCAAGAAATTGCTCGAGAAAGCCGACCAACTGAAACACTTGTGCCAGTACCACTTGAGGTAGATGAATCAACTGATTTAACTAAGGTAATAGTACAACATGCGCAAGATGAACCAAACAAGGAAAAAGAGGCTGCAAAGGAAACTGAGCAAGTGCAAGAAAAAGTATCTGAAAGAGTACTTGAGCAGGAACTGGCTCAAGTCTTAGGAAAGAAGCGACCTCCAGCACCCTACCCGTAGAGGTTGTCCAAATATCAGAAGGATAAGTAGTACAAAAAATTCATGGAGATGTTGAAGCAGATTCGGGTGAACATTCCTCTGATAGATGCCTTGCGAGAGATGTCAGGTTATGCAAAAATGATGAAGGACTTGATGTCCCGCAAGTTTGATTTTCAAGACCTAACCACTGTGACATTAACTTAGACTTGTAGTGTTGTGTTGACAAGACTTGTAGCTGAGAAGCTATCCTACCCTGGAAGTTTCACAATTCCATGCACCATAGATAGCTATGCATTCACAAAAACACTGTGTCATCAGGGGGCAAGCATAAACTTGATTCCTTTGTCTATCTATAAAAAGTTAGGTATTGGAAGAGCAAGTCTCACATCTATGTTGCTATAACTAGCTGAACAAACAGTGAAGAGGCCATCATGTATACTTGATGATGTACTTGTGGAGATTGGGAGATTCGTGTTCCCTGCCGATTTTGTGATTCTGGACTGCCAGATTGATAAAGGGATTCCCATAATTTTGGTAAGGCTATTCTTGGCTACATGGAGAGCTCTGATTGATTGTGAAACTGGGGAACTAAAGATGATACTGAACAATGAGAAAATAACATTCAATGTACAAAAGTCCATGCCGTGACCCAGTGAGTTTGCTAATTGCTCTCTGATTGAAGCACTAGATGTGATTATGGAGGAGGAAAATGAGGCACTTAATACAAAAGGCCCTCTAGCAGCCTGCCTCATGAACTTAGAAGAGGTAGATGGTGAAGACTTGGCGGCGTGGGTTTTGTCTCTTGAAGGCCAAGGGTACTGGATAAGAGAGCTCAAATTTGATCCTTTACACTTAGAAAAAGAAAGACCCCTTTAGCTAAGCCATCAACTGAAGAGCCACCATAGTTGGAGCTGAAACCGTTAACATCTCACCTCAGGTATGCTTTCTTATGGCCTAACTCAACTTTAACCGTTATTATCTTATCTGGTTTGTTAGATGTGCAGATAGAATAGCTTTTGCAGGTTCTGAAGGAGTGCAAAACTGCAATTAGTTGGACTCATAGGTTATGAGTACTTTGGGCATAAGTACTTTACTTTATGTTTTGATGATCTAACAAACTTACCATCCAAAACCAGATAAGGAACCTGTTACACATTTACAAGACCTTGAGATCACAAAGTTCCAGGTTGGGATCCAGCGTGAGATATAACTCAACTCTTCAGAGTGGAAGGAACAGCTGAGGGAACATGTCCCTATCAGTTCCTGAGGAGACTGTATGAAGTCAACTCTCCAGCTGGAAAGTTGCTGCCTGCACACGCTACTGTACTGGAACAGTGCAGCAGTGAACTTTCTGTGGAAGGCTTTTTACCTACCTTGCTTACATCATTGTAAGTGATGTCACACATGTATAAATACAATCAAGGAAGATAAAACAACTTACTTCATGAGAGAACAAGATAAGGAATTTGATACAATTAAGTTCCCTTGCACTCCGAATAACTAGTCAGATGTCTGGTTCAATTCTCAATGAAATAAGAAAAGGAAACAACAGAGGGAACAGATAGGGATTAGTTTCCCTCGTCATTGTACAGTCAACTCTACAGCTGTAAAAGCTGTTGCACTGTACCGTCTCACAGACTGCTGCACTGTACCGTCTGGCAGCTGTGAGCACGTGATTTTTGCCCTATATGAATTACTCCCATAAATTCAAAACAAAATAACTTCTTTTCATTATTTGCAATTTTATGGATTTTTGTGGCATGTTTTGTTAATTGTTTGCATTTGTTTGTGCACGTTTATTATTGTTTAATTCATGAAAAATACAAAAATACTTGGCATTTGCATGTAGGGTTAATGTCACATTTTAGGATTAATTATTAGTCAATACTACAAAAAATAATAAAGAAAATAACAAAAATGGTTCTTTTGCATTTATACTTGTAATTTGTCTTAGTTTGCATTTAAATTAGGAATTAGTGTAGTTGGAAATTGAGTAATATAATTCTAGAAGTCGATTTGGGTTTTTATTTGTTGATTTGGCATTTAATAAAAATCAGAAATATATAAATAATGAATAAAAATAAATACAAAATAAAAAGGGAAAAGAAAAGAAATTAAGTGGAAAATTAAAAGAAAGAGTGGTCTTAGTAAATGCCCAAATTTGGGCCAAATTGGCTTAACCCAAACGACCCCCCCCCCCCCCCCCCCCAATCTGCTCCAGTCCCGGCCCAATCCACGCCCAAACCCGGGTTGCCCCCCTTAAGACGAAACGACGCCGTTTGGCATCAATAGATCCAAGCCATCCATCTTCTTTGATCCAGCGGCTCCCAATAGATGCAAATTTTACATAAAAATGTCTTTAAACCCTAGAGACAGTATGTCTCTTCCTCGTACCCCCTCCTGTAACACCGGCAAAACACCATTGTCTCCGCCACTCTCCGCCATGAGCCGCCGGCCGGAAATCGTCTCCGCCGCCGGCGCTCACCCAATGGCCCCCAAAATTTTACCACAGCCTCTTCTCGTCTTCCCCTTTCCAAATCCAAACCCCTCTCCCCTCAAATCCTACCCAATCCCCTCAAATCTACCAAACCCTAGGCGCCGCCACCACCGTGCACGGCGGCGCCGGCTCCAAACGACTCCAAAATAACACCACAGCATCCCCTAACCTTCCTCATTCCTAATACCCAACCAGATTTCTTCGAACATCACCAGAACGGCTAGAATTTTAAATCATAGAGCCGGCAGAACCCTAGAAGTTCATTTTGCTCGATTTTTGCTCGATTTCTTGAGTCTGGCATTAGATTCAAGTCACGAAACAACATTTTCGTTTGTTCTTTGAGAAGAACAAATGCTTAACATTGTTCCGAGGCTCGAATCGAGTTTTCAGTCTCTGTCCCGATCGTGCATAGGTGAGCTTCTTCTCATTCTTTGTTATTTGAATTCAATTGATTTTTGTTTTCTGATTAAGTCATGTTTCCATCTGTGTTAGTTATTTGGCAATGATTTTGTTCCCAATTTGGAATTAATTTGTCTTAGGGTTTTGTGTTTGACAATGGCTTTCATGGCAGTTTGACTAGTTTCGTTCATGTTTTAGATACAAGTAGATTCATTTTGATATTTGATTTTGTTCAGTATAATTTCACGTTTGAATTGCTGAACTTGGCTGGATTTAATCTCCTTGTTCTGATTAATTAGTATGAATGATTAAGCTGAGTCTTTAGCCCCTGTTGAGTACTTAACCATAGTTATCTGACTAAGGTTAGTTAGAAAATTTAGGTTAGATAACAGGGTTGGGATGGGTTAGTAATTTCAGGGCTGATGGAAGGGTAATATGGGTAGTTTAGCATGGGGAATCTGATAGAAATTGAAACTAGAACACCCTAGACCCTTCTAGAAGTGGGCTTTAGTTATGATTACCAAAAATATAGTGCAGTAACTTGAGTAACAAGTCATAAAATAAAGGACTAAATAATCAAAATATGAAAATAAAAGAGGGGGAAAGGTGTGAGTGAGATCTAGAAACTTCGCCCTGAGGTTTTTTGCCTATAAAAGGCAGCTTATTTGCCTTCATTAGTAAGTTTTTGAGCCTCAAAATTCCCCCCAAAATAGTCTATAGTTCTAGAAGCTTAAATTTGAATTCCAGATTCAAAAGCTAGAGCCGAAATTCTGAAATCTCTTCTTCATCTTAGGAAATCTCCAAAAAATACCAAAAAAAAGCTATAAAAAAAATAGCAGATACTTTTACAAAAACACTGTCACATTAGATCTGCCCAGGTTTTCATCTTCCAAACATTCATAGATTCAAAATGGTTTGATCCTGCCTAGCTGGTTCCTGTTCGTGGTATTTCTTCTCTAATTCTGAAAGTATCAGTCTACTGGGTTGTTTGTTGATTTGCTGATTGGCTGTCGAGATTCTACTACTGTTGCTGATTTCTGCTGTGTAACACTGCTGATTGCCTTCTGTTTCTTTGTTCATTCAATTTCAGGTACACACCCTGAATCTGACTTGATGTAGCTTCTCGAATTGGAAATGGAATAAACTATACACGAATTTCTTCCTGATGTGTGTTCATTTGAGTCATGGTAGTTAATAGATTTATAGATTAGCTACCTCTTTACATTGTAATTAACTTGGACTTGGATTGTTAAACTCTATTTCAGTTGTTTCATTCGTGTTAGCTCTAATAATGTAAATCAGTTTACAAGTCAGAAGTTATT
>NC_032000.1:29689924-29695827 GCF_001879085.1 Nicotiana attenuata | reverse complement strand
GTGCTAGTTCGAATTATTTAGGATTATGTTGAACTTCAGTGTGTGTTTGAGTAGAGTTAATTTAGTTGACATTGGATGTTCAAGTCCCTGTATGTCTGGATTATCGCATGTCCATAGTTAGATGTTAATTGATGAGCAATTATCTAGTATAGATTAGCTTTGGTTTATAACAGGAGTTGGATTGTTTGAGGTTATTGAATCGGTGATCATTAGTCTAACTTGAGCCTTAATATAATACAAGTCACTTCCTTGTGTTGGTTTTGATTTGAAATATTCTGAACGTAGAAGTGCCTTTGAGATCATATATTTCCATTTGTAATCAATAATTAGATATGTGATTGTTATGAGCGGTTAACAGAAGGTCAAATATGATATCATACGAATCTGAGGATTAAATTGGAATAATATGGAATGATATGTTGGATCGCTAGCCTAACTGATTGTGCCACGTCAATCCGAGTCAATATTAACAAAAAATCAATTTCAAAGTTAGCTACTTCTTAGATTAGACCCAACGTTTGCCTGATTTGGTCTTTGATTTGAATCCATATATGTAGCAGCTCGTTAAGAGTTAACCAGCCCGAAAATGAAACTGGCATCCGATATTGGGCTTATCACAGGCCCAGGCCACCTGACTTTCTGCAATCAAAATCTGGACCTCTTATTGGGCCGCTGTTCATGACTTGTTAAATTCCATCTTACTTACTGAATGTATTGGCTCTTGAGCGGTTTAATCATAGGCCTTTGGGGCCCTTGAGTTAAGTAGCATGCTTGAGTTAAGAGGCGTTTCCTCTTGCTCAAGTATGGACTTGAACTTGAGGCCCATTTTTCTTGATTACTTTAAATAATAGCAATTGATGCTTATAATTAGCTAAGGCTCTTTAGAGACAAATTCAATAGAAAAATTATAGTCTGCTCTAGGATGACCTTTAAATAAAAGATGAGACGAGCCTCGCCAAACAAATGCATAAATTGCGGGGCCCTCATTAAATGCTTATATTAAAATACTTAGAATTCGGGACGTGCCGTTTAGCGAATTTTCACGGCCTCCCGCAAAGATAATAACACATTAGTCGCTTTAGGCGCGTTCTTTAATAATTTTATCTTCCTAAATTCGGTTGTGCATTTCATGCGACCCAAATCCAAATCCCAAAACGTTGAATAAAAATGTGTCGAGGATCCGGGTGCATTTCATGTGACGTGATCCAAAAACACGTTTTTAAACGACGTTCACTTTCTTAAAATTTTTAATTAAAAGCGGTAAGTAATTTTTAAAATTGCACAATAGGATAACATGTTTTAAAATCAGATTTTTGCCAAATATAGCAGTTGAGCGACCGTGCTAGAACCACGGAACCCGGGAGTGCCTAACCCCTTCTCCCGGGTTAATAGAATTCCTTACCCAGATTTCTGGTTCGCAGACTGTAAAACAGAGTCAAACCCTTTCCTCAATTCGGGATTCAATCCGGTGACTTGGGACACCATAAATCTCCCAAGTGGCGACTCTGAATCTCTTAATAAACGAATCCCATTTCGATTGTCCTTTAATTGGAAAAACTCCTTTTACTATACCCTTCACAGGGTATAGTAGCGAAAAAGGAGGTGTGACAGTAGCAGCACATCAGCACAGCTATAGCTTGCTAAGGCCAAACTAAAGGGCACTTTATTGCATCATCCTTGATGACATCACACACACATATTATCAACATGAGGCAAGAGATCTCATCTCTCCAACACTTGCAAAATCAAAAGAAAATATTCTCTCAAGTGCTAGCCACAACCTCTCTCAAGAACAAAGCTGCTACAACCTCAAGGACCAGATCCAAAGATTGAAGATATCTTATGTCCATAGGTTTGTTGAGTCTTTGTTATTTGTTCTTCATTTGTAACTCCTACTTAGCTTAGTTAGAAGCATTGTGTAGGAACCCTTTTTGTAAAACAATAAACTTTCTGAGTTTGTGTTGTGACTAGAGTTAGTCATAAGTTGAAGTCTTTGTAACTAGTGAGTGACAAAGTCGCCTGTGGTAAGTGCATCACAAGTTAGTTGAGTTGAAGTCTTTGTAACTAGTGAGTGACAAAGTGGCTTGTGGTAAGTGTATCATAAGTTAGTTGAGTTGAAGTCCTTGTAACTAGTGAGTGACAAAGTGGCTTGTGGTAAGTGTATCACAAGTTAGTTGGGTTGAAGTCTTTGTAATAGAGTCATTACAAAGTGGCTTGTAATAGTGCGCTTACAAGTTAGTGAAGTTGAAAACCTACAAGTGTAGGTCGTGGCTTTTGTCCCCTTGAGTTGGGAC
This sequence comes from Nicotiana attenuata, assembly GCF_001879085.1. Lineage (NCBI taxonomy): Eukaryota > Viridiplantae > Streptophyta > Magnoliopsida > Solanales > Solanaceae > Nicotiana > Nicotiana attenuata. The sequence continues at coordinate 29,693,533 of NC_032000.1, read as the reverse complement.
TTTTCCACGTAAAAATCCTCTGTGTTCTTTATTTACTGCCGAGTTACTGTGGGAACAATTAGAGAACCTGATTCCCTATACTGTTTGGTTTTACAGTCTGTTGCTTACAGTGGGAATTGATAGAGAATCTGGTTCTCTATACAGTCTGGTGGAGGCTTAGTTTCTATCAATTGGTATCAGAGCAGCTTCTTTCTAAAAGGTTAACACCTAGAAAGGATCTACATGGATGCTCTACCAGACTTTGAGGAAGGTCGATCAACCTACAGGCCACCAAGATTTCAGAAAATGGTTAGTAGAAATGGAGGCATTCCCAAGAAGGGTAGCTCTAGCAGAAACACTAAAGGATACTATTGTTGTCACAAGGGCAGAAAACCAGGAGATTTTATCAAAGATTGTTCTCTCCACAATCTGGTCCATTACAAACACAATGCTGACAAGGTGGGTAAGAGGAACCTGGTCCTCGACAAAAAGTTCAAGAGAAGAGATTTCGCTGATAATATTGTAAAGCAAGCTCTGGCTGCCTGGGGAGATTCCTCTAGTGAATCTGAGGGTGATAATGAAAAGGAAGACACCTCCATGATGGCCATTGAAAGCAAAGCTGCAAAATATGATTCCATATTTGCCTTTATGGCAAAATCTGATGAGGATGAAGAAGATGATGATGATGAGGTAAACTTTCTGGACGTACAAAGAAATTTGAAGTTTTATTCTAAAAAGAAGCTGGTATCTTTGGCTAATGTTTTAATTGATGCTTATCACAGTCTTATAAATGATAAAGATTGTTAGGAGAAGCAGAACAGACCAGAGATGACCTAGTAGTCACTGTAGTTGATTTAAAGGAAACAATTGAGAACCTGAAGAAAGATAAGGATGCCTTAGATGAAAAAATTGCAAATGTAGACCTAAAGAGACCATTGAGAGTGTAAGTACGGAAAAAGCAGTCTTAACAGAGAGAGTTGCTAGCTTTGAGCAAGAGAGAGATGACCTACTAGTGGTGGTATTGGACTTGAAGGAAACAATTAGGGAACTTAAAATGGACAGCAGGCCTAAATATTCTCAAGAAGGAAAGAAAGATGCAAGTGAGGCATACATTAAGCTTGAAAGTGAGTTAAATTTTAGTGAAGTCTAGTCTGTGTGCTGAGCTTGAGAAAAACAAACAACTTCAGGAAGAACTAGGTAGAGTGAAGAGTGATCTTGAAAAATTACTCAAGTGGACCTGGTCCTCTGATGCTATCACTGCCTTGTACACAAACAATGGGGGAAACAGGCAGGGAATCGGGTTCCAAAGGGAAAAGACTCCCTACAACCCTCATAGCAAGTACGTTACTGTATCTGACAATTGGCTTTGCACTCACTATGGTAACACTTGGCACTTTAAAGAAAATTGTAAGGCAAGATTTCAATCTCAACAGAAAAATAAAGTTTTTGCTGAAAAAGTAACTGCTGTTAGGAAACCCGGTCCTTCACATAAAAACGTATAATGCCTGCTTGGACCAAAAGAGCCCTCATTCACCCCTTTCCTCATTACAAGGGACCCAAACTTGTTTGGGTTCCTAAGTCTAACCCTTGATTTCCATGTGCAGGGAACAGTGAAGGGGAGCAGTCAACAGTGGTACATGGATAGCGACTGCTCGAAGCTCATGACTGGAAGTACAAATAATTTTCTTTCACTAAAGGCCCTGCAAGGAGGGAGTGTATCCTTTGAAAATGGCAAGAAGGGATACATTCTGGGAGTTGGAAGGATAGGGAAGTCTCTTTCCCACTCTATTGAAAATGCGTACTTCGTGAAAGGGTTGAAGTATAGCTTGCTGGGTATTTCCCAAATCTGTGACAAGGGGATCTTAGCTGTCTGAGTGCTGTTAATGATAATGCTGAGCTATGGCACAGAAGACTGGGTCATACAAGTTTCACGCTGCTGAACAAATTAGTTAAGAAGGACCTGGTTCGTGGTCTGCTTAAGTCAAGCTTCAAGGATCACAGGGTTTATGATGCATGTGTAAAAGGAAAGCAAGTCAGATCCACTTTCAAGCCCAAAAAGGAAGTTAGCATCTCAAGGCCACTTGATCTCCTCCATATGGATCTATGTGGACCTATGAGGATGCCAAGTAGAGGAGGAAAGAGGTACATATTTTCGTCATTATGAAAATCACCCAGACAATCTCCTCACCCCACACTTAAAATTGTGCAATGTCCTCAATGCACACTGAAAATAACAAGAGGGAAAAAGAGACTCCCTGGTAGGCCAAAGGCCGAAGCATTAGCAGCTCACGGGATACTCAGACTTCTCCCAGGTACGATCCTTTGTGCGGTCATCCCACACTTATTTCAATCACATAGCTCACTTTTGCACACTTCCAGTGGCTTTTCTTCTATGCTCATAATCCTACAAAAAACACTACAAAGATAGAAAAATAAAATAAATAAAAATAAAAGAAAGTAGTAAAGCTGGGTTGCCTCCCAACAAGTGCCTAATTTAAAGTCGCGGCACGACTTGAACCAATTTTTGTCTCCACCTTGAACTTATGAATTGTACCCCTAACATGGCATCCAGTCTGTGGCTATGCACCTTTGGTGGGGCTACAAAGATAACCAGGCCAAGTAATAAATTTTTCACTCTGCACCTTTCGGCCTTTAGACGAGAAATGTAATTTTTTTTTTTGGCACAACAAATTCAAGAATATAGGCGCTCTCATCCTCACTCTTTGACCCCTTCATTGGCTCAGATGGCTCGATTACTATCTTACTATCTAAACACAATGTAAAATGATTGGAATGAGGTCTAATGTGCTCTAACTCATGAATTGTACTATTATTTACATCCCCATATATACACGCACTCAAGTCTCCCAAAGTAATGTTATCTACTCTCTCACATGACTCTAGAGCATTCTTCTCAACATTGGCAACCTCAAGAGAAATATGGTCTAGTGATTGGTATTCTCGTTTTAACTCCTCAATTTGGTCTAGAAGATTTTTTTCAGCTTCACACAACTCATTATTAAATTGTTGGGCGTAATACGCATCAACCTTTGTGCTCAAATCTGCATCTAAGTTATGCACAACGAAGCTAAAATTATCAATTTTATGTGCAAGTTCATCTCTCTCCTTAGACCAATCATTTACCAACGTTGTTAGAAGACAACGTCGTTCCTCATATTCCCTTAATCGTGAATATTCTTCCCAATACCAACCCTTACTCCCATATTCAAATTCAGATCTCCAAGAAGTCAGGCCATGACAAGACCAAAAATACGAGCCATAAAAGTCTTTTGTCAACCAAGAGTCTTCATCGATAGCCTTACCTCCGTATATTTCATCCCCATATGTCATGCTGAGAGAACTAGGAACACACTTAGAGAAAAATCAAATAGTTATAAAATAAAATATTTACAAAAAGAGAAGAAAAAAAATCAAAACTTGTAAAGATAAAAGTAAAAGTCTAATGTAGAAAAATAGTTAATTTCTAAGTCCTTGGCAACGGCGCCAAAAACTTGTTGCGGCCAAACGCACACGCAAGTATACGCGGTCGTCAAGTAATAAAGTGACTAAAAGTCGGATGTCGATCCCACGAGGACTTGTGATTAACTATTAACTAAATTAGACTATCCT
>NC_032000.1:29577799-29689142 GCF_001879085.1 Nicotiana attenuata | reverse complement strand
AATTCATTCCATAACATCTATATAGCTCGGAATCACACCTACAAGGCATAAAACACACAATTAGTGCAAAACACTAGCGATTAAAGCTCAAACTCAATTAAAGTGCAGTAAATTAGAGTGTAATAAGCGACTAAAATACGTAATTATAGCCTATCATCAACACCCCACACTTAAACGTTGCTCGTCCTCGAGTCAACCAAAAATTTACTCTATCTATGAGCACTTAACATATTTGAAGCACACTACACCAATGATTATGGTTGATAGCAACAATTAAACTCTAGCATATGCAATCATCATACACTTCCCTTTACTTATGTCATTCTTCAAAAATATTGAAACAAAGACAATATGCTCACAACAATCCTAGCCTCAAAAACCGACTCAATGTCACAATGCACTCATGGCTTGAACACCCAACATCCTAGAGAAGTCTAATAATGTTACCTATCCTTCGTGAAACCATGTGCCCTCACAACTAAGGCAAGAGAGTAAGTTGAATCCACACATTCGAATCTCATGATCAAATATATTTGAAGGACTCATATATATCAAAGAAAATATCGCTCACCCTCACAAAAGAAGTCACATGCATGTAATTGGTACCATAGGCTTGCCCATAATGTAAATCTCTACTAATGTAGGCCCGCTCGATCTAATATCAATTAGGAAATTTTCATGGTTGTAATGTGGGCTAAGTCACGGGTAGGATATATTTAGGAATAGTGACAAACCCTCCTAAGCACTTTAACACATCACATAATCAACTTTAAGCGCAAATTCTTCAATCCACTTCACTTTCACAAACAATATCACCCCAAAAATGCTCCCTTCTTCTTTACGCACTACATTAATTCATACCCACTAGCAAGAACAAGACAACAATTTATTCATCTCTATTTTTTTTTCTTTTTTTTCTTCCAGATTATTCTTTTTTTTATTTTTGCTAGTGGTGTATTATTTAAAAAAAAACAAGTGCTCCTTTCTTCCTTTTATTGGCTCCACTCAAAAGCCACCCCAATCTTAGTTCCTTCTTACTTCTTTTAGCGCTCATCTCACAATTGAAGTGCTTTAAGAGGAAAAAGGATCAAAAAAATGTCAATTTAAGAACAAAAAGGGTATATGCTTGTAATGTGGGTGCCAAATAAAAGTCTATAGGCTCAAAAGGTTTAACTAGGGATAAATTTTATTTGTGATAAGCAATTAAGCTCAAAAAGGTCAAAGAAAGCCTAAAATCATTTTTTAAACCGAGCATCACCTAAAATTTCGCTTCAACTCACATACCGGGCAAGTTCTAGACGCAAGTACACAACATGGACTACACAAAAACCTCACCACACATGGCACATGACTCACTAAGGACGATCTCATTCCGACTCTCAACTAATGCAAGTATTCACGGAGCCATGAGATATTAAGCATTAAGCACAAAGTGAACACAAGTCAAGAAAACGAGAAATAGGCGTCACAAAACATGCTATACAACTAAGCAAGGCATCATCAGTAATTTCAAATCATAGGGAAGATACTACACATGCCAAAGCCTAAATATGCTACTATCAAACAAGTCAAGGGCGCCTAGGTTCATCATTCTTCCTCCATTTATTCCCTTAATCTACTCTAAAAATAAAAAATAAAAATAAAAAAGTCACCCGGTTCAAACTACATCCCTTGGAAAAGAACCGTTGCACAAAGAAAAACCACGGGGGATTATTACTACCTAAAGAAAGCTAAAAGACATATTTTTGTATTTTTTTTGTTTATACTTTAATCCCTCAAGAAAACTGTCTAGGAGATCCATCGTAGGGAAAAGTCCCAATTTTTATTTTATTTTTTTCGTTTTTTTTTTAAAAAAAAAAATTTACTACACTAAGAACGAGTACTATAACTAAGCTAACATAGCACAGAAAATCACCCAGACAATCTCCTCACCCCACACTTAAAATTGTGCAATGTCCTCAATGCACACTGAAAATAACAAGAGGGAAAAAGAGACTCCCTAGTAGGCCAAAGGCCGAAGCATTAGCAGCTCACGGGATACTCAGACTTCTCCCAGGTACGATCCTTTGTGCGGTCACCCCACACTTATTTCAACCACATAGCTCACTTTTGCACACTTCCAGTGGCTTTTCTTCTATGCTGATAATCCTACAAAAAACGCTACAAAGATAGAAAAATAAATAAACTAAAATAAATAAAAATAAAAGAAAGCAGTAAAGCTGGGTTGCTCCCAACAAGCGCCTAATTTAAAGTCGCGGCATGACTTGAACCAATTTTTGTCTCCACCTTGAACTTATGAATTGTACCCCTAACATGGCATCCAGTCTGTGGCTATGCACTTTTGGTGGGGCTACAAAGATAACCAGGCCAAGTAATAAATTTTTCACTCTGCACCTTTCGGCCTTTAGACGAGGAATGTAATTTTTGCTTTTTGGCACAACAAATTCAAGAATATAGGCGCTCTCTTCCTCACTCTTTGACCCCTTTATTGGCTCAGATGGCTCGATTACTATCTTACTATCTAAACACAATGTGGAAAAATGATTGGAATGAGGTCTAATGCGCTCTAACTCATGAATTGTACTATTATTTACATTCCCATATATACACGCACTCAAGTCTCCCAAAGTAATGTTATCTACTTTCTCACATGACTCTAGAGCATTCTTCTCAACATTGGCATCCTCAAGAGAAATATGGTCTAGTGATTGGTATTCTCGTTTTAGCTCCTCAATTTGGTCTAGAAGATTTTTTTCAGCTTCACACAACTCATTATTAAATTGTTGGGCGTTACACGCATCAACCTTTGTTCTCAAATCTGCATCTAAGTTATGCACAGCCAAACCAAAATTATCAATTTTATGTGCAAGTTCATCTCTCTCCTTAGACCAATCATTTACCAACGTTGTTAGAAGACAACGTCGTTCCTCATATTCCCTTAATCGTGAATATTCTTCCCAATACCAACCCTTACTCCCATATTCAAATTCAGATCTCCAAGAAGCCAGGCCATGACAAGACCAAAAATACGAGCCATAAAAGTCTTTTGTCAACCAAGAGTCTTCATCGATAGCCTTACCTCCGTATATTTCATCCCCATATGTCATGCTGAGAGAACTAGGAACACACTTAGAGAAAAATCAAATAGTTATAAAAATAAAAATATTTACAAAAAGAGAAGAAAAAAAAATCAAAACTTGTAAAGATAAAAGTAAAAGTCTAATGTAGAAAAATAGTTAATTTCTAAGTCCTTGGCAACGGCGCCAAAAACTTGTTGCGGCCAAACGCACACGCAAGTATACGCGGTCGTCAAGTAATAAAGTGACTAAAAGTCGGATGTCGATCCCACGAGGACTTGTGATTAACTATTAACTAAATTAGATTATCCTAATTATCTAAACAAGAATTAAACCTAGAAGTATTTGATTCTAAACTAATTAAATAAAGAAATATAAATAATGAACTTTAAACAGAGGAAGAGCAGATTTTTATGATATCAATGTAATGAAAACGATCTAGGGTTATGGGCTATCTAACATTCCTATTGTATTCTTCAATTGAATTGACTAACTAATTTATCGAGTTTATTGGTTGACAGGGTTAATATTGCTCATAAGAATCTGTCGAGTTCTTACTCGCCTATTCAAGCTAACCTAACTCCTATATGTCTATGGAATTAGAATCAACAAGAACGCATTTATAATTCCTGTAAATCAATCAAGCAAGGCAATTAGGTATATGTCTATCCTAACCGCAAATACGTTCCCCGATGCCCAGGTTCAAGAACTTGCTCTACTCAATCCTATATGCAATCTAGAATTCCCACTTTTGAGTTCAACTCTAGATTCGTAGATAGTATTCAATTGGTGATCAAGCAATCAAATAATTAAGTACAGGATTAAATAAATAAACTAATATTATAAACTAAGAAATCAAAATCAATATCCGAATAACAATAGTCATGAAAGAACCACAACCCTAGAACGTGAAGTTTAGCTCCACATATACATGGTAGCAAAACAATAAATCATACAAAGAAACATAAAAAGACTAAGTTGGTGGAAAAAAAAATGAAACCCGGCCTCCACGGCGGCTCTGTGCTCTTCCTTGGTCAAAAATTGCTCTCAAAAACATTCTCCTATGTATATATACCAAGTAGGGTTGGGCCCAAACAATTATACCTTCTCCAATGTGAAAAAGGACACTTTCCCGGGCTTAACTAGCGCGGTCGCGCACCTGGACGCGCATCTGGGCGCGCTAGTTGACAAGTGTTCTGTTTCTCGGCGAGCTAAAACTAGCGCGACTGCGCATCTGGGCGCGCACTTTTCACCCTGTTCCGTTTGGAATTTGGAAAAACGTAAATTATGAAAGTTGTATCCCTTTGAGTTAGATTTCCAACCATGTATTGTGGAGCCAAAATGGAGTTCTGAGCAAAAAGTTATATCTATTTTACTAGACAGTGCGCAATCTGCCTACTGAAGTCTTCGTTTGCTCTAACTATCATCCGTTGACCCCCAAACGCGATCCCGGCTTGTATCCTTGGGCTTTTACTCAGATTTTAAAGCTCCAAATCACTTGAATTCATTCCATAACATCTATATAGCTCGGAATCGCTCCTACAAGGTATAAAACACGCAGTTAGTGCAAGACACTAGCGATTAAAGCGCTAACTCAACTAAAGTGCAGTAAATTAGAGTGTAATAAGCGACTAAAATACGTAATTATAGCCTATCATCATATCCCTCGGGAGATAACATTGAATTGGTTGGATATGCTAATGATGATTATGTTGAGTATCTATTGGATAGAAATAGCACATCTGGAACGACACATTTTCTGGGGTCATGCTTGATCTCATGGGGTACAAAGAAACAAACTTTGTGGCTTTTCCTACTACTGAAGCTGAATACGTGGTTGCTGCTTCTTGTTGGGCTCAACTAGTACAGATCAAGAAACATCTTGAAGACTTTGGTTTATTTACAGCTTGAACTCGTACAACACAAGAGGACAAAGCACATTAATGTGCGACATAACTCTTTGAGGGATAATGTTGAAAAGGTTCTGATTTGCATGATGTTCTGAAAGACAGAGGACCAGGTAGCAGACATCTTTACCAAGGCGCTGTGCAGGGAACATTTTGAAAGAAATTGTCTGGAGTTGGGGTTGATCAATCACAACTAAGGACCTGGTCCCTCGATAATTGGCTATGTTAAGAAGGAAATGTACAATGCTAAAAAGTGTTTTTCGGCGACATCTAACTTAAATCTATCTGTTACAGGTATACACATATGGCAGTTTCAGGACAAAAACAAGTAAGAGTGACATTGCACTTCTAGGAGTCTTTGCTCAAAATTTTCAAAAACCGTCAAGGAACCTTGTTCCTGTGACTCAGGTTAGTAGTCTCTCCACTACTTATATGCCTTTTTAAGCTGCTGAAGTGTAATGTCATTAACTTATTCCCATCTCTCTCCAATTTTTTTGAAGTCCAAAAAGTTAAACCTTTTCTAAACTGACCAGTTGCCCCGGAAAAAAAAATATTTCCTTCTCTCACACCCAACCAAAACCGATTGATTTCTTCAAAACCAAAATCAACCTTGTCTCAAAAAGAATCCTTCTCCCCAAATATGTCAGAAGAGATCACCTTCCAAAATCCTAACTCTATCTAAATCAAATCCCCAAGAAGTCTTTGCTAGATTGTGATGAGAGTTTAACTGAAAGGGAATGGGGTAGATCTAACATTCTAGAGCGTGAGGCTGGAATCGTTGCTAGGTTTGTACATGCCTTGAAGGATAGAGGAATTGGTGAATGTGCCAAAAATAGATGGGAATTGAATGAGGGACCCGGTCGCTAAAATCCTTCTTAGGATGTTAATTCTGATGATGATCTTTTCTCTTGGGTTCTGTGCTTAAACGAACCTCTGATCCAGTAAAAAGGATTGAGAAAAGTAGGCTAATTGATGATGAAGTGGTGTAACCTGCTGATGTGGTGATTGTGGAAGAGAGAATGAAGTGGAAAAATCTCCATTTGTGAGAAAGAATTCAAAAAAAAAATGGAGAAAAGAAAGTTGGCTGAGAAAGATGCAATAGATGATAAGGGTGAACTGATTGAGAAGAGAAAGAGGGAGACATGGCAGCTCAGGGATAGAAAGGGTAGTGTAAGTGAGGAACCTGGTTCCTTACAGAAGTAAAAGGTTGAGTTATCAGGTTTCGAGAGGTAGAAGACTCTGAAGTCTCAAAAAGTGCTGTTAGGCAGAGTGTTGACTATGATATTACTGAAAAAAGGAGGAACTTCTTGACATTGTTGAGTTCGAAAAATAGAATCACCTCTCTGTTCCTCCAAGTCCCAACGTTTATGGAGAAGAACTAAAAACATCTATGTTTTATGTGACACTCTAATGCTATATGTGCATGGGACTGAGTTTGTTCTTGATGAGAAGAAGCTTGGGTAGATTCTTGGCGATCTGATTGATGGTTCAGCCTACTCAGATAGGTTGAGCACCAGATCCTCATAGACCTTCAGGAGAATAGAATGTTAAGTTGAAGGGTGAGAACGAAAGATTGAGGAAAGAGGTGGAGGAACTGAGAGAGCAGATGATCATTGATCAAAGGAGAGTACATGAACGAATGGACAAGCTCATCAAGGCCTTAGCCCCTTACTTTTCCTCCTGTCCAGTGATCCATGTCTTTCACTCCTTCCAAATTCCCTTAAATTCTTATCTTCTTTTGATTCATATATTTGATGACATTGGTACTTTAGTTGTTCAAATTTTCATATCATGTATTGTTGATATTACTGTGGTTTTATTATAATTACTCTACTATGGGCAATCACTCTATTTTGTGCAATGACATTCACTTGTTGTTCTTGTTAGTGTTTATGTTGTGTTGCCCAACTGGCATGAGTTAATGTTGCTAAACTTCTTTTTGGCTGTGCTTCTTCTGTTATTCTTTTTGATAATGCCAAAAGGGGGAAGTTATATAGTTATATAGGTGTCAACATGGGGGAGGAACAGAATTGAATTGATATATTGTGTTGTGCATGAAAGATAGCTCTGCTTCGCAGGGGGGATGTTGCTGATAATATGTCGATTATAGGTCTGATCAACAGGGAAACATGTAAGGAATCTGGTTCTCAAGTTTTATATCAATTTTGGGTTTGTCATCATCGAAAAAGGGGAAATTGATAAGTTATGGTATTTTGAGTTTTGGTGATTTTCCAAACAGTCTTGAGGAACCAGTTGTGATCAGTTCCTTAGGTTTTGTTCTTAGAAGGGATATGGCTGATTTGTAGGGGGAACAATGTGGAGATCCGGTTCTCATAGGGAATATTAATTCTAAGTTTGTCATCATCAAAAAGGGGGAAATTGATAGGTTACAAGTACTTTGGGCATAAGTATTTTACTTTATGTTTTGATGATCTAACAAACTTACCATCCAGAACTAGATAAGGAACCTGTTACATATTTACAAGACCTTGAGATCACAAAGTTCCAAGTTGGGATCCAGCATGGGATATAACTCAACTCTTCAGAGTGGAAGGAACAGCTGAGGGAACATGTCCCTATCAGTTCCCGAGGAGACTGTATGAAGTCAACTCTCTAGCTGGAAAGTTGCTGCCTGCACACGCTACCGTACTGGAACAGTGCAGCAGTCAACTTTCTGTGGAAGGCTTTTTACCTACCATGCTTACATCATTGTAAGTGATGTCACACATGTATAAATACAATCAAGGAAGGTAAAACAACTTACTTCATGAGAGAACAAGATAAGGAATCTAATACAATTAAGTTCCCTTGCACTCCGAATAACTAGTTAGATGTCTGGTTCAATTCTCAATGAAATCAGATAAGGAAACGGCAGAGGGACCAGATAGGGATCAATTTCCCTCGTCATTGTACAGTCAACTCTACAGCTGTAAAAGCTGATGCACTGTACCGTCTGGTAGCAGTACAGCAACACAGCTGTAGCTTGCTAAGGCCAAACTGAAGGGCACTTTATTGCATCATCCTTGATGACATCACATATACATATTATCAACATGAGGCAAGGGATTTCATCTCTCAACACTTGCAAAATCAAAAGAAAATATTCTCTCAAGTGCTAGCCACAACCTCTCTCAAGAACAAAGCTGCTACAACCTCAAGGACCAGATCCAAAGATTGAAGATATCTTAAGTCCTTAGGTTTGTTGAGTCTTTGTTATTTGTTCTTCATTTGTAACTCCTACTTAGCTTAGTTAGAAGCATTTTGTAGGAACCCCTTTGTAAAACCATAAACTTTCTGAGTTTGTGTTGTGACTAGAGTTAGTCATAAGTTGAAGTCTTTGTAACTAGTGAGTGACAAAGTGGCCTGTGGTAAGTGCATCACAAGTTAGTTGAGTCGAAATCTTTGTAACTAGTGAGTGACAAAGTGGCTTGTGGTAAGTGTATCACAAGTTAGTTGAGTTGAAGTCTTTGTAACTAGTGAGTGACAAAGTGGCTTGTGGTAAGTGTATCACAAGTTAGTTGAGTTGAAGTCTTTGTAATAGAGTCATTACAAAGTGGCTTGTAATAGTGTGTTTACAAGTTAGTGAAGTTGAAAGCCTACAAGTGTAGGTCGTGGTTTTTGTCCCCTTGAGTTGGGATTTTTCCACGTAAAAATCCTCTGTGTTCTTTATTTACTGCCGAGTTACCGTGGGAACAATTAGAGAACCTGATTCCCAATACTATTTGATTTTACAGTCTGTTGCTTACAGTGGGAACTGATAGAGAATCTGGTTCTCTATACAGTTTGGTGGACGCTTAGTTTCTATCAATTGGTATTAGAGCAGCTTCTTTTAAAAGGTTAACACCTAGAAAGGATCTACATGGATGCTCTACCAGACTTTGAGGAAGGTCGATCAACCTACAGGCCACCAAGATTTAAGAAAATGGTTGGTAGAAATGGAGGCATTCCCAAGAAGGGTAGCTCTAGCAGAAACATTAAAGGATACGATTGTTGTAACAAGTGCAAAAAACCAGGACATTTTATCAAAGATTGTTCTATCCACAATCAGGTCCATTACAAACACAACGCTGACAAGGTGGGTAAGAGGAACCCGGTCCTCGACAGAAAGTGCAAGAGAAGAGATGTCGCTGATAATATTGTAAAGCAAGCTCTGGCTACCTGGGGAAATTCTTCTAGTGAATCTGAGGGTGATAATGAAAAGGAAGACACCTCCATGATTGCCGTTGAAAGCAAAGCTGCAAAATATTATTCCATATTTGCCTTTATGGAAAAATCTGATGAGGATGAAGAAGATGATGATGATGAGGTAAACTTTCTGGACATACAAAGAAATTTGAATTTTTATTCTAAAAAGAAGCTAGTATCGTTGGCTAATGTTTTAATTGATGCTTATCACAGTCTTATAAATGATAAAGATTCTTTAACTGCAGAGTTTGGAGAAGCAGAACAGACCAGAGATGACCTAGTAGTCGCTGTAGTTGATTTAAAGGAAACGATTGAGAATCTGAAGAAAGATAAGGATGCCTTAGATGAACAAAATGCAAATGTAGACCTAATGAGACCATTGAGAGTGTAAGTAGGGAAAAAGCAGTCTTAACAGAGAGAGTTGCTAGCATTGAGCCTGAGAGAGATGACCTACTAGTGGTGGTATTGGACTTGAAGGAAACAATTAGGGAACTTAAAATGGACAGCAGGCCTAAATATTCTCAATAAGGAAAGAAAGATGCAAGTGAGGCATACATTAAGCTTGAAAGTGAGTTAAATTTTAGTGAAGTCTAGTCTGTGTGCTGAGCTTGAGAAAAACAAACAACTTTAGGAAGAACTAGGTAGAGTGAAGTGTGATCTTGAAAAATTACTCAAGTGGACCTGGTCCTCTGATGCTATCACTGCCTTGTACACAAACAATGTGGGAAACAGGCAGGGAATCGGGTTCCAAGGGTAAAAAAGACTCCCTACAACCCTCATAGCAAGTACGTTACTGTACCTGACAATTGGCTTTGCACTCACTATGGTAACACTGGGCACTTTAAAGAAAATTGTACGGCAAGATTTCAATCTCAACAGAAAAACAAAAGTTTATGTTGAAAAAGTAACTGTTGTTAGGGAACCCGGTCCTTCACATAAAAAACGTATAATGCCTACTTGGACCAAAAGGGCCCTTATTCATCCCTTTCCTCATTACAAGGGACCCAAACTTGTTTGGGTTCCTAAGTCTAACCCTTAATTTCCTTGTGTAGGGAACAGTGAAAGTGAGCAGTCAACAGTGGTACATGGATAGCGACTGCTCGAAGCTCATGACTGGAAGTACAAATGATTTCCTTTCACAGAAGGCCCTACAAGGAGGGAGTGTATCCTTTGAAAATGGCAAGAAGGGATACATTCTGGGAGTTAGAAGGATCGGGAAGTCTCTTTCCCACTCTATTGAAAATGCGTACTTCGTGAAGAGGTTGAAGTATAGCTTGCTGGGTATTTCCCAAATCTATGACAAGGGGATCTTAGCTGTCTGAGTGCTGTTAATGATAATACTGAGCTATGGCACAGAAGGCTGGGTCATACGAGTTTCACACTGCTGAACAAATTAGTCAAGAAGGACCTGGTTCGTGGTCTGCTTAAGTCAAGCTTCAAGGATCACAGGGTGTATGATGCATGTGTAAAAGGAAAGCAAGTCAGATCCTCTTTCAAGCCCAAAAAGGAAGTTAGCATCTCAAGGCCACTTGATCTCCTCCATATGGATCTATGTGGACCTATGAGGACGCCAAGTAGAGGAGGGAAGAGGTACATATTTTCGTCATTATGGATGACTACTCCAGATTTACATAGACCTTGTTCCTCAGAACTGAAGATGAGACTCCAGCCGACATAGAGGAACCTGGTCCCTCAATCACAATATCTGAAGCAAAAAACAGAGTTGTGGATGCTATACATGGAACTCTAGCTGCTGAGGAATTCAAACCAGATCAAAGACAAGAAACTCACTTGCCTTCTCAGCCTTTCTCTCTCAAATAGAGCCTAAGAATATCAAGGAAGCATTGAAAGATGCTGACAGGATTACAGCTATGCAAGTAGAGCTCCGTCAACTTGAGAGGAACAGTGTGTGGAACCTGGCTCCACGACCTGTTGACAGAACTGTTATAGGAGTCGGGCTCCCCGTGCTTGGTGTGAAAGGTTGTCAAAATTCCTTCTCGAAAATGGTTGTACAAGAGGGAAAATTGACAACACTCCTTTTCTGAAGAAACGAGGAAGGAACCTACTCATTGTGCAGATCTATGTTGATGGCATCATCTTTGGAGAGTTGACTCTCAATGTGAAGAATTTGCAAAACTCATGGGAAGTGAGTTAGAAATGAGTACGACGGGGGAACTGAATCTCTTCTTAGATTTACAAGTGAATCAAACTCCCAAAGGGACAATGATAAGACAATAGAAGTACATCAAGAAGCTGCTGAAGAGATTTGACATGGAGACATAAAAAATCATTGACACTCCCATCGCCACAGCTACTTGTCTAGAATGGATGAACTTGGTTCCCCTATAAATCAGACCATGTATAGAGGCATCATAGGGTCACTTCTGTAGCAGACCAGATATTGTTTTTAGTGTGGGTCAGTGTGCCGGGTTTCAATCCAATCCAAAGAAATCTCATCTGAAAGCTGCCAAGAGAATCCTAAGATATCTCAAAGGGATGCAGGACCTGGTTCTCTACTATCCCTCGGGAGATAACATTGAATTGGTTGAATATGCTAATGGTGATTATGTTGAGTATCTGGTGGATAGAAATAGCACATCTGGAACGACACATATTCTGGGGTCATGCTTGATCTCATGGGGTACAAAGAAACAAACTGTGTGGCTTTTCCTACTACTAAAGCTGAATACGTGGTTGCTGCTTCTTGTTGGGCTCAACTAGCACAGATCAAGCAATATCTTGAAGACTTTGGTGTATTTACAGCTTGAACCCGGCACAATACAAGAGGCCAAAGCACATTAATGTGCGACATCACTCTTTGAGGGATAATGTTGAAAAGGTTCTGATTTGTATGAAGTTCTGGAAGACGGAGGACCAGGTAGAAGACATCTTCACCAAGGTGCTGAGCAGGGAACATTTTGAAAGAAATCGTCTGGAGTTGGGGTTGATCAAGCTCAACTAAGGACCTGGTCCCTCGATAATTGGCTATGTTAAGAAGGAAAGGTACAATGCTAAAAAGTATTTTCCGGCGACATCTAACTCAAATCTATACTGTTACAGGTATACACATATGGAAATTTCAGGACAAAAACAAGTAAGAGTGACATTGCACTTCTAGGAGTCTTTACTCAAAATTTTCAAAAACCGTCAAGGAACCTGGTTCCTGTGACTCAGGTTAGTAGTCTCTCCACTACTTATACACCTTTTTAAGCTGCTGAAGTGTAATGTCATTAATTTATTCCCATCTCTCTCCAAATTTTTTGAAGTCCAAAATGTTAAACCTTTTCTAAACTGACCAGTTGCCCCGAAAAAAAAAACCATTTCCTTCTCTCACACCCAACCAAAACCGATTCTTTTCTTCAAAACCAAAATCAACCTTGTCTCAAAAAGAATCCCTCTCCCCAAATATGTTAGAAGTGAACCTAACTCTGTCACCTTCTAAAATCCTAACTCTATCTAAATCAAATCCCCAAGAAGTCTTTGGTAGATTTTGATGAGAGTTTAACTGAAAGGGAACGGGGTAGATCTAATATTCTAGAGCGTGAGGCTGAAATTGTTGCTGGGTTTGTAGAAGCCTTGAAGGATGGAGGAATTGGTGAATGTGCCGGAAAAAAGATGGGAATTGAATGAGGGACCCTGTCCCTAAAATCCTTCTTAGGATGTTAATTCTAATGATTATCTTTTTCTCTTGGGTTCTGTGCTTAAACGAACCTCTGATCCAGTAAAAAGGATTGAGAAAAGTAGGTTGATTGATGATGAAGTGGTGTAACCTGCTGATGTGATGATTGTGGAAGAGAGAATGAAGTGGAAAATCTCCATTTGTGAGAAAGAATTCAAAAAAATGGAGAAAAGAAAGTTGGCTGAGAAAGATGCAACAGATGATAAGGGTGAACTGATTGAGAAGAGAAAGAGGGAGACATGGCAGCTCAGGGATAGAAAGGGTAGTGTAAGTGAGGAGCCTGGTTCCATACAGAAGCAAAAGGTTGAGTTATCAGGTTTGGAGAGGTAGAAGACTATGAAGTCTCAAAAAGTGCTGCTAGGCAGAGTGTTGACTGTGATATTGCTGAAAAATCGAGGAACTTCTTGACATTGTTGTGTTAGAAAAATAGAATCACTTCTCCGTTCCTCCAAGTCCCAACGTTTATGAAGAAGAAGTAAAAACTTCTATGTTTTATGTGACACTCTGATGCTATATGTGCATGGGACTGAGTTTGTTCTTGATGAGAAGAAGCTTGGGTAGATTCTTGGTGATCTGATTGATGGTTCAGCCTACTAAGATAGGTTGAGCACTAGGTCCTCATAGACCCTCGGGAGAATAGAATGTTAAGTTGAAGGGTGAGAACGAAAGATTGAGGAAACAGGTGGAGGAACTGAGAGAGCAGATGATCATTGATCAAAGGAGAGTAAATGAATGAATGGACAAGCTTATCAAGGCCTTAGCCCCTTACTTTTCCTCCTGCCTAGTGATCCATGTCTTTCACTCCTTCCAAATTCCCTTAAATTCTCATCTTCTTTTGATTCATATATTTGATGACATTGGTACTTTAGTTGTTCAAATTGTCATATCATGTATTGTTGAAACTACTGTGCTTTTATTATAATTACTCTACTATGGGCAATCACTCTATTTTGTGCAATGACATTCACTTGTTGTTCTTGTTAGTGTTTATGTTGTGTTGCCCAAGTGGCATGAGTTAATGTTGCTAAACTTCTTTTTGGCTGTGCTTCTTCTGTTATTCTTTTCGATGATGCCAAAATGGGGAAGTTATATAGTTATATAGGTGTCAACATGGGGGAGGAACAAAATTGAATTGATATGTTGTGTTGTGCATGAAAGATAGCTCTGCTTTGCAGGGGGAATGTTGCTGATAATATGTTGATTATAGGTCTGATCCGCAGGAAAACATATCAGGAATATGGTTCTCAAGTTTTATATCAATTTTGGGTTTGTTATCATCAAAAAGGGGGAAATTGATAAGTTATGGTATTTTGAGTTTTGATGATTTGCCAAACAGTCTTGAGGAACCAGTTGTGATCAGTTCCTTAGGTTTTGTTCTTAGGATGGATATGGCTGATTCATAGGGGGAACAATATGGAGATCCGGTTCTCAGGGGGAATATCAATTCTATGTTTGTCATCATCAAAAAGGGGAAATTGGTAGGTTACAAGTACTTTGGGCATAAGTACTTTACTTTATGTTTTGATGATCTAACAAACTTACCATCCAGAACTAGATAAGGAACCTGTTACACATTTACAAGACCTTGAGATCACAAAGTTCCAGGTTGGAATCCAGCGTGGGATATAACTCAACTCTTCAGAGTGGAAGGAACAGCTGAGGGAACATGTCCCTATCAGTTCCCGAGGAGACTGTATGAAGTCAACTCTCTAGCTGGAGAGTTGCTGCCTGCACACGCTACTGTACTGGAACAGTGCAGCAGTCAACTTTCTGTGGAAGGCTTTTTACCTACCTTGCTTACATCATTGTAAGTGATGTCACACATGTATAAATACAATCAAGGAAGGTAAAACAATTTACTTCATGAGAGAACAAGATAAGGAATCTAATACAATTAAGTTCCCTTGCACTCCGAATAACTAGTCAGATGTCTAGTTCAATTCTCAATGAAAGCAGATAAGGAAACAGCATAGGGACCAGATAGGGATCAGTTTCCCTCGTCATTGTACAGTCACCTCTACAGCTGTAAAAGCTGCTGCACTGTACCGTCTGGCAGACTGCTGCACTGTACTTCTGGCAGCAGTACAGCAGCACAGCTGTAGCTTGCTAAGGCCAAACTAAAGGGCACTTTATTGCATCATCCTTGATGACATCACACACACACATATTATCAACATGAGGCAAGGGATTTCATCTCTCCAACACTTGAAAATCAAAAGAAAATATTCTCTCAAGTGCTAGCCACAACCTCTCTCAAGAACAAAGCTGCTACAACCTCAAGGACCAGATCCAAAGATTGAAGATATCTTAAGTACTTAATTTTGTTGAGTCTTTGTTATTTGTTCTTCATTTGTAACTCCTACTTAGCTTAGTTAGAAGCATTGTCTAGGAACCCCTTTGTAAAACCATAAACTTTTTGAGTTTGTATTGTGACTAGAGTTAGTCATAAGTTGAAGTCTTTGTAACTAGTGAGTGACAAAGTGGCCTGTGGTAAGTGCATCACAAGTTAGTTGAGTTGAAATCTTTGTAACTAGTGAGTGACAAAGTGGCTTGTGGTAAGTGTATCACAAGTTAGTTGAGTTGAAGTCTTTCAATAGAGTCATTACAAAGTGGCTTGTAATAGTGTGTTTACAAGTTAGTGAAGTTGAAAGCCTACAAGTGTAGGTCATGGTTTTTGTCCCCTTGAGTTGGGATTTTTCCACGTAAAAATCCTCTGTGTTCTTTATTTACTGCCGAGTTACTTTGGGAACAAATAGAGAACCTGATTCCCTATACTGTTTGGTTTTACAGTCGGTTGCTTACAGTGGGAACTGATAGAGAATCTGGTTCTCTATACAATTTGGTGGACGCTTAGTTTCTATCAATTGGTATCAGAGCAGCTTCTTTCTAAAAGGTTAACACCTAGAAAGGATCTACATCGATGCTCTACCAGACTTTGAGGAAGGTCGATCAACCAATAGGCCACCAAGATTTCAAAAAATGGTTAGTAGAAATGGAGGCATTCCCAAGAAGGGTAGCTCTAGCAGAAACATTAAAGGATACGATTGTTGTCACAAGTGTAGAAAACCAGGACATTTTATCAAAGATTGTTCTATCCACAATCAGGTCCATTACAAACACAATGCTGACAAGGTGGGTAAGAGGAACCTGGTCCTCGACAGAAAGTTCAAGAGAAGAGATGTCGCTGATAATATTGTAAAGCAAGCTCTGGCTACCTGGGGAGATTCCTCTAGTGAATTTGAGGGTGATAATGAAAAGGAAGACACCTCCATGATGGCCGTTGAAAGCAAAGCTACAAAATATGATTCCATATTTGACTTTATGGCAAAATCTGATGAGGATGAAGAAGATGATGATGATGAGGTAAACTTTCTGGACGTACAAAGAAATTTGAAGTTTTATTCTAAAAAGAAGCTGGTATCTTTGGCTAATGTTTTAATTGATGCTTATCACAGTCTTATAAATGATAAAGATTGTTTAACTGCGGAGTTAGGAGAAGCAGAACAGACCAGAGATGACCTAGTAGTCACTGTAGTTGATTTAAAGGAAACGATTGAGAACCTAAAGAAAGATAAGGATGCCTTAGATGACAAAATTGCAAATGTAGACCTAAAGAGACCATTGAAAGTGTAAGTAGGGAAAAAGCAGTCTTAACAGAGAGAGTTGCTAGCATTGAGCAAGAGAGAGATGACCTACTAGTGGTAGTATTGGACTTGAAGGAAACAATTAGAGAACTTAAAATGGAGAGCAGGCCTGAAAATTCTCAAAAAGGAAAGAAAGTTGCAAGTGAGGCATACATTAAGCTTGAAAGTGAGTTAAATTCAGTGAAGTCTAGTCTGTGTGCTGAGCTTGAGAAAAACAAATAACTTCAGGTAGAACTAGGTAGAGTGAAGTGTGATCTTGAAAAATTACTCAAGTGAACCTGGTCCTCTGATGCTATCACCGCCTTGTACACAAACAATGGGGGAAACAGGCAGGGAATTGGGTTCCAAAGGGAAAAGACTCCCTACAACCCTCATAGCAAGTACGTTACTGTACCTGACAATTGGCTTTGCACTCACTATGGTAACACTGGGCACTTTGAAGAAAATTGTACGGCAAGATTTCAATCTCAACAGAAAAACAAAGTTTTTGCTGAAAAAGTAACTGCTGTTAGGGAACCCGGTCCATCACATAAAAAACGTATAATGCCTGCTTGGACCAAAAGAGCCCTCATTCACCCCTTTCCTCATTACAAGGGACCCAAACTTGTTTGGGTTCCTAAGTCTAACCCTTGATTCCTTGTGCAGGGAACAGTGAAAGGGAGCAGTGAACAGTGGTACATGGATAGCGACTGCTCGAAGCTCATGACTGGAAGTACAAATAATTTCCTTTCACTGAAGGCCCTGCAAGGAGGGAGTGCATCCTTTGAAAATGGAAAGAAGGGATACATTCTAGGAGTTGGAAGGATCGGGAAGTCTCTTTCCCACTCTATTAAAATGCGTACTTCGTGAAGGGGTTGAAGTATAGCTTGCTGGGTATTTCCTAAATTTGTGACAAGGGGATCTTAGCTGTCTGAGTGCCGTTAATGATAATGCTGAGCTGTGGCACAGAAGGCTGGGTCATACAAGTTTCACGATGCTGAAAAAATTAGTCAAGAAGGACCTGGTTCGTGGTCTGCTCAAGTCAAGCTTCAAGGATCACAGGGTGTATGATGCATGTGTAAAAGGAAAGCAAGTCAGATCCTCTTTCAAGCCCAAAAAGGAAGTTAGCATCTCAAGGCCACTTGATCTCCTCCGTATGGATCTATGTGGACCTATGAGGATGCCAAGTAGAGGAGGAAAGAGGTACATATTTTCTTCATTATGTGACTACTCCAGATTTACATAGACCTTGTTCCTCAGAACTGAAGATGAGACTCCAGCCGTCATAGAGGAACTGTTCCCTCAATCACAATATCTGAAGCAGAAAATAGAGTTGTGGATGTTGTACATGGAACTCCAGCTGCTGAGCAATTCAAACCAGATCAAAGACAAGAAACCCACTTGCCTTCTCAGCCTTTCTATCTCAAATAGAGCCTAAGAATATCAAGGAAGCATTGAAAGATGCTGACTGGATTACAGCTATGCAAGTAGAGCTCCGTCAACTTGAGAGGAACAGTGTGTGGAACCTGGTTCCATGACCTATTGACAGAACTGTTATAGGAGCCAGGCTCCCCGTGCTTGGTGTGAAAGGTTGTCAAAATTCCTTCTAGAAAATGGCTTTACAAGAGGGAAAATTGACAAAACTCTTTTTCTGAAGAAACGAGGAAGGAACCTACTCATTATGCAGATCTATGTTGATGGCATCATCTTTGGAGAGTTGACTCTCAATGTGAAGAATTTGCAAAACTCATGGGAAGTGAGTTAGAAATGAGTACGATGGGGGAACTGAATCTCTTCTTAGATTTACAAGTGAAGCAAACTCCCAAAGGGACAATGATAAGACAATAGAAGTACATCAAGAAGCTGCTGAAGAGATTTGACATGGAGACATAAAAAATCATTAACACTCCCATCACCACAGCTACTTGTCTAGAATGGATGAACCTGGTTCCCCTATAAATCAGACCATGTTAAGAGGTATCATAGGGTCACTTCTGTAGCAGACCAGATATTGTTTTTAGTATGGGTCTGTTTGCCGGGTTTCAATCCAATCCAAAGGAATCTCATCTGAAAGCTGCCAAAAGAATCCTATGATATCTCAAAGGGATGCAGGACCTGGTTCTCACTATCCATCGGGAGATAACATTGAATTGGTTGGATATGCTAATGCTGATTATGTTGAGTATCTAGTGGATAGAAATAGCACATCTGGAACGACACATTTTCTGGGGTCATATACTGTTTGGTTTTACAGTCTGTTGCTTACAGTGGGAACTGATAGAGAATCTGGTTCTCTATACAGTCTGGTGGACGCTTAGTTTCTATCATGGACCGTTGCAGAGATAAAGGGTATCAGCCCAACCTTTTGTATGCATAAGATTCTACTAGAAAATGGGAACAAACCTTCCAAAGAACATCAAAGAAGGTTGAACCCCAACATGAATGAAGTGGTGAAGAAAGAAGTGACCAAATGGTTAGATGCGGGAATCATTTTCCCTATCTCTAACAGCAACTGGGTTAGCCCAGTTCAGTGTTTGCCAAAGGAAGGTGGAACTACTGTAGTGAAAAATGAGACAACGAGTTGATCTCAACAAGAACATTCACGGAATGGAAAATCTGTATGGACTACAGAAGATTAAACAAGGCCACCCGAAAAGACCATTTTCCTCTGCCATTCATTGATCAGATGTTAGATAGATTGGCGGGAAGGTCTCACTTTTGCTTCTTAGATGGGTAGTCGGGGTATAACCAGATTTCTATTGCCCCAGGGGATAGAGATAAAATGTCGTTCACCTGTCCATATGGCATCTATGCTTTCTAGAGAATGTCGTTTGGCCTATGCAATCTGCCCGCCACATTCCAAAGGTGCATGGTGGCCATCTTCACAGATATGGTAGAGGACATAATGGAGGTTTTCATGGATGATTTCTCAATGGTAGGGAACACATTCGATGACTGCCTTATGAATCTGAAAAGAGTTCTAAAGAGGTGTATAGAGACTAGTCTGGCGCTGAATTGGGAAAAGTACCATTCCATGGCACATGAAGGTATAGTCTTGGGACACCTAGTGTCAAGTAAGGGAATTGAGGTGGACCGTGCAAAAGGTTATGTAATAGAGAAGTTTTCGCCGCCTACTTTCGTCAAAGCAATAAGAAGTTTCCTTGGCCACGTCAACTTCTACATGTGATTTATATAAGATTTTTCTAAAATTGCTAACCCCTTGTGTAAATTTCTTGAAAAAGTCACTCCTTTGTGTTTTCTGATGATTGCAGGGTAGCTTTTGAGGAGCTGAAAATGAGGCTTGTGTCTGCACCCATCATAGTTGCACCTGACTGAGAGCAACCATTTGAGATGATGTGCGTTGCAAGCGACTATGCTGTGGGACCGGTGCTTGGGTAGAAAAAAGAGAAGGACACGCACCCAACCTACTATGCAAGTAGAACCTTGAGTGATGCCAAACTAAACTACACTATGACCGAGAAAGAGATGCTAGTAGTAGTGTTCGACAAATTCAAGCCATACCTGATAGGATCGAAGGTAATAGTTCATTCTGACCGTGCTGTTTTAGTTACCTAATTGAGAAGAATGAGTCAAAGGCACGCCTGATTTGATGGGTGTTACTGATGCAAGAATTCGACTTGGAAATCCATGACTGAAAGGGATTGGAGAACCAAGTTGATGCTCATTTGTCCAGGCTTGATGGAGCTGAAAAAAAGGTTGAGGTGGAAGAGATCGTGGAGACTTTCCCAGATGAACAACTGTTAGCCACTAGCCTTGAGGTAGCACCATGGTATGCAAATATTGCAAACTACCTGGTGAGCGGTATTTTTCCCTATGACTTGTCCTCGGTGCAAATGAAAATGTTCTTTCGTGATTGTCGCATGTCTTTCTGGGATGAACCATATTTGTCAGTATTTGTATTGATAACATGATTTGGAAGTTTACCCTAAGATGGACCAGGCTTCTGTTTTGCAGGCATGCCATGCTTCACCTTATGGAGGCCATTTTGGAGGATTAAGGACAGCTGCTAATGTGTTGGAGTCGGGCTTATATTGGCCGATGTTGTTTAAAGATGCACACTTTTTGGTGAAGGGCTGTGATGAGTGCCAATGGACGGGGAATATTTCCCGTCGACATGAGATGCCCATGAACCCAATTCAAGTGTTGGAAGTATTCAGTGTATGGGGAATCGATTTTATGGGACCATTTGTCAGCTCATATGGAAACAAGTACATACTGGTAGCTGTGGACTATGCCTCGAAATGGGTGGAAGTTGTAGCACTCCTGACAAAAGATGCAAAAGGACTACTTGGTTTTCTGAGAAAAAATATCTTCACCTGATTTGGCATTCCAAAGGCGATTATCAGCGATGGAGGCACCCACTTTTGCAACCGAGCCTTTGCAAAGATGTTAGAGAAATATGGTGTTCCCCATAAGGTTGCCACTCCATATCACCCACAAATAAATGGGCAAGTGGAGGTGTCAAACAGAGAAAGCAAGAGCGTTCTGACCAAGACTATAAATGCTACTCAGACTGATTGGGCGAGAAAGTTGGATGATGCACTATGGGCTTACCGAACTGCATTCAAAACTTTGATTGCTAGGTCACCATAGTAATTGGTGTTTGGAAAGGTGTGTCACCTACCAATAGAGTTAGAGCATAGAGCATTCTAGGCATTAGGCAACTAAATCTTGATATGGAGGCCGCTAGTACGAGTAGAGTCACAGAGCTGCATGAACTTGATGAGTTCCATTATCATGCCTTTAAGAGCACCAGGTTGTACAAAGAAAGGATGAAGATGATCGATGACAAGAATATTGTGGAGCGGAACTTTAAGCCTGTGGATGCGGTATTAGTGTAGAACTCAAGACTGAAATTGTTTTCGAGTAAGTTAAAGTCCAGATGGTCAAAACCATTTCGTTTGCTAAAGGTACATCCTACGGGAGCAGTTATGATTGAGTCGGAAGATGGAGTTCGAATGTTCACAGTCAATGGGAAAAGGTTAAAACACTACTTGGGTATAGGCAATGAAGAAAAAGTTGTGTCAGTGATTTATTCAAAGGACCCCAGGTGTTGAGTGAACCCTGATCATGATTGACTACATCATACCGTGACATTAAATCAGGCGTTTCCTGGGAGGCAAACCATGGTTGTGTTGTATTCGTCATGCCATGAGGTTAACTAAGGCGCTTATTGGGAGGCAACCCAATTCGTAGAGTAGATTTAGTTTAGTTTTTGTTTTTGAGATGACGCAGACTAACAAGTTAGTTTTATGTGAATTTCACGTGTCATACTAGGTAGTGGAGCTACGGGGAAGAAAGATGTGCTCGAAGGTCCTAAAAAGCTAAAAGGTTGCAAAACGAACAAGAAAATACTGGGCCATCGTAGGGCGAAGTCGCATGCGCAATCTTAGTGTGCCTCGAGTTGCTTAGCACTAAGGTACACTACCCCACACCTGGCCTTGCACTGAAATTTCAGCGCCCCACACATAGCCTTGCAGTGTCTAACGCATCAATGTTAGCGCGCCTGATGGCACCTTGCGCAACTTTAGCATTGCCTCTCTCACAGCCTTGTGTCGTCCAACACACTAAGGCTTGCACGCCTCATGTTGCATCGCAGCGTCCAGCCCTCGCCTCTCACACGGCCTTGCGCTGTCTGCCATGCCAAGGCCTAGGTAAGTCTTAATTTATGTTTACTTAACCCCCCCACCCAAATAAAATAAAACCATGGCCGATAACCTAGCACTAAAACTACACACCCTCCATCCAGCTTCATAACATACACCTTTAATTCCCAACTCCTTTATTTCCCAACCCCATTGCCCCATCACAAACCACACGCACAAACTTCCCCAATTTTCCCCTCCCAACTACACTACCTCGTTCCTCTCTTATCAACAAGTAGGTTTCCTATCTCTCTATCTATCCTCTATTCTCTTTTCTCCATTGTAAATTCTAGTTGTTGGTTAGTGTATATTTTGCAGGTGCACTAATGGTGAAATTGTACTAAAATTGTTCCCAACCCCTCACACCCCATCAGATATCTTGTGATTTTTGTAATGAGTGTTTCATGCTCGATTCACAAGCCGATTTGGTAGGGTGGAGCAATCCTTAACCCACAAAAATACTCATACACAAATAATGCATACAAGGTGTTCAATAAATTGCCTCGTTAGCGATTTTAGTCCCAATTAGAGCCTGAGTCTCCGGGATTGATTGACTTGTGTGAGGTGAGCATGATTGGTATGAAAAACTAAGTGTGGAATGACACTACAGACTCGGGTGGATTGATGAAGTGTGCTTGCAATTGCGTACATGCTATGTGTAGTGCTAAAATTTAGATGCTAAATGCACTTACTTGATGAAGGCGAAGTCTAAGTAGCCTATTGTTTAGTTAATTTGTATCGTAGAGCTATAAGTGTGGTTCACTCCGACCTTATTTTTGTGGTAATTCTTGTTTCCTCGAATTGACAATTGGTATGGTTGACAGGTACTGTCACGACCCAAACCGATGGGCCGCGACGGGCACCTGGTACCTTACTCAACCGAGTACCAACATAACGAATCTTTCATATCATTCTATCATAGGTAAATGAACCGGAGTAAAGCATGAGGGAATACAAACTTATACATATGAAGTACGGGCCTATAAGGCCGGCATGATTCTTTATATACTCGAAACATAGGCCGACAAGGCCATACAAGTATCCGTATACATGACATCTGTCTACAAGCCTCTAAGAGTACATACTTATCATAAAGGTTAGGACAGGGAACCGCCAAACCAAAGAATACGCGTCTAAATCATACTGACCAAACAAGCAACTCCGGAGCAAGTGGAGCGCACCAACATCTTTCGCTTAGCTGATAGCCTACTTGGAGGACTATCGACCTGTCTATCAGGACCTGCGGGCATGAAACGCAGCGTCCCCAGGCAGAAGGGACGTCAGTACGAATAATGTACTGAGTATGTAAGGCACATAAATAAGTACATAAAAGACATGGAAGAAATATAGAGTAAGTGACTCAACCTGTAAGTCTGGATAACTCTATAAATCATGAAATACTTATAGTGTCATGCATATGCGTATGAATGTCATGTCGTGCATAGGTATATGTGTTCATAATATCATCAAGCCTCTGAGGGAATCCCATCATATCATCTCGGCCACTGTTGGCAAACTCATCAACGTATACCAGCTGATCAGGTGGTGGTGCGTATATAACGCCATCTGGTCATGGGTCAATGTGCATGTATAAATGCATGAAATGCATATGAAATACGTTAATAAAATCTCTCGGTACGTCATAAGACCATTATGCTTCTGATTAATATCATGAAATAAACTTTATCAATTTACGTATTTTCTGAGACCCATGAACAGACGATAGAATAATAAGACATATGGGAATCAAGAACATAGGCATCTCTAGTATTTCTATGAATAGAGTCATTTATGGAAGTTGTGCATTTGCTCGTTTCGTTCGTGTTATATAGATCATGCCAAAAAGAAAGAAGTAATAGCCTTAACATACCTGTATGATCTCTTCCTTATTACTCAACCAAGATCAAGACAACTTCTTGCATCTACAACAAGTGAAATGATATTGCCGTTAACATATAATGTCGTACCATCGTATTTGGCTAGTCGCATGACTTAAGGAAAATCGGGCAGCAACTCCCCTATTTTTAATACATCCCAAAGAACACTAAGGGTCATCAACAACCCAACAACAACAACTATAACCAACACCAACAACAACAACAATATAATCCAATATGAGTTTCTCCGATTATCTTAACAATCATATTAAGCGGCAAGCTCGTTTCTTTTACTCATAACAAGATATATATTGAATCCAACTCTTATTCCATAAATTAGTTTATAACCTTCAGAGCATCACACTTTTATGTACCATATTATTTCTAGTTTAAAACCTCCACAAAATGCCTTCCAAAACAGCCCCATACGTCTAGCACCTTAATTTTTATCGTAAATCACTTGTTTTTCATCTTTTATTATTCAATCAACTTAATTAACACCTAGGAAAGCTTATCAACAGTAGCCACAACATTATAAAATTATTTCTCACAATTTTCAGCCACCACAAATCATATTTTTAACCACAAAACAGTCCAACCAAAAAGACAACCGTATCCCATGTTCCTTCAAGTGCATCTTATGGTTTTTCACTCAAACAACACAAACACAAGATTAACCTTAGGCACAATCAAGAATATGTTATACATACCTTTTGCAGCAGCTACAACTCGAAACCCCATCCCAACGTAGCTCACAATAGCCCTCAATCACACCACAACATCGTAGAAGTATTCTCTTGTAGTCTTTAACACCTTTGATGAGGATTTGAGTTGATTTTTCTTGAATTTAGTTCTTGAAACCTTGGACAAGTTCTTTGAGAGTTTGAGAGTGTTTTGCAGTAATTCATATCGGGATATTGACGAAATATAATGGATAAAAATAATTTAGAAGCGCACCGCCTCAATTCTCCAAGCAGGTGGGTAAGCTGCCTGCTTGGCAGCTTGAGCAGTACCACTTCGGACACTTGTATCTCTCTACTCCGATATTGTACTGACAAATGGTTTGCAGCGTTGGAAACTAAACACATAGAGATTTAATTCCATATAAAGATCTCCATGTAACTCTCAATATATTGGGAGAAAACTGCGTCGCAATTTGGCCTATAAACCCGCCAGTTTCTCCGAAGTGCGGCAACGTGACTTGGTGACCCTCACTTTAAAAATCCATATTTCTCTATTCCGATGTCATATGAATAAATGGTTTGGACCATTGGAAACTA
This sequence comes from Nicotiana attenuata, assembly GCF_001879085.1. NCBI lineage: Eukaryota > Viridiplantae > Streptophyta > Magnoliopsida > Solanales > Solanaceae > Nicotiana > Nicotiana attenuata. The sequence continues at coordinate 29,663,848 of NC_032000.1, read as the reverse complement.
GATTCCAAGACCTTCATTTTACTGTGATATATGTCCCAAAATGACATCATAAAGCTTATGAATTTAATTTCTCAAAACGGCTCGTTACAAGGCAAATCTTAACTCGATTTTTCCGTAAGTTAAATCCAATTTTTCCCAAACTTTATATTTAATGTCCAAACATCGTATATAGTCATATTATTATTTTAAAATCATTCAATCATGATTAATAAGTCTCATATTCATTATACGTCACCATAGAAAGCACGGGGTGTAACACCAAACTTGTCGACTTTCGACAAAACTTATCTTCTTCAATTTGTTTAGCTTCTAAGCCTTCCAACCATCTTGGTACTTGTTATTCATGATCTTAGATATTATTAACTTCCACAGTAACATGATTAAATTACTTTATAAATTTGTTTCAAAGATGATTTCATTTCTGAGCTTACATCAATTGACTTACGACGTACTCTTAAGTACAAACATGGGGTGTAACTTCATTCCCCCCTTTGGACCATTCGTCCTCCAATGTTGACTGATCGCTTATCAGTCTCATACCCCATAACTCTTACGAATATATAAATATTGTCCTTTCCATCCAGCCAACTGCTTTGTGAACAAATCTAAAGGCCAGGGCATTCCTTCTTTAGGTCTCTTTCTCACACCACGACTTGTAGTCGGAATCCTTCATCATGCAGCCGGTGCCACCTTTTTCCTTGTATGTACGCCTATGCGACTCTTCCCTCCAGCTTTTTCCTCAAGTTTTTACCCAATCTCTAGGCCTTACCTTGTAAACATATACAGAGCTTGACAAGATGTCCCTCTGGGCATCTATAGGTATACTGAAGTTCTTCGCACGGTACTTTGATGAACCTACGAATATTGCTATACCTTACTTCATGGACCCGGTTATCCATCAATATGACTTTACCGCATCTAGGTAGGTCATACTCTAATTACTAAGGCCTGCCATCAAACTCCAGGTTATTCTCATTGCTTATCCTATATGCATAATATCTAAGTCCTTTAATTCTTCCTCATTACTGTTCATCATAAGAAGGACGGCCTAATCTCATCTTATACTTTGTGACTTTTGTCCATTCATTGTTGATTCACCTCAATATTGATTTATAATTTACTACAGATAACTTAAAACTTCTTACGTAACCACTATGGCCCATGTTGCATCGAGGAACATCTGGAGTAATTTCCATAACCGTTTTTCATAGCATTCCAATGTGGTTCACGTTATGTGGGTGTGTCAATCCTGTACAATTCATGAAATCTCCCCTTTTTTTCCAAATAATTACTCAATCAAAGGCCCAAACGTCATCACTTATTTATCACAACTACATCCTCATTCTATTACCAGGGCAGCATTCCATATCTTCTAAATGCTACTAGTCTTAGACTCCTTTGAGTTCTTTCAGGCTATACTGAGCTTTCTATAACTTACAGAAACCATCAGCTCTTTTTTTTCCTGGGCTTAATTCCGAGGACTTATCCGTTTCTCGTCACCTTCTTACTCCCCCTTTCTTATCCTTACTCATGTCTTCCTAAAACCTGTCGCTTCACCCTACTTTAGCTTGCGACCTATACATGTCTATTTATATTACCTGCAACCTTCCTTCAACTTGCTTGCACCATAGATTTCCTTGTGTTATTCTTGATCATTGCTCGAATAATTCCTTTCGTTTCTTCTCAACTTTCTTCAAATGTAGGCTATTTTTTTACCTAGTCTTTCTGGCCCCTTGTAGCGTGCATACTTAGGTTTTCTTAGTTCCCACGCATGACGGAATTTCCGTGCAACTAACATGATCTCGAATCCTACTTTCTTATAGAGTGCATACAATGTTGTAGTGAGACTGTTGTTACAAGACCATTTCCTCTTTAGGTCATTATCTTCTTCCTTATTTCCTTAGCTAGTCTTTTATTGTAGTGCTTAGTGAGGACCCTCTGATTCTTGCAAGGCTGCGAGCTTAGTACATCATTTACCCAGCGGAATTTTTGATGGTCTATCTTAATTGTCATTATCCTTACTTACTTACCTTCATGCCCTTTTGCTCGTAGGGTAGCTTCTAAGACGATATTTTGATTGTCTTCCCAGTGGCACTCTCTTTTATCTGCATAACATTCATACGGTACCTTTAACTACCCCAGCTCCTATCTTAATATTTCTCAAGGTTATGATGTTATATCGGCTAGACTGAATTCCCCATATTGTGATTTACTATGTTTATCTTGCACGATCTATTGATTTGTCTGTATCCCCTTGTTTAGCCGTAACTAGGCTCTTCCCGAATCAGTTGCTAACTACTCGTTGGTCCATTCTCATATCAATATTCTGTGTAATCTTTCTTGGGTTATTTCCTTTATCTTAACTTACCTCTCGCACTGGCCCCTTTTTTATCAATAACATCCCGGGCAGGAACCCTTACTTCCTCTCGTTGACGTCGCGTTTGCATAATATTCTGGAATCGTAGCATATCAGTAGGATTTGGATAAGTGCAATCTCATACCTTTTCTTATTTTTTTATCGCATTCTTCCTTCACCATTCCAAAATTACTAAAACCACTTAATTCTGACTTAATGCCACATCATTCAATATTCCCTCCTTTAGCGGAGTACTAAGATTTAGCGCTACGACGATCTACCTATAGATGTTTACCTCTTCATCTTTGGCATCTTCTCACATCATCGATGACCCTTCAAGGCTTCCAGTGCCTATCTTTGTAGTACTCATATCTAGCTATACTATTCTAGAGTGCACCATCTGGGTGTCTCACAAGGAGATCTATTAGCACATTTGCAATATCCTTTGGAAATGTCAACTAATGCAAATAATCCATCCATCATTTCGGGTTACTCTAACCCCAGCTAGGTCCTGATACCCCATCCTTCTCTTAAACCATATATGTTATCTCCCATAGGGCATAACTAAGATCGATGTGGCCAATTGTACATACCTCTGTTACTGTTGAAGGTAACTCAAAATGCTTCTATCTGTCTTCCTGAATTGTAGATAATGTTCATCTTTACTAACTGGGTACCTTGTACCCTTCTTCACCTTGCTTCTTTTACTTGTTGAAACTTGTACCTTCTGATTCTCTCGTTGCTTTTCACCATATGGGTGGATAAATATTCATGCCTTAGGGCTCCTCAACAAGAAGCTTACATGTCTTAGTACACACATGATCTACTGAAGACCTTACATTTACTCACTATAAGCATCATGCAGAATTAAGTTCCTCTGACTCAACTCTTCCATAACTACGTGCAATCCCTTACCAACTGTCTTTCTAAATGCAGGCATCGTTGTATTATGAATAAGATAGGGTTTAGGAAATTGAGTTCTTACAACTTAGCTCTACCACACGATCTAGAGTAAGAAGAAAGAGTGACAGTCCTAAATGCCCTATAGCCTCCTGCTTATAAGTGTAGTGCACCACACACCCATAAACAAGACTCTACTAGACACGACTTCTAGACTCTCTAATACAGAACTGCTCTGATACCACTTTTGTCATGACCCAAATCGATGGGTCGCGACGGGCACCTGGTACCTTACTCAATCGAGTACCAACATAACGTATCTTTCATATCATTCTATCATAGGTAACTGAACCGGAGTAAAGCATGAGGGAATACAAACTTATACATATGAAGTACGGGCCTATAAGGCCGGCATGATTCTTTATATACTCGAAACATAAGCCGACAAGGCCATACAAGTATTCGTATACATGACATCTGTCTACAAGCCTCTAAGAGTACATACTTATCATAAAGGTCAGGACAGGGCACCGCCATACCAAACAATACGTGTCTAAATCAGACTGACCAAACAAGCAACTCCAGAGCAAGTGGAGCGCACCAACATCTTCCGCTGAGCAGATAGCCTACTTGGAGGACTATCGACCTGTCTATCAGGACCTGCGGGCATGAAACGCAGTGTCCCCAGGCAGAAGGGACGTCAGTACGAATAGTGTACTGAGTATGTAAGGCACATAAATAAGTACATAAAAGACATGGAAGAAATATAGAGTAAGTGACTCAACCTGTAAGTCCGGATAACTCTATAAATCATGAAATACTTATAGTGTCATGCATATGCATATGAATGTCATGTCGTGCATAGGTATATGTGTTCATAACATCATCAAGCCTCTGAGGGCATCCCATCATATCATCTCGGCCATTGTGGGCAAAATCATCAACGTATACCAGCTGATCAGGTGGTGGTGCGTATATAACGCCATAACCTTTCCCATATCCCATATATATACATACATACATACATACATACATATATATATATATACGCGTATATAACGCCATCTGGTCATGGGTCAATGTCATGTATAAATGCATGAAATGCATATGAAATACGTTAATAAAATCTCTCGGTACGTCATAAGACCATTATGCCTCTGATTAATATCATGAAATAAACTTTATCAATTTACATATTTTCTGAGTCCCATGAACAGACGATAGAATAATAAGACATGTGGGAATCAAGAACATAGGCATCTCTAGTATTTCTAAGAATAGAGTCATTTATGGAAGTTGTGCATTTGCCCGTTTCGTTCGTGTTGTATAGATCATGCCAAAAAGAAAGAAGGGATAGCCTTAACATACCTGTATGATCTCTTCTTTATTACTCAACCAAGCTCAATACAACTACTTGCATCTACAACGAGTGAAATGATATTGCCGTTAACATATAATGTCGTACCATCGTATTTGGCTAGTCGCATGACTTAAGAAAAATCGGGCAGCAACTCCCTAATTTTTAATACATCCCAAAGACCACTAAGGGTCATCAACAACCCAACAACAACAACCATAACCAACAACAACAATAACAACAATATAATTCAATATGAGTTTCTCCGATTATCTTAACAATCATATTGAGCGGCAAGCTCATTTCTTTTACTCATAACAAGATATATATTGAATCCAACTCTTATTCCATAAATTAGTTTATAACCTTCAGAGCATCATACTTATATGTACATATTATTTCTAGTTTAAAACCTCCACAGAATTCCTTCCAAAACAGCCCCATACATCTAGCACCTTAATTTTTATCGTCAGTCACTTGTTTTTCATCTTTTCTTCTTCAATCAACTTAATTAACACCTTGGAAAGTTTAACAACAGGAGCAAAACATTATCAAATTATTTCTCACAATTTGCAACCACCAAAAACCATATTTTTAACCACAAAACAGTCCAACCAAAAAGACAATCGTATCCCGTGTTCCTTCAAGTGCATCTTATGGCTTTTCACTCAAACAATATAACAAACACAAGATTGACCTTAGGAACAATCAATAATATGTTATAAATATCATGTACAGCAGCTACAACTTGAAACCCCATCCCAACTTAGCTCACAATAGCCCTCAATCACACCACAACATCATAGAAATATTCTCTGGTAGTCTTTAACACCTTTGATGAAGATTTGAGTTGATTTCTCTTGAGTTTAGTTCTTGGAACCTTGGACAAGTTCTTTGAGAGTTTGAGAGTGTTTTGCAGTAATTGATATATGGATATTGACGAAATATAATGGATAAAAACAACTTATAAGCGCACCGCCTCAATTCTCCAAGCAGGTGGGTAAGCTGCCTGCTTGGCAGCTTGAGCAGTACCACTACGGACACTTGTATCTCTCTACTCCGATATTGTATTGACAAACGGTTTGCAGCATTGGAAACTAGACACAGAGATATTTAATTCCATATAAAGATCTCCATGTAACTGTCAATATATTAGGAGAAAACTGTGTCGCAACTTGGCCTATAAACCTGCCAGTTTCTCCGAAGTGTGGCAACGTGACTTGGTGACCCTTACTTTAAAAATCCATATTTCTCTACCCCGATGTCATATGAATAAATGGTTTAGACCGTTGGAAACTAGATTACAAGAACTTCATTTTTCTATGATATATGTCCCAAAATGACATCATAAAGCTTACGAATTTAAATTCTCAAAATGGCTAGTTACAAGGCAAATCTTAACTCGATTTTTTTGTAAGTTAAATCCAATTTTTCCCAAACTTTATATTTTATGTCCAAACATCAGATATAGTCATATTATTACATTAAACTCATTCAATCAGTGCTTAACAAGTTTCATATTCATTATATGTCACCTTAGAAGGCACGAGGTGTAACACCAAATTTGTCGACTTTCGACAAAACTTATCTTCTTCAATTCATTTAGCTTCTAAGCCTTCCAACCATCTTGGTACTTGTTATTAATGATCTTAGATATTATTAACTTCCACGGTAACATGATTAAATTACTTCATAAATTTTTTTCAAAGATGATTTCATTTCTGAGCTTACATCAATTAACTTACGACGTACTCTTAAGAACGAAAACATGGGGTGTAACAGGTGCACACAATATGATTCATCCAACGCCTAGTTCTAAGCATCGGCTAAGGCCAAACCACCGCCGAAGGCAAAGGCTACCCCGTCAGGCTCACCGCCTAAGAAAAGGAGCAAAGTTGAGGCTATGCCTGGTAGTCACAGTGGTAAAGCAAAGCAAGTGGCTCCTGCTTCTACCTTGGGGCAACCTCAAGAGAAGGTGACTCGCGAGTATGGTATCAAGAGTGTACCCCTATCTGGGAGGGCATGATACAAGAAGTGTCATTCAAACTCATATCTCCTTGACTTTGCAGTTGATGAGCACAAGATAAAGTCTCGTTACCCTCATATTTGGAAAAGAATACATGATCTGGGCTTGAGTTTTGTCTTTACAAATCCGGGAGAGGAAAACTTTTGCTTAGTGCGAGAGTTTTATGTTGGGTGGAACTTCGAGGTTTTGGAGCAATTGGTGCCTATTCGTGGGAGGCTTATTGATATTTTGGCTGGCACATTATGTAGATTCTTGGAAGCCCTAATGTTCCATTGGATCCATTGTGTGACTTTTTTGCCCGACCTTCTTACAAAGATATTAGGCACACGCTGTGTGGTGTTAATTCGAATGCGGTGTGGACGAGGGACAAGAGATACAACACCCGCGCCTCTTTGCCTAAAGTGAAATTTACAAAAAATGCTAAAGTGTGGTTGCGCTTGGTGAACACGAACTACTTCTGTATGATCATGATTTTAATGTTGTCCGAGAGAGAGCATGTCTAGTGTGTTTCTTGATGACAGGGTGTCAAGTAAATGTGGGCAGTAGATACGAAGTCAGATGGTGCAATCTAGAAGTGGAATGCTTACTAGGATGTTCTTTGTGAATGTGTTTACGCAATATTTGCATCGAGAGCAAGTGGATGAGGAGCCCAGGTTTGACATGTTGATTCCAGTCCCATCTAGAGCGACTGACATTTCTTGTATGCGTGGTCCCGGTGAGAAAGATGGTACGACATTGACTACAACCAAGCGTCAGGCTTGCGATGAGAGAATCATGGCTCATTTGTATGGGATGATGGACTTGCAGTTACGGATTGGGGGTAGGACTGCTACTCCAGAGGAGAGGGCTCAGTTGACTGAGTGGTTCTTACTCACCCCACATGCACATCGACTAGTTATTGTAGCTGAGGGCCAAGGGGTGCTGTCAGATGAAGATGTCAGCACCCCAGAGCATTATGTACAAGGCGAAGAGGAACATGTAGCTCCAGAGGTTGATGCCACTGGTGAAGATCTGGGTGATGATGTTGATGATTGGGATGAGGCTGACAGAACCTTCTTCAATGAGGGCCATGTTCTCGAGGACTGATTTGGGAGTTTCTTATTCACCCTTACTACATTAATTATGCATTGGGGACACTGCATGTTTTAAAGTGTGGGATGGGTAACTCTCTTTGTGCATAGTAGTATTAGATTAGTAACCATACTAGCTTCTTATATTTTGTTTTTTTAACATTTATTTCTAGCTTCTTGTTTTCTTTATTGTTAGCTTTTTTTTATTATTTTAGGATGCTTATATAGATTAGTATAACCCTTAGAATAATATTTATTATTGTTGTATTTTTAGTATGAAAAAAATGGACTTTCCCGACGGATGGATCTCCTACACAGTTTTCTTGAGGAATTAAAGTCTAAACAAAAAAATATTTAAAAAATTAGAAAATAAAAAATAAACATGTCTTTTTATTTTTCTTAGGTTGTAATAATCCCCCGTGATTTTTTTTTCGTGCCTCGATTCTTTTTCATAGAATATAACTTGAACCGGACAGTAGTTTCTTTTTTAGTAGAGTAGTATTTTGGAAATACAGAAGAAGAAATGACGTGATTCACACCTATTCACTTGTTTGATGGTTGCATACTTGTGTTCTGGTATGTGTTTCACCTTCCCTTGATTTTGAATATATGATGATGCCTTGATAAAAATGAATAGCATGTGGTATGACTCCTATGTCACGTTCGCTTGACTTGTATTCACTTTGTGCTTTATGCTTAATATATCTCTTGGCTTTGTGAATACTTGTTTGAATGAGAGTCCGAATGAGACCATCATTAGTGAGTCATGTGCTATGTGCGAAGTGAGTTCTTTGTATAGTCCATGTTATTGCATTTGAGTCTAGAACTTGCCCGAAATGTGAATTGAAGCGAAATCCTAGGTGTTGCTCGGTCTGAAAAATAATGTTAGGCTTTTTTTGATCTTTTTGAGTTTTGTTGCTTATCACAAATAAATCATCCCTAGTTTACCCTTTTGAGCCTATAAGCCTTTCTTTTGGCACCCGCGTTACATGCATATCCCCATTTATTCTTAATTGAATCATTTTGATCCTTATACCTCTTAAAGCACTTGAATTTAAGGAAAGCGCTATAAAGAAGTGATGAGGAAACTTGAGGTAGCTTTTGAGTGCAACCAACAGAAGAAAGAAATGTACACTTGTATTTTAAATGAAAGCTCCACTAGTGGCAAAGAAAAAAAAGTAAAAAACTAATAATAATAATAATAATAATAATAATAATAATAATAATAATAATAATAATAATAATAATAAAGGTTTCTTATTTTTGCTAGTGGATGTGATCTGTAGGAGTGCTTAAAGAAGAAGAAAAAAAATATTCTGGGTGAGCTGTCTTGTGATGATTGAAGTGGATTGAATGAATTTTTGCGCTTGAAGTTGAATATGTGATGTGTTAAAGTGCTTAGAAGGGTTAGACACTATATCCTACATATATTCTACCTGTCCCTTAGTGCACATTACAACCATAATAAAGTCCTAGTTGATTTTGGATCGAGCGTGGCTATATTAGTAGAGGTTTATATAATGGGCAAGCCTATGGACCATTTTCGTGCATGTGACTTCTTTGAGATAGTGAGTGATTTTCTTCATATGTGTGAGTCCTTAAATGTATTCGATCATGTGATTTGGATGTGTGGACTGCTTACACTTTTGTTTTTATTGTGAGGGCACGTGGTTTCACAAGGGATAGGTAACAATATTAGACTTCTCTGTTAGATTAAGTATTCAAGCCTTTGGTGCATTGTGACATTGAGTTAGTTTCCGAGGCTAGGATTGTTATAATCATGTTATTCATGTGTTGGATATGTTGAAATCGGCCATAAGTATGGAAGTATATTTTGACCGCATATGCTAGAGCTTAATTGTCGCTATCGTGGGTGTAGTGTGTCGTAAATATGTAGCTTGTTGGGTACTTGAAGAGGAAGTGTTTAGTTGGTTGACTCGAGGGAGAGCAACATTTAAGTGTGGGGTATTGGTGTCGTGCTATAATTCCATATATTTTGACATTATTCACCTTACTTTTTTGTTGTTTGGATGCTAATTCGTGCGACAATTGAGCTTAATAGAGTTTATTTTACGTATAGGAACACTAGGATATGAAGTAGAGAAAAGTTGCAGGAAATGGTACCTTGAAGCTACAAAATAGAGCAATAAAATAAGACATTGCAGGGCCATGAAAAATCACAGTTGTAGATAGTACAAGACTTTGTCCAGGGCATCAACATTAGCGCCTCTGATGGCGCCTTGCAATGTATGTTGGCGCCTCTGATGGCGCCTTGAAATGTATTTTGGCGCCTCTGACGGTGCCTCGCGCTGACGATGCTTATCCGAGCTACTTTTATTTCCTCCTTAATTTTAGACACGTATACTTTATCCCTACCATATAAATACCTCTTAAAGTTAGTTTTTAGAGTGAGAGACATTATTGGGGAGGAAAAAGGCTACGGAACACTTAGGAGAGCGAGTCACAAGATTTTTTCTCTCCGCTCTTCCTTAATCTATAGTTTAATGCTTTTGAATATTATGATGATTGTTTGTACAATTATGAGTAGCTAAACTCTCTCATCTAGTGTTTGATGGAACCTATTGGAGGATGATTTCCAAACGTTTAATATAAATTTTCCCTTGACTTTTCTCTACTTGTTCAACTACGTTTTCATGTTGTTGATTGAAGAGCTCTCAATTGGTTGTGCCTAATTAGTGTGTATTGTTCGAAAAAGGATACACATTTTAGTAGTTGTTGAACAACATTACTCCTAACGTATGTGAGGAATCAATACAGAGGGTTTAAAGGTGTGATTAGGAATAACAAACGTTGGTGTGATCTAGGTGAGCGGTGATCTAGTGCCAGCTAACTTAATTCGGAAGAATACGTCTAGTAAATTTTGGTAGTTTCTCGGAAGAGAATTACGACATCCAAAGTACTCACGATCGGTAGAGAATACTTAGGCAAAATTATAGGAGACGTACCGGGAAGGATTTCAAAAATTGGAGAAATCCTAACTCTAGGCCTCCTTAATTTTGTCTCCAACTCCATCCTCGTTAGTTGATAATTTTACTGCTTTCTAGTATTTGTTAGCTGATTAGATAGAATACAAATTTTAATCTTTATAATTTCGGAAGTTGTTCAAACTTGTTTTCTTAGTGATAGCGAGCAACTGTAGCTAAGTCTTAGTTCTTTGTGAGATTCGACTCTGGATTCTTAGAACCAATTATATTTGCAGCGACCGCTTAATCCTTTTATTGGGAATAATTAGGCGTAATCATATATATATATATATATATAAAGGACTTGAAAAGATGAATTAAATAGGTATGAGATGCAAACACACAGGCTTTCTGATTATATACAATGACACCGTAGAAGTATGTATTTTACACTCTTCTCATTAAATATATTTCCGTATTCAAATTTAACAGAATACAATTGCACGTTTCAGGGGTTCATGTCTCCAACACCACAAAGAAAACCCTTCAGCACAACTTTACAACAATAATTTAGCGCTGAGCAAGTGACAACTACAGAGGGAAGCCAAAATATGGTACACTTATCTCAGACTGCAACAACCTAGATTGCTCAAGGCAAAACTCGATGCATAATCTCAGGTTTCCTAAGTCCTCGGAGCAGTAGATCGCTTAAACACTGTGCATTTAGGCAAGCATTGCCACATGATATGATGTCGAGGGGGCTCATTTGACGAAAAGAATTCTGGATCTTGCTCAAGTGACTCTGCAAAACTTTCAAGAACGGTAACAATGTCCTCAAAGTGTGGCCGCTTGTTTGGATTATTTGCCCAACATCGGTTGATGAGTTTACAAAATGCTGTTGGACATGCAGCTGGAAATGGTGGACGTGCATTCTGCCAAAACCCAATTCTAGTAAGAAACTAAGGCTTCCTTTCCAAGTTCAAATGTACCACAGATAATAATGCAGCAGAAAAGAGCTGTTCACAAAACATTATTTCTAATGCAACAATTCATGTGAGAAAAGTAATTCTCTATACTACAGAACATTATGGGTTTATAGCAGAGTCATATATATTAGTTTCCTTATCTTGGCTCATATAATAAAAAGGGCAGCCCGGTGCACTAAGCTCCCGCTATGCGCGGGGTCTGGGGAAAGGCCGGGCCACAAGGGTCTATTGTACGCAACCTTACCCTGCATTTCTACAAAAGGCTGTTTACACGGCTTGAACCCGTGACCTCCTCGTCACATGGCGGCAACTTTACTAGTTACACCAAGTCTCCTCTTGGCTCGTATAATCTTGAAACTAATTAAGCAAAGGCATAAAGGAAAAATGGCAACATCAGCAAAGAAAGCCAATATAAACCCAAATCACATGGATGGTAATTGTCTCAGAAGACACAAAATTTCTCTGAATCAGCCGGACTTAGCTAAGAACAGAACATAATGGAACCAAAAAATCCACAAGACAAAATACCTTCTGGCAGACTGCAAACGCCGCCTGCTCCGCGGTCATGCCATCAAATGGTGTCAATGCAGTTAGAAGTTCCCATAGGACAATACCAAAACTATAAACATCAACTTTCCTTGTATGGTTCTTTCCCTTGATCATTTCCGGTGCCATCCAACGGTAAGTACCGGTGAACCCCTTTGCTCTTCCACTTTGAGATTCTAAGCATGAGATCCCAAAATCTGCCACTTTCACATGCATATCCTCATCAAGGAGTAGGTTTTCTGACTTAAGATCTCTGTGAATTATCCCTTGAGCATGAAGATATTGCATTCCTAGTGCAACGTCAAGGGCCAATTTCACAACTAGCTTGAGAGGGAGCGAGTATGGCTCCTGCTGTTGGAGGTATCTTCTTAGAGAGCCCCCAGGTAAGTACTCCGTGATAATGCAAAATACAGGTGGTTTCTTACATGCTGCAATGAACTGCATTTGAGAGTAGAAGAAATAGAGCAAGTGAAAAGAAGTAGCATGAGGGGAAGGATTCAAAATATGTATATGTGTATATTTTAATGGAAAATTCAAGATTGAATGCATATGTCAGAGAGTATCTGATAAGTGAAAATCATAAGTGAAACTATATATGTTGACAAAATCTACAAATGCACGGTCTGTACAGAAATTTTGTGGGATAGTTTCACAATTGGAATGAGCATGATATTCTTGTGAATCATGACACTAATAATATCACATTCAATATCCACTGTGAAGGAGTTGATCCCCATGCATAATCGAAAAGGCAAAACATGCATTGTTATAGATAGAAGGAAATTAAGAGCAGAAGTCTCAGAATGCTATTTGTAACGATCCGGCCGGTCGTTTTGAGCATTGTAGCCCTATTTCCCCATTTACTGCTCATTTTATGATTAATAGTTGCTATGTGACTTGCAGAGCCAGTTGGCCGGTTCCGAGGATGTTTCGAAATGAGTTGAGACACTTAGTCTCAAGGTAGGAAGCTTAAGTTGAAAAGGTTGACCGGATGTTGATTTATATGTAAACGACTCCAGAATGGAGTTTTGATGGTTCCGTTAGCTCCGTTGGGGTGATTTTGGACTTAGGAGTGTGTCCGGATAGTGATTTGGAGGTCCGTAGTTGATTTAGTCTTGAAACGACGAAAGTTGGAAAATTAGAAATTTTGAAAATTAAGAAGTTTGACCGAGAGTTGACTTTGTGATTATCGGGCTCATATTTTGGTTCCGAGAGTTAGAGTATGTTAGTAGTGTCATTTATGACTTGTGTCCAAAATTTAAGGTCAATCGGACTTCATTTGATAAGTTTCGGCATCGAATGTAGAAGTTGGAAGTTCATAAGTTCATTAGGCTTGAATCGATGCACGATTTGTGGTTTTAGCGTTGTTTGATGTGACTTGATGCTTCGAGCGAGTTTGTATGATATTTTAGTACTTATTTGTATGTTTGGTTGAGCTCCCGGAGGGCCTCAGGTGGATTTCGGATGGTTAACGGATTGGAATTTGGACTTAGAAAATGGCTGAAGCTGCAGATTTCCGGTGTCTGGTTTCCTTCTTCGCATTCGCGATGGAAGTCACGCGTTTGCGAAGAGTATCTGGGGACAGGTGAAGATTTGTTGTTCATGTTCGCGAGTAGGGAACCGCGTTCGCGAAGGTCTAGGGAAGTTGTGCATCACGAAAGCGTGAAGGGGGTTGCGTAGGGAGGTAGGTTTGAGTTCATATCACAAATTTGATTTTGGGAGCTCGGTCAGAGGCGATTCTTGAAGAGATTTTCAAGGGAGTGATTGGAGTAAGTGATTTTTACTTAGTTTTGGTTAAATTCCATATTTATGTCTTTTATTTCATCATTTAATTAGTGATTTGGGTTGTAAAATTGGGAAAAATGGAGTAAAGTTCGTAGACCGAATTTTGTGGATTTGACGGAGATTTTGGTATCGGATTTGAGTAACTTTTGTATGGGTGGACTCGTGGTTGAATGGGTGTTTGGATTTTGTGACTTTTATCGAATTCCAAGACGTGGGCCCAGGGGTCGACTTTTGAGTTGACTTTTTGACTTTTGATTATGAACTTAGTAATTTCATATGGAATTGATTCCTTTAGCTTGTCTTGATTGTATCGAATTATTTGTAGCTAGATTCGAGGCATTCAGAGGCCGTTTCGCAAGACAAGGGCGTGTTGGAGTACACTTTTGCACGGCTTGAGGTAAGTAACAGTTCTAAACGTGGTTCTAAGGGTATGAAATCCCGAATTATGTGTTATGTGATAGGTGTTGAGGTGACGCACATGGTATGCGACGGGCGTGTGGGTGTGCACCATAGGAATTGTGAGTTGCTCAATTCCATGGAACTGTATAGTTGAATAATCTTGTTGTTATCCATATATTCTCCATGTGTTAGAGAAATTGAGCTGCAAGTCATGTTAGAAATCATGCTTAGGCTATATGTTGGAATTGTTGGGACCTACAAAGGTCGCATTACATGTTGAATTAATTTTAATTTGAATTTGCGCACTCTGCCACAGTTATTATTTGCTTATCATATTGCAGTCTCTTTTGTCAGTCATTTATACATTATACCATCGTTGTTTGGGCTTATTATCATGATTCTTGTGAGCCCGAGAGACTGGAGAGATTGACGACTGAGTGAGGCCGAGGGCCTGATTGTGAGGATATTATGGGATCGGGCTGCACGCCGCAATATGTTTATTTGACTCATGCCGTGATTGGCTTATTATAGCGCTTGGGCTAGAATTTTCCCCTCCGAAGTCTACACACCCATAGTGAGCGCATGTACCTACTGAGTGCCGAGCGTGAGTGCCGAGCGCGTGTGCCGAGCACGAGTGCCGAGCGATTGGGAGGATTGAGTGGCTGTGAGGATGGAGTGAATGGGAGAACTAAGTGACTAATACTCCGAGAGTATGCATATGATGTCATTATTGTCATTATACTTTAGTTGGTGTATATAATTGTCATGTAGATAGCGAGTTGTACCATATCTTATTTAATTTGAATTTGACATGACTTACCTGTTTGGGCTTTAACTGTTAAACTTGAAAGCATGCCTACATTTATGTACTATAATCCTGTAATTGTACTGTACCTGTGAAGATCGTCACTATTTTCAGTCCAATAATTAGACTTGTTACTTACTGAGTTGGTTGTACTCATGCTAGACCCTGCGCTTCGTGTGCAGAACTAGGTGTATCTAGTCACGGCAATTGCTGATTCACGGATTTTAACTGTTTTTCGAAGATTTTTGAGGTAGCTGCTCTGGCGTCCACAGACCTTGACTCTCCTTCTCTATCCCTCAATCTTATTTATTCAGTTTCAGTTTCTCTTAGAAAGATTTAAGACTTGTATTATTTAGATGCTCATGTACTCAGTGACACCCCGATTTTGGGAAAACTTATGTATTGAGTTATGGTATTCTATACCGTTTTATGAGTCCTCTATTTATTTAAGCTGTTTTGTGTATTTCGAAGTTGAAAGTGTTGGAAATGTTTGAGTAGTCGGCTTTCCTAGTACCACGATAGGCGCCCTCACGACAGGTTGGGTTTTGGGTCGTTACAAGTTGGTATCAGAGCTTAGGTTACATAGGTCTCACGAGTCATGAGCATGTTTAGTAGAGTCTTGCAGATCGGTACAAGGACGTCTGTACTTATCTTCGAGAGCCTGCCGAACCTTTAGGAAAACTTCACATCATTGTATTCTTGTCGTGAAAATTTGTTGATTCCAGGAACTAAACTTTTATTATTCTATTCTCTCAGAGATAGTGAGGACGCGTGCTATCGGGCCAGACAGACAGCCACCAGTACCACCTTCTAGGGCCACGAGAGGCCGGGGTCACGACAGGGGGCGCGGTAGAGTAGGGGTGCAGCTCGTACAGCAGCTAGAGCAGCACCAGCAGATCCACTAGTCGCTCCAGCTCAGGAGCAGGTTCCAGATGTGGTTGAGCCAGTGGGGCCAGCTCAGGCACCGGCTGTGCCCATTATGATTCCAGGCCTTCAGGAGGCTTTTGCTCAGATTCAATTGTATGCACCAGCCTTACTCAGGCGATTTCTGTTCAGACCGCGCCAGCCACTTGTCAGGCTGGGGGAGGTACTCAGACTCCCGCTGCCCCTACTCCAAAGTAAGTGATGCAGGGGCTTCAGAAACCGAGGATACTACCAGCACAGACGGTTGCAGTCGCTCAATCCCAGGTAGGTCCTGTTATGAGTGATGATGAGCAGAAGAGACTTGAGAGGTTTGGGAGACTCCACCCTCCGTCATTCAATGCGGCTGAGTCAGAGGATGCCCAAGACTTCTTGGATAGATACTAGTGGATTCTTCGTACGGTGGGTATTTTGGAAACCAGTAGGGTCTTATTCACTACTTTTCAGATTACTGGGGCCGCCTTCAGATGGTGGGAGGCCTACGAGATGAGCAGGCCAGTCGGTGCTGCACAACTTTTATGGCATGAGTTCTCCGTTCTCTTCTTGGATAAGTTTGTGCTACCAACCCGTAAGGAGGAGCTGCACGGGGAGTTCGAGCAGCTACGTCATGATGGCCTAGCGGTGACCCAGTATGAGATAAGATTTTCATAGTTAGTTTGTCACGCAGTTTAGTTGGTTCCCACTGAGAGGGAGAGGATTAGGAGGTTCATTGATAGACTCACCTATCAGTTGCGTTTTGCTATGACCCGAGAGAGTGTATCTGGTGCTCGATTTGACGAGGTGGTTGAGATTGCTCGGCGGCTAGAAAATGGTCCGTAGTCAGGAGCGTGAGGAGAGGGAGGCCAAGAGGCCTCGTGGATCGGGTGGTTTCAACGGTGTTCCCTCTGTGGGTCAGTTCTACCATAACAGGGGTCGTCTTTATAGGCACGCTCAGATGGCTCGTCCAGTTCATCGTGGTGCATCATCCAGCCATGGTTCATACAGTGCTCGTCAGGGTCAGTCATCTCTCAGTGCCCTTCCAGCTCAGTGTTCATCCTGTGCTCTATCGGTTCGGGGTTTGTCTTTGCCAGGTCCTTCTAGCAATTATTCTGGTACTCGGGGCCCGATGCAGTCCCCACCACCACCACCGGGGAGTTGCTTTGAGTGCGGGGAGTTTGGGCATATATGGAGACGGTGTCCTCATTGCCCGGGAGGTCCAGTTCAGCAGAGGGGTCAGGTTATGACTTCCACACCAGTTACTTCCCCACCCGCCTAGCCAGCTCAGGGTGGTGCCCAAGCAATTAAAGGTTGCCCTAGAGGAGGAGGCCGATCAGGTGGCGGTCGGGCCCGATTCTGTGTTATTCCTACTAGGCTAGATGTTGTTGCTTCAGATGCAGTTATCACAAGTATTGTCTCAGTGTGCCACCGAGATGCTTCCACCTTATTTGACCCTGGTTCTACTTATTCCTATGTATCGTCCTATTTTACTCGTTATTTGGATATGCCCGTGAGTCCTTAGTTTCACCTATTCATGTATCTACGCCGGTGGGCGATACAATTGTTGTGGACTGTGTAAATCAGTCGTGTGTAGTGACTATTGGGGGATTGGAGACTAGAGTTGATATGTTATTGCTTAGTATGGATGATTTCGACGTGATCTTGGGTATGGATTGGTTGTCGCCATGTCACGCTATTCTAGATTATCACGCTAAGACCGTGACGTTGGCGATGCCGGGGTTACCAAGGATCGAGAGGAGAGGTTCTCTAGATTCTGTCCCCAACAGGGTGATTTTTTATTTAAAGGCCCAACAAATGATTGGGAAGGGGTGGCTGTCGTATTTGGCCTTTGTGAGGGATGTGGATACTGATACCCCTACTAATGATTCTGTTCCGTAGTGCGAGACCTTTTGGATGTGTTCTCTATATACCTACAGGGCATGCCGCCCGACAGGGATATTGACTTTGGTATTGACTTGGTGCCGGGCACTCAACCCATTTCTCTCCCTCCGTATCGTATAGCATCAACTGAGTTGAAGGAATTGAATGAACAGCTTCAAGAACTTCTTGATAAGGGGATTATTAGGCCTAGTATGTCGCCTTGGGGTGCACCGGTTCTATTTGTGAAGAAGAAGGATGGTACCATGCAGATATGCATCGACTATAGGCAGTTGAACAAAGTTACAATCAAGAACAAGTATCCTTTGCAGCGCATTGATGACCCATTTGACCAGCTTTAGGAAGCGTGAGTGTTCTCTAAGATTGATTTGAGGTCTGGGTATCACCAGTTGAATATTCAGGACTCGGATATTCTAAATACGACATTCAGGACCCGGTATGGTCACTATGAGTTCCTTATGATGTCTTTTGGGCTGACCAACGCTCCAGCAACATTCATGCACTTGATGAACAGTGTATTTCAGCCATATCCCAACTCGTTTGTCATAGTATTCATTAATGATATCCTGGTGTACTCGCGTAGCCAGTAGGAGCATGCCCAGCATTTGAAGATTGTTCTACAACGACTGAGGGAGGAAAAGCTTTACGCCAAGTTCTCCAAGTGTGAGTTTTGGCTTAGTTCGGTGGCGTTCTTGGGGCACGTGGTGTCTAGTGAGGGGATTAATGTGGAGCCAAAGAAGATAAAGGTGGTTCAACATTGGCCCAGACCGTCCTCAGCTACTGAGATTCGGTGCTTTCTCGGCTTGGCCGGTTATTATCGTCGCTTCGTGGAGGGTTTCTCGTCTATTGCATCACCTTTGACCAAATTAACCCGGAAAGGTGCTCCTTTCAGGTGGTCCAATGAGTGTGAGGAGAGCTTTCAAAAGCTCAAGACTGCCTTGACCACAACTCCAGTTCTAGTTTTTCCTTCAGCTACTGGATCTTATACAGTGTATTGTGATGCTTCTCGCATTGGTATTGGGTGTGTCTTGATTTGATAGGTTTCGGCGTCGAATGTAGAAGTTGGAAGTTTATTAGGCTTGAATCGATGAGCGATTTGTGGTTTTAGCATTATTTGATGTGACTTGACGCTTCGAGCGAGTTCGTATGATATTTTAGGACTTGTTAGTATGTTTGGTTGAGGTCCTGGGGGGCCTCGAGTGGATTTCGGATTGTTAACAGATTGGAATTTGGACTTAGAAGATGGCTGAAGTTGCAAATTTCTAACGTCTGGTTTCCTTCTTCGTATTCGCGATGGAAGTCCCCCGTTCGCGAAGAGTATCTAGGAGCAAGTGAAGATTTGTTCTTCGTGTACGCAAGCAGGGAACCGCGTTCGCAAAGGTCTAGGGAAGTTGTGCATCGCAAACGTGTAAAGGAGCTCGTGTTCGCATAGAAGAGGGAGGCAGGCTGGGGACCTCACGCGTTTGGCCTACGCGTTCGCGGTAGAGGCTTCGCGTTCGTGAAGCTTGGGGTCAGTTAGTCTTCGCGTTCGAGAGTGGTATCTCGCATTCGCATAGGAGGTTTTTGGTGGCAGAATGGTTTGTGCTTCGCGAACGCGAGGCACCCTCCTCATTCCGAAGAAGATTCGTCTGGGCAGAACTTAAAAATTTCAAAACGAGGGTTTGAGTTCATATCACAAATTTGATTTTGGGAGCTCGGTTAGATGCGGTTCTTGGAGAGATTTTCAAGGGACTGATTGGGGTAAGTGATTCTTACTTAGTTTTGGTTAAATTCCATGTTTATGTCTTTGATTTCATCATTTAATTAGTGATTTGGGTTCGAAAATTGGGAAAAAATGAAGGAAAGTTCTTAGGATGAATTTTGGGGATTTGACTGAGATTTTGGTATCGGATTTGAGTAATTTTGGTATGGGTGGACTCGTAGTTGAATGGGTGTTCGGATTTTGTGACTTTTATCAGATTTCGAGACGTGGGTCCGGGGTCAACTTTTGCATTGACTTTTTGACTTTTGATTATGAACTTAGTAATTTCATATGGAATTGATTCCTTTAGCTCGTGTTGATTGTATCGAATTATTTGTGGCTAGATTTGAGGCATTCGGATGCCGTTTCGCATGGCAAGGGCGTGTTGGAGTAGAGTTTTGCACGGCTTGAGGTAAGTAACAAATCTAAAGTTGGTTCTGAAGGTACGAAACCCCGAATTATGTGTTATGTGATTGGTGTTGAGGTGACACACATGCTATGTGACGGGCGTGTGGGCATGCACCGTAGGAATTGTGACTTGGTCAATTCTATGGAACTGTATAGTTGAATAATCTTGTTGTTATCCGTATATTCTCCATGTGTTAGAGAAATTGAACTGCAAGTCGTTTTAGAAATCATGCTTAGGCTTATTTGTTTTAGGAAAGAAATTCTACGAGGAAGAAGAAAATTAGAGGAAAGTAATCTTTAGCGGTATAAGATAAGGAAAATTGTTGTTGGCTTGTTGTAATTTAATAAGGAAATTAAAAAATGAAAACAAATGAGAAAGCATACTGACAGTGATGATATTAGGGTGATTTAGCCGAAGCAATAAGGAAACTTCAGAAGTGAAGTGTTTCTCTAACAATGCAGCCAAGTCTCTGTCTTCCTCAGGCTGACTAATGAGTTTAATAGCCACATCCCTTTGCTTGTAAATTCCTCTGTAAATCCTGCTATGCCTTCCTGAAGCAAACTTACTCCCTATATACAGCTGTGACATGTCGGCACTCCATTCCTCTTCTCCCTCCCCCTTTATCGCTGCTCCTGATGATACCAAGTACTTGGACCATGATGCTGCTCGCTTGTACTCTCCTAAAGAAAGCCGTCTCTCCCGCTTCCCATTGCTCGCAGTTTGCTTAAACCAATATGATTTCTTCATTTGTAGTCATAGTCTGCTGCCTCGTATCTTCAGAAAATATCGGCAGAGTACATATACTTGTAAATTATACTTTCCATAACTAAGAGTTTTCAATAGTAGTAACTACGTTTTTAGTAATTTTGGAAGCAAATGAAGGCGGTGGTGGTTGTTTCCTTCTGTCAAGACAGTGAGTTGGAACTTAGTATAAAATGAAGAATTTTGAAATTTATGATCTTAAACAAGTTAAAAAGAGACACATAGTATTTGTGTGATTATAAAAGCTTCTCATTAAGGGTAGAATTATAAGTTTAAGCTAAATGATTACCAAATTGAGAAAAGATCATTTTTTTTTTGGAACGGACCAAACAGGAAATAAGTTAGTGCGATGATCCACTTCTGAGGTGACAATTCTGGCGTATAGTGATTGAGACTGGTATTTTTCTCTTCACGCCTTTGCCCCTCCCTTTCGTCATAATACCTACTATGTCTTTATTCTTTTTCGATTTTCTTTAGACAAAGGTTTTCTCTCTGAATTATGCTAAATAGTCCACGTTACCATCTAGTCGTGTCAAATGATTAAAAGAAAACATTCACTCATTTTATTCATTTAAAAATGGGTTGAATAATGAACTTTTTTTTAAAAGGATCAAATATGGATAAAACCATATTATCCACTTTGAAAATGGATAACTAATGAGTTTAACTTGTACATTTGTAAAGCCGCAAATTCGGAGTACTTAAGTTTGGGAGACTAGAAATTCTCTCAAAAATGATCATATTCAAGAAGTCATGGATTCCGTCGGTTAACCCGTTAATTTTTTATCTGTATTAAATATGGATCGGATCAGATAATTTCTCCGTTTTTACATTACCCGTTTTCGTTTCGCCCATATTCGACGCGACCCGCACAGTTACCACCCCTTTTACCAGCCAATAATAGTTGGGGTTAGATCTAGTTTTTCCATTACAAAAATAGGCTAGATTTATTCTCGTTAATGGTCAACTAGACTAATATCTATCATTAACACATAGTCAAAGGATAAATCAGGATAGTTTTGCATAGTTTAGGGACAAATTGACCTTTTCCCAACTTCTAAACCCAAAACTCTTAAACAAACGCAGCACCCCCACCAGGAACATCACCAGTTCAAAGCCAGAAAATCCTTCTTCCACCGGCCGTCTCCACCATTAACAACCACCTACCGACATCCCTATTCATCATAATATTCCTCCACGTAGCCACATCGTCACACTGCACGAAATCACCCTTCCAGCTTGATTCCAATAATTCATTCTTCCATTCACAACGAAATAGCCATTATTTTCACTTTCATCCTCACCTCATGGCCATACTCATTCCATTTTTAATACCACCTTTAATATAAAAAAAGAAAAATTAAAAAAAAATAATAGCTAGGCCTGAATAATATAACCTTGGTTTCATCTCCGTAAGTGCCAAACCGACATCATTCACATCTTCTTATTTTTCATTCCCTCCATACAACTCAAAAGCTCCATCATCTTTATGTTTCAAAAAAAGAAATCGAAATAATTTCAATCATTTCTTGCCTAGGATTGTTCACAGAAGTATAAGATGACTTCAGCAAAGCTGCGAAGGATGATCTAAAGGTAGGTGGGGGAAGTTCATGGGCGGCTTTTTTTAAATTGGTCTTAAACTGTGCAAAATTATCTAATTTTTTGAGCTATGCATTAATTGTGAAAATTAGTCTTAATAGTTGATTGTTAGTTAACGAAAATAAATCTAACCTATTTTTGTGACTGTAAAGATTTATTTAACCCCAATTATTAATTATTAATAGAAGGCAAAATATAGACAAAGGGGAAATTTTGGACATTTGCCCTTTTCTTATCATTCTTTTGAGAGCTTGGATGAGTGATAAAAATATTTGCAAGTTTTGGAAAGAAAAAGTTTCGACGATAAATGCATGCCACCTAAATTTGCATAAGCGTGTTTTCATCAACACCCCACTTGGAGTATCTATTTGAACAACTCCATAAATAGAGGACAACATGAGTGAGGGACCTTTGAAATCTCAATAATGGAATAGATGGGTAAAGTATCCGTGATTGTGTCGGTCTGTCGGACTATGCCGTATCCTCCTCCGTGTACGGCCTCCTCTTCTCTCTCCGTCTTGGCATATCTTGAACTAATGACTTTTTTCTTTTTTTAAAAAAAACTAAATTTTAAAATCATAATAGAGTTCATTTAAACTAATGCCTTGTTGATCAGCATAACGTTTTTGCTGATTTCGGATGCTTATTAGACTTTCCCGCAAGATTTGGACTCTGTTTGATACGAAGGAAAATATTTTCCTCATGAACATATTTTCTCCGATTGGAGGGAAATATTTTCCCTATCAAGAGAATTCTCCAAAACTCTTTTTCAACCTCCTCACCTTATTTATAGTCCCCACACCCCTCCCACAAACCTACCCGCCACACCACCTACCCACCCCTACCACCCACTCACACCAACCCCGCCCCCACCCTACCCCCATACTATATAGAAATATTATTAATAGTATTTTCTTTTCATGATATAGATAGAGTACTTTTTTTCTATTCAACAAATGAATATGAGTATTTTCTTTCCATGATATAAAAAAGTATCTTTTTGTTTTAACAAAAAAAAGTACTTTCTTTTCATAATGTAGAAAAAGTATTTTCTTTCATTTCGACAAAATGATATAGTAAAAAGTATTTTCTTTCATTTCAACAAAATGAGTATTTTTTTTTTCATGATGTAGAAAAAGTCTTATCTTTCATTTCAAACAAAATGAGTACTTCATTTTCATGTTGTAGAAGAATACTTTCTTTTCAACGAAAAAAGAGTATTTTCTTTTTAGTTTGAAGCACAAATTTCAACGTTGTTTTGCGTAAAAACGTAAAGCAACACATTAGTTCCTTTGGGTTTGTGTGAATTTTTAGAAGAATATATAATTAAATTCTTGAAGAAAATAGAGTCTTGAAAATGTTTGATATTTGGTAGGGGAGGGGGGGGGGGGGCACACGAAACATGGGGACTTAGGGGAAGGGGAAGTGAGGAGAGTAGGGGTAGGCATCGATCGGTTCGGTTCGGTTCGGTTATGAATATTATCAGTTTAGCATATCGGTTATCGGTTTACAAATTTGATAAACCGATAACCGAATCGATAAGATATCGATTATCGGTTAATCGGTTATCGATCATTATCGGTTCGATTATCGATTTACCCGATAAGATAACTCAATCTAGAGTAAGAAAAAAAGAGAAGACAATTCAGTAGAGTTAATAAAAAAAGAGAAGAATTCACATATAGTATACTACCCATTTCTGCGTTCTGTCCAGTGCCACAACTGGAATAGTACTAATTCTTCAACAACAGTTGTCCAAATACATAAATAATAATACAAAGTAGTAGCAATTTCACCTTAAAATTAACAAGTCCAAACATATAGTACTAACAGTCCAAGATAAACTGGATGTTGTTTGTCAAATGCCTAACACCTGAAAAAAGAAACCATAGAGCAAAACCTTGATCTGTGCATGAGCAATACTAACACAGAAATGAAAAATACCTAGAAGGCAAGAAAATATTTCCTGTTGTCGAAGCTCAGCGTACTCTACAGAAAAATAATGTTAAAAAATATACCCGAAATTGACGAAGATTGTCAATTGAGAATTGATAAGTGCGAAGAGAAATTGGTAGTTGTTATAGGCTGCACAATGTGAGCTCACAAAAGTAAGAAACAAAAATAAAAAAATAAAGAATCATTAATAGTCAAAAATACAAATATGAAGATGAAATTTGTTATAGAAATTAAAATCCTAATGTATAAGATAAAAGACTTACGCTAGGAGTAACTAGTAAGGTCTATGAAGAAAGAAGATGAAGCAACTGAAGAGTGCGACTGAGAAAGAATAGGAGAGAATGAACTGAAGCCCTAGCATATGTATATACTTAAGGGTTAAAATCATACGCGTTGCATTCTTTTTCCCTGAGATCGGTTTTTGTCCCAAATGAGTTTTTTCGGCGAGGTTTTTAACGAGGCAACCATTGTTCGTGCTAACTTAGAGCAGTTCAACAGTATCCGAGGTTCCCTACAATAAGCCTAGAGTACTGGGGGCATTACCCTCGAATGTCTACTTTGTTGCAAGGAAATCACTTCGTGACAGTAGGGTCTCGATAGGAAAATGTTGTAAGGGTCAAACGTCAGATGAACCGTGCCCGTATAGGTTACTCGGACCCTAACATCAAACATGCGCGCATGTATAATTATCTATTGAGAGAAGTATTTTTCCTTGTTGATATCCCCTGCCTTTAGAAAAATTTCCAATTTTATACTCTTGATCTATTGTTTAAACAGGCTTAAGGGCCGACCTTGACGGAAGTTCGAACAACTAACCCCACGCTTGAGGACTACCGTTCGAAAAACAAACGAAATCGAACTACTAACATTTTGAGTCCATAAGACCTTAAAGGCGACCCCCGATTTTACAGGCCACGACCACCCCACTCGGGGACTGACACTTCGGGCAAGCTCGAAGTGAAACGGAAAATAAGCCCAAAGGGCAATTTCCGAACTAAAGAGGCTATGGCCAAATTAACGCGGATCGGAGACGTCCGAAATCCGTAACAAATACAAAAGCCCAAGGGCTATCTGAACCCGTGTTCGAGCAAACTCTCACTCGGGGACTATCTATAAAGCCTAAGGGCTAACTTTACTTCGAGTTCGAGCAAATCCTCACTCGATCATAAAAGCCCAAGGGCTACTTTATCCTATGTTCGAGCAAACTCTCACTCGGGGACTATCTATAAAGCCTAAGGGCTCACTTTACTTCTAGTTCAAGCAAATCCTCACTCGACTATTAAGCCTAAGAGCCACTCAAACTCTAGTTCAAATGATCATTCGGGGTCCGTCGATCTCGGTCGAAAGAACAAAGCCCCGAGTATCGATTTCTTCAAAGGTCTCCCTCTGAGACCGACACTTGATGCGCTCCTTAGCCCGAACCTGAGGGGTTTCCTTTTGCGGAACAGTTTAAGATATTTTGGCCATTTTGTTCTCGTGAGCAAGGAAAAATGGAGATTGGAATATTTGGTACTTCGGGAAGAACAAGTAAAGAAGCTCGAGGACTTAATTTGTTTCTTGTCATTACACTCCAAAAAACGAGAGGACTATCTGTACACGGGAGAAATCGGGGCTACCCAATTTCACTATTTGATCGATACAAGGACGTTGCATCGAAGAACTAAGGCATCGAGTTTGAGATTGAAGTCTCTTTCGAGATCGAGGTTGGTATCAATCGAAGTCAGGGGAGATAGACTTCGAGTAACATCGTGGATAGATTAGTAACGGAAAGAACAAGATATCCGTGATTGGTCGAGGATCGTGGTGTGAATCTTGGAACCGACAGAACCACTGACGGTTATTGATACCAATCATGGCTTTTACTTCCGAAATTAGATTTATAGCTTATTTAGGTTTCCTCTACTATATAAAGAGGAATCCTGTTCATTTGTAGGGGGAGACTGACTAAGAAATAACAATACACTGCTCTTTTACTTGCTTATAGCTTACTATTATTCTTATTGTTCTCAACGCTTGATCTCGGGCCTGTTCCAATCGAGGACGATTGCTTGCAACAACAGTGGTTTGATTCATCTTAATCATTTAATTTATTTATTTATCTA
The DNA here is from genome assembly GCF_001879085.1 of Nicotiana attenuata. Lineage (NCBI taxonomy): Eukaryota > Viridiplantae > Streptophyta > Magnoliopsida > Solanales > Solanaceae > Nicotiana > Nicotiana attenuata. The sequence goes on along the minus strand of NC_032000.1, from coordinate 29,637,329 downwards.
TTCATTTATCAATTGGCGTTGAATCAAATCACGTATCCTTATAGCCACATTACAAGTTTAATTGTTACTTGTATTTAGAGGTAAACACTAATAAACCGAAAGTGCGATAATAATTTGAGAAATTAACTTCGTACTTCATTCCCTAACCATATATTTATATATACCACCGAAAACAACTCATGCTCCTTTAGATTTGGGAGAATTACATCCCTTGTCACTTGGCCCAACAGCCCATCAGAAAATGGCCCATGTTTAAAGCCCTTACCCAGTATAGCCCAGGTTGTACATAATGTGAAAATTAATTTTCACCAGTTAGCCCACCCCTTATTTCTTCGTTCCCCTTTTTTCTTCGTTTTCCTTTTTTCTTCGTTCTCTTCTCCTTCCCATGTCAGCCTTTGCACCACAAAATTTCTCTACTATTGTTATTCTCCTTCAATTCTTTTTCGGATTTCAATGGTTAACGAAGGATTTGAAAAGTAAAAGTCACCATTACAAGTGGTTCGAAGATTCGATTTCAGAAATTATGTTTTCCGATTTGTTAGTTGTTTGGAATGGGTGTTGTCTCAATTGATTGGAATCATTAAGATGAGTTCAAAACTCAAATTTCAAGTGATTTGGAGTAGATTTACGCTATATTTGAGTTAAATTTCAGAAATTGAATTTTCCGATTTGTTAGTTGTTTGGAATGGGTGTTGTCTCCATTGATTGGAATCATCAAGATAAGTTCAAAACTTAAATATCAAGTGATTTGGAGTAGATTTATGCTATATTTGAGTTAAATTTCAGAGGATGCCCAAGGAAGAAGGAAGAACACGTGAAGCTCCATTGATAGGATTCCTTTGTATAATAATGTATAATATTGTATAAATAGTATATAATAGTGTGTAAACACAACTTATACACCATTATATCCAAGGTTAATACATTATTTACGGGTATTTGGTGAATTTCTCGCATTTTCTTCTTCTTTCTTCTTCTCATTCTTCTTATACACCTATTTACATAGTGTATCAAGAATATTTTCACTCTGTGATTATACATCTTTATACACTTTTATACAACTATATACATACTGTACCTCTTTGTATAAAAGTGCATAACATTGTATAAGCATCGCTGACGAAATTTTTGTACGATTTTTACTTGCAATTCTTGTATAAAACTTAGTCCAAATCTCTAGCAAATAACTTCAAACTTTGTATACAACCTACTTAGACTATTTCTAATAAGTTCAAACAATAACTCCAAATTTCTCACAAAATCATAATCCAAATTTAACAAGATTAGCATTAAAGGAGATGAGATTTAGGTTTCTCGCGTCTGTTTTTGCGTTTTTCAGTTGTGATAGGTATGTATAACCTGAAGATATACAAAAATATAAAAAAAAACAGAGAAGTATTGGTTATGGAAGAAGGCACGAATGAGTGTTACTGAATGGGGAACCGATTTTTCTTTTCAGTTTTGTTTGCATATGATTCTTTTTCATTAATTAAATTAAATATTTATGGGTGAAAAATGAGGAGAGAGCTACAATAGGGGTAGGTAAGAATAAATGAGGTTGTTATAATTAGAGGGAATGGAAAAAGAGAAAATCTTATTGGTATTTGGCTACACATTTGCAAACTTGTAACTGGACTAAAATAGTGCAAGGTCAATTTATAAAGTGCATTATTCTGTAATTTTGTCTTTAGATTTCAGGTCATGAAAGTAGCAGGGGTAAATTAGACATCCGAATTGAGGCGGGCCAAATAGGCTTTATGATTCAAACAGAAACCGAAGAGATCGTGTTGTAACTCTTGTAGTTAGGATACAAGAAAGACCCACATATGCAGGGCGGTGGGTCCAAGGTTTATCCGTGATTGTGTTGACGTTGCCGTATGCTTCCGTATATGGCCCCCCTCGCTCTCTCTCTCTGTCTCTTTCCTAGAAAATAATCCTAAAACCAATAATTTGACCAGCCTAATGTTGTTTCACTTTTGTCTCTTTTTATATTTTTTCTATCCCGTCTAATCTCCACCGTTTCTTCAAACATCATTTGTTTACAAACACAATCGGACACAGCTCTAACCCTTAAATAGGGATTAGAATTCTTGCTCATCGTTTTAGAAGTAAAAAATAAGGTATTAGAAAATGTTTTAAGTATTAGTTAACTGATACTATTGAGCGCATGGTCTAATAACTAATAAATTGTATTATTGGTACTGAGACAAAATATCTTAATAACAATAAAAAATTAGCTTGATAAAAGTTATAACATTAAAATAATATTGTTGAGTGCAATGTGACTTGATGGGTATTTTATACTATGTATATAGTCAGTTTGTATAGCTGTTAATGAGATGTTAGAGTTTAGTTGGTTACTGAATTACAATTAGTTAGGATGTTAACTTGTATAAAGAATCACGTGCATTACTTTTTTATTCAATGAAACAATTACTTTCTTCCAAAACTAATCTTCCTCTTCTTCTCTCAAATGCTTTGTAATCTTTCTAGTGTTTTCTTCTTCTCCGAGTCCCAAATTCATGGGATACTATTATTTTTAGCCCGCGCCCGAAACTATTTACATTTGCTAGCCAAAAAAAGTATAAAATTTGAATATTTTTTGTATATAACATACAGAATATGATATATATATATATATATATATATATATATATATATATATATATATGGCTATTATTTTGAGAGCGACTATACAATACCATTTTTCCCAAATTCATCATGGTATCAGAGCTTTGAGCTCGATAAACTAGGTCGTGGTTCGATCTAGCTCTCCTCCTCTACATTTTATCTTATCTTTGTTACTTTTCGCTCGGCATTGCTTCTTCTCGAAGTTCTGCGCACTATTTTAGTGGCAGTTGACAATGTACTCCGAGATCCTACAGCTAGGATTACTTCAAATGAGTACTTTTGATGATGAATTTGATAAGGAATCATAATTGCAATTACTCATTTGTATCTTACTCCTGGTGATACTAGTTATATTTCTCTAATTTCTTTCCAATTGGATAGTTCTGGCATCAATCGATGTGTATTGCATTTGTTGGGCCAGAACAAGCTCGATATGGTGTATGAAACCTAGAGGAAGGAGAGACTTCGTAGAAAATATTGGTATCAAGGGAAACTATGTTATCATGGTTAATGAATTATGTAGCTTCGAATTTGATTAGCGGCATTGAATATGCTTCTAATGCACACGTAGTTTGGAAAGACCTTAAGGAAAGGTCTGATAAAGTTATTTGCTCTCGATCCTTTAATCTTCATAAGAAAATTGCAATCCTAGCTCAATGTACCTCTTCTATTTCTCTAAATTGAAAGATCTGTGGGATCAATTTGAGCCTTAGTTCCTTCTCCTGGTTGTGATTGTGTCAAATCCAAGGATTATGTGGTTCACTTGCATATATATATATATATATATATATATATATATATATATATATATATATATATATATATATATATATATATATATATATATATAAGTTGTATCAATTTCTTATGGGCCTAAACAATTCTTATTTTCAAGCTAGAAATCAAATTCTGATAATGTTTCCCGTGCCACCTATAAACAAAGCTTATGCTGTGCTTATGACTGATGAAAGTCAAAGAGTTGTGGCTGCCTCCACAAGAATCTTCGGACCAACACATCTTGTGGCTACAGGTCACTCTGAGTCTACTTTTATAGTTCAAAATTTAGTGGTAATCAGGAGTTTAAGAAGAATTACAATATACAATGCAAATTCTGCAAACTAAAATGTCACTATAAGGAAATCCACCTGATTTCAAGTATTAAAAGAAAGGAGGAGAACCTGACTCTACTCGTTATAATATTTTATCAGATGCTTAAAACATGCATGTGGCTCTGGCTCCACAACATTTGTTCAATCTGTGCCTCCAATGGCTAACACAGCAAGGCAGTCTAATTCATCAATGCAGGGCATTAGGGCATTCTGCTGACTTTTACTAAGGATCATTATGATCAAATATTTCAGCTGCTTAACAAAACATCTTGTTCTTCTTCTACAACTACTTTTGCATGTACAACTACTACTTTACTAGCATCTAATACTCTACAGGATTGGATTATTGATATTGGTGCCATTAACCATATGGCTTTTGATCTTAGTATGTTAACTAAGTCTAGTATTCTTGATCCACTTCATTCAAAAAGGTGTTCTTGCATAATAGAGATGTTTCTTATGTTAAAAATGTTGGCACTAGTACTATTTTATAGCAAGCACAACAATGTACTCCATATATCACTTTTCAAGTTTAACTAGCTAGTTGTGTCTAAGGTAACTAAGGAGCTTGATTTTTACATATTTTTGCATCTCTTCAATGGAAAAGTAAGGGTGTAATTGGTAGAGAAGATAGAGGCATGTACATCTTGCCTTCACTGAACTCATCAGAGTTCAGAAAGAAGTTAGTAGGTGTTCATGGCTGCTGCAGAAAATAAGCATTCACCAGCTAAGAATAAAGTGATTTTTGTAGATATGAAGCTATGTCATAGAAGACTTGGTTATATGTCTTCCTTAGTTCTAAATAAGCTATTTTCAGTATAGCACGAGGCTTTATTTCTATTGTGACTCTAGAGAGATGGACCCAAATTCATGTGCCTGAGCATTATAACAACCATAATCAATCATCAGTATCTCAGAAATCAGTTGTCATGCCACAGAATGAACTATCGTGTCATAATCAAAATAACTGCACGACATAAACCATCATGCCATACTAAAAGTAACCACATGGACAACTCACGTGCTATAACCTCAAGCCATATAAGAGAACCATATATAGGGATGTATGAATATGAACAAGAGATAAGCATGTATGATGCATATGGACGGGAGATAACATTTCGAGATGTATATATGAGTACAAGTATGATATTTGTAATCCAACATAAAAAATAGCTCATCAGGTCCAAAATAAGGAATCAAAAGCCTAGACATGATCTTTAGCATGAATAAAGTTGCTCAAGTAGTCATACAAACAATTAAAGCATATAACAAGAAGAACATATCTCATATAATGCTAAAGAAGCCTAAAATCCTATCCATAAATATGGTATAACCTTAGTGTCCGCATATACTCTCATCACCTTGCATATATGTCATCCCAAATACGTAGTATTTAGCTTATATGTTTCTTTTAAGAAAATCCCTCAAATCGAGGTTAAGCAAGATACTTACCTTATCCTGGGCAAACTCAATTCTTCAAAATTTGCCTTTTCTATCTCCAAATCCATCAAATAAGGCCGGTCTAGTCCAAATAATACTCAAGTCATTCATATAATGCTATAAAAATTAATTCCAAGTGATTAAGCTTCGATTTTTACAAAATCTCAATAGTAAATTGGAACGCTTAGTTCTATTTTGTAAAGTTTAAGTTGTAAGATTTGACCAAGATTTGATGGTTCAAATAGGTTTGTATGATAATTTTGAACTTGAACGTATGTTCAAATTTGGATTTAGAGGTTCCTAGGAGATTTTGGCTCTATTTGTCGAACGTTGCCAATTTGAAGAATTGGAGAGTTCTTAAGTTTGACAGGTAGTTGACTATTGGGTTAATAAGCTTTACTTGTGGTTTTGATACTATGGATAGCTCCTAATAGTTGATATGTACTTGTGTACAAAGTTTTGGTTGTAATCTGAAAGGTCTAAGTGGGATTCGACGTATTTGGCAACATTGGAAAGTTCGAAAGATAGGAGATGGATTTGATCTCCGATTCTTAGTATTGTTGTTTTTGATGTTTCTAGCCTTGGAACAAGTTTGAAGTATATAGACTTATTGGAACAAAGTTTGCACGGCTAATTTTTTGATGTCTCTGATTTGCTTTGCGATCGAGGGAGGTGTGTCGCTATCGCAAAGAGAGTTTTGGAGCAGGGAGCCTTGTGCTTCGCATTTTCATGGGGTGTATTCACATTTGAGGAGTGTGGGGGAGCTGGTCAGCACATTTGCGCGGAGTAGCTCGCGTTCGCCGACGGGAGGAGGCAAGCTAGAGGCTTGGCCTACTCGTTCGCGAATGGCAGCTTGCATTCGCGCAAGAGGATGGTCCATTGCTCAACATTAGCCCTAGCCAACTTTTAGTTTTGTAAGCATTTATCAGCATTTCTATTGTTATACATTTGTGCCTCTTAATTATATTATTTCGTACATATGCATGAGTTGGAGAGTAGAATATTGGGAAAAGTTGAGAATTTTGGCACTAAAAATACTATAAGCGGATATTGATTATTGGTAATTATTATTAATTGTAAAGTGATCAATGCTTGGATATGGATCTGTCCCTCCCAGTCCGGTGATTACCCATATTATTTTTTGCCTTTTGACCGTAAGCTCTAAGATTTGGTGCTTGGTTTGGACACGTGGGCACATGGATTTGTGTTGTGAGGTACTGAGAAAGGATCCTGAGCATGCACATTTATGTTTTTAGACTCATTTAGTGGGTTTTATATAAATGTTGGTTGATATACATCATGTCTTTATGCAAGGATTGAGGTATTTGATATTTGACCCAACCTTTTTCTTATCGGCAAATCATTCCTAAATTCTATATGTACAATGTCTCTAGCCTTTGTATCTATTTGATGATATCATGCTTTACTTCGTATCTTATTTATGCTTTTACCTTATTATTGGACTATTAGTAAGTATCTATGTTGGCCCCTCATCACTACTTATTCGAGGCTAGACTTGATACTTACCGAGTATCATAATTTCATACTCATACTATACTTCTGCACATTATGTGTTATGAGCCAGGTACTAGTGGTATCCATACAACTGAGTAGGAGTATTTGTTGTAGATTTCATGGTGAGCTACTTTACATGATTCGGTCCACAACACATGTAAGTCTCACTTCCCTATTTACCTATCTCTATTTATTTATTTCCTTTTTGGATAGATGTTCTTGTTTAGTTGAGACTATCTACTCTTTTTAGATGTTTATGACATTAAGACACCAAATTTTGAGCGTGTGATTGAAAATTGGGGTCTTATTTAGACCATGTCTTGGAATTATGTATATAATGATACTATTTTGAAACTTGTTCCCCTTTCATATCTAAATCATTTCTCTGTTAATGACTTAATAATTGGATTCTATTATTTTTTATGAGCGTTGGCTTGCCTAGTAAGTGAGCTAGGTGCCATCAGGACCTTTGGTAGGATTTTAGATCGTGACAAGATAGCATCAAAGCTATAAGTTCTAAGGTCTCACAAATTACGAGCAGTACTAGTAGAGTCTTATGGATCGGTACATACACATTAGTGTCTATATGTGAGAGGCTATAGGGCTTTACAAACTTTCCCTTTCTTGGTTCCTTAACGTGCATTGATTATTGTCTAAGTCTAAAATCTTTCTATTCTACTCTCTCACATATGGTGAGAACGCCCGCTTCAACAACAACAAATGAGCAGGAGGTTATACCACTTTGCTATAACCAGGAGGGGCATGACCCAAGGTAGGGCCAAGGCTCCCGCTAGGGGTGGTACAGTCGCAGATAGAGGTGGAGAATCCACTAGGTCCCGTGAGCGTACCAGAGCAGTGTTTGTGGACTCACTTACGATCCAGTGGAGTATCAGGTTATCGAAGATTAGGTTGAGGCTCCAGTACTTGCTCAGTATCTAGAGGGCTTTGTTGTGGCACCAGTATATCAAGAGGTCATGGACAAGATGGTCAGTTTCATTGATGCCTGACTCAAACTGGAGTGGTTCTAGTGGATGCAACCATATCACAGGCTGGAGGGGGTGATAGCAACCATGGGAGCTCAATTCCATTGGAGGAGCAAATATTGTCAATATCAAGATTCGTCATCAAGATTCGAGGACGAATATTATTTGAGAAGGGTAGAATGATAGAAACCATAGAATCTCAACATCATTAAAGGACAAGGATGAAGCTTTAGAAGGCCCGTGATAAGATCTCAAACAAAGAAATTTCAAGACAAGCTCAATAAGCTTCAACTATCAATTAAAAAGGTAGGTCATGGTGGAAGAAGAGCTCCAACCCAAGAAAGATCATTTGGCCAAGTCTTATACATATTTGGAGGCCTAATATAAGTCCAAAAGGAGGTGAAATAGGGCCTAAATCTCCCCCAATAAAGGAGACACTACAGCAATCCACTTTAGTGTTATTTTAACCTAGATTCTAGAATATATCTTTAAGGATTGCATTATTCTAGGTTGACCACTTTTAGGGCTTCATGAACAAAGTGTCGGTAGTATTCTATACTTCTTTGGATTATTATTCCTATTTATTTTTGTTTTGACTGCCTCCTTCTTTACCACTATATAAAGGGGTGCATTCTTCCTTCATTGTAACCAAGATTGAATATTAATATTGAAATTAGTTGCCTTTGGCATTGTAGAGACCTTTGTAAAGTTCTCTTAATACTTGAGATTATGTTCTTTTCTTTCGAGAATCAAACCTTCCCCCTTTAATATTGTAGTTTAAAGTCTTCCGCTATTCGTCCAGCTATTCGGGGTAGCTCGAACCCTACCATTTGTACTCTGGAGCAGGCATCATTTTTAGACCCTAAGAGTACTGCTAGTTGGGGGAGAGTAGGACATTGTAGTAGCTAGGTCACATATCATTCCTGCCATGTCTGCTAAGGAACATAAAAGGATGAAGAGGTTTCAGAGACTACATCCTCCTCACTTTGAGTGTGGTTCATCAGAGGATGCATATGATTTTCTAGACAAATGTCATCATATGCTTCATAATTTGTGTTTGGTAGAGTCTAATCGGGTGGACTTCACTATGTTTCAGTTGAGCGGGATTGTCAGGAGATTTTGCCCGACCTATGAGCTGGGCAGCCCAACATGTTCATCTCTTCTTACTTGGACTCAATTTTTGCATTTGTTTTTTGAGAGATACATCCCACTCACCAGAAAGGATGAGTTGAGAGACCAATCGAGCATCTTCAGCCGGATCGTATATCAGTGACCGAGTATGAGGCTAGTTTCACAAAGTTGTCTGTCATGTAACATTTCTTATCCCCATCATGGCAGGGAATATGAGAAATTTATTGAGGGTTTGACTTATGGCATCAGGGTTGCTATGGATCGAGAGGCAAAGATTAGGACTACTTTCTACCAGGTTGTGGAGATAGTTCCGGGGATGGAGCGTATTCATGGTCAGGGAGAGAGGCCATGATAAGGGATACGAGGTATTGTCATTCTGGTAGTTTTAGTGATAGCTACTCTTAAATAAGGGCTCAGTTTGGAAGAGGCCATCATTGTAGGCCAGCTTATTCTACACACCATGTAGCCTGTGGTGCAGTGGCTTGGCTATTTTTCAACACTCTGATTTCACTTTCTTTTAGTGCTCTTCCTAGGAGTTCGTACTAGGATCTGTCCATTCTGGGTTCTTCCAGTGGTTTCTCGGGTCATCAGGGGCAATTTTAGGTTCAGCAGCCTCATTCGACAGGGTTTTTTATAAATGTGGAGAGTTCGTCCATGTGAGGAAATATTTCCCCAAGCGTGGTAGAGGCACAACTTCGCAGCAAGGCGTGATAGAGGGACAACTTTGTAGATTTCTCAATCAGTGGTTCCTGCACCAATTGCATCACCCCTTTCCCAGTTAGCTAGTGGGGGAGGACATACATTGAGAGGTCGCCCTAGAGGAGGGGGTCAGGTTGGTGGAGGTCCTACCAATGGTAGCCAGGACCAAGACTATGCTTTTCTTAATAGACCCGAGGCAATGGCTTCAGATGCTATAATCACAGGTATCGTTTTAGTCTGTCATAGAGATGCTTATATGTTGTTCGATCCGCAGTCTGCTTATTCATTTCTGCCATCGCATTTTGCTCCTTTTTTTGATATGTCTCGTGGTTCTCTTGATATTCCTATTCATGTATCTACACCTGTTGGTGATTCTATTATGATGGATCGTGTAAATCGGTCTTGTGTGGTTACTTTTGGGGGTTATGAGACTAAGATTGATCTTCCGTTGCTAAATTTGGTTAATATTTTTATCTAATATTTTTTATGGGTTAGCTATCTTGGTATTATTTTATCCTTGATTGTCACGCTAAGACAGTAACATTGGCCATGTCGGGATTCCCAAGGTTAGAATGGATGGGTTCTCTTGGTCATACAACTAGTAGGGTGATTTCATTTCTGAAGGCTCAACGGATAGTTGAGAACAGGTGTTTGGCATATCTGGCTTTCACTAGGGATAATAGTGCAAAGACTACTGCTGTTGATTTAGTTTCAATAGTGAGGGAGTTTCCAGATGGGTTTCCTGCAGACCTAACAAGCATGCCACCCAATAGGAATTGATTTTTCTATTGATTTAGTGCCAGGAACTCAGCTCATATCTCTTCCACTGTATTGCGTGGCTCTAGCCGAGTTAAAGGAATTAAAGGAGCAGTTACAGGAGTTGTTGGATAAAGGGTTCATTAGACCGAGTATTTTTCTCTCAGGATGTGCCAGTGTCGTTTGTTAAGAAGAAGGATGGCTCTATGAGAATGTGCATTTATTATAGGCAGTTAAACAAAGTTACTATCAAGAACAAGTATGCAGGGTGTTCTCGAAGTTTGATTTGAGGTCGAGTTATCACTAGTTGAAGATTAGGGCTTCAAACATCCCTAAGATCAAATCACAAGTTGCACACAAGAGTTTGATTCAAACCTAAACAATCATGATCACAACCAAAGTTTACACACAAGTTCCAACAACAAAATGTAACATATTCTAGGTTTCGGAATAACAATCGGAGTCCGATATCATCCAAGTCAACTGTTAGTCAAAATTAAGAACTCTTCAATACTTTAAATTGCCAACTTTCGGCAAATAAGCTCAAAATCTTCAAGAAACCTCCAAATCCAAATCCGAACATACACATAAGTCCAAAATTACCATACAAACCTATTGGACCATCAAATCACCAATCTATGTTTATTTATACAAAAGTCAAACTTTGTTCAACTCTTCCAACTTAAAGTTTCCAAAATAAATCTACTGTTCCAATTTACTCCTGAATCCCCATGAAAGCCAAACCACCCATCCTAACAATTCACAAAATATCAAATACTCGTATGAGGATATCAAAGAGGGGAGCCGGGTTCAAACACACAAAACCACTGACCGGGTCGTTAAAATGTTGGTTTCGAAAAGGTTTTGAGAGTGAATTGGATCACTTAGTTCCATTTTGAAAAGCATAAGTTATAAAAGTTGACTAAGGTTTGAATTTTGAGTAAACAATCTTGGATTGGTAATTTGATTGGTTCCAATAGGCCGTATGGTGCTTTTGGACTTGGACGTATGTTCGAATATGAATTTTGAGGTTCCTAGGAATCTTTGGCTCTATCTGTTGAAAGTTGGCAATTTAAAGAATTGGAGAGTTCTTAAGTTTGGCCAGTAGTTGACTTTTTTATTAATGAGCTTTGATTGTGGTTGTAAGACCACTTATAGGTCCTAGTATTTGATATGAACTTTTATGGTTGTAATTCGGAAGGTCTAAGTATGATTCAGACGCATTCAGCAAAGTTGGAAAGTTAGAAAGATAAGGGATGGTGTCACGACCCCAATTTTTGCTCCGTAGGATGTCGTGATGGCACATAGTATCTAGGACTAGGTAGAGACTAGGTAAGACTAACATTAATATAACTGAACAGGTATAATCAACAAGTTACTGAAAACAACTGAATAATTGATAAAACCTTCCGAAAATAGAATCTCACAATACACACCCTGAAACCAGTGGAACTGAGTCATAAGCTCTACAGAATATAACTAGAGTACTACTACATCACTGTTCGAAAGGAAATACAACAGTAAATGAAAATAAGGGAAGGTGACTCCGAGGCCTGCAGACGCCGAGCAGGCATACCTTGAAGTCTCCGATAAGACAGCTAGTAGGTAACCTCTAACGACCGGCACGAGCAGACGTACCTGGATCTCTATAAAAAATGTACAGAAGTATAGTATGAGTACACCACAAAGGTACCCAGTAAGTGTCAAGCCTAACCTCGGTAGAGTAGTGACGAGGCCAGGTCAGGACACCTACTAGGATATAAATAAACAGCATAAAGTGTAATACAGATATGTAATGGAAAGTGAAGAAACAACTAATACATAACCAGATGATAGCATGAATTAGTATCAGAAATCAACAATAGAATTAGCATAAAAGAAGCAACTACAGGGCTACAATGATCATATATGGACAACAACTGCTAGAACAAATAAGAGTTAAACAACAAAATATATTTCCACCATAACACTTTGCAACATGAAATAAACAACAAGAATCACAATGAGGTACAACCTCTTGTATAATGAAATCAAAACCGAGGTGCCGCCTCGTATAATCAAGAATCACAACCGAGGTACCACCTCATATTCACTTTTCTCAATTTCAATCACAATCTTTTCTTATAACACAGTGTGAGCCTTACATCTGAAAATAGTTTTCCCAAAATAGCTACACGCACTTTAGCCCACCTTATGACGCCGCGTGACTTCACGTAGTTCCCCTACAAGCAACACACACATAAGTGCCACCTTATACCACCACATGCACATCACCCCAAGCCTTATACCGTCGCATACACGTCAATATTGTATCACAATAAAAATTCGCACCACAAGTGCCCACATATCACAATCTGCCAACAACAAAAACAATACCAATGTTTCCAAACAATAGCCCAGGGATCTACCACAACATATACAGGAATATCAATAATAACAATGAATGAAAATTCTCAATAAGATAGATGTTTCAACAATTACCAACACCACCTCAACGTATAAATGACTTTCACAACTTCAACACCAAATAACTCAATAATGAAAGAGATAATGTATAACCACGATATTAGATAAGACTAACTCACAACAAAAGAGATAATATTCAACAATGAGTCTCAAATAATGGAAATCAACAAGTAAAGGGATAACGTGATCAATTACTTTAAGTAACAAAAATCAATAAGGAAAGAGATAACACAAACAATAACTTTAAAAATGACAAATAACAAAGAGGAGATAGCATCTAATGGATAAACGAGGCAACAAGTTCGACTAAGGCATGAGAGAAATTTAGCAAGTAGGATGTAGAACAAGTACTAAACAAGTCAATCAAGGTATGTAAGAATAGTCTAACACAGTTAAGGATAAATTGACTATGAGAATTCGGAACATGATATGGCATTTCAATTAAAGCATGGCAATAGTCTAAGTAGCCTAAAACCGGTCAAATACCACGTACAACCCATGTACCCACTCGTCACCTTGCGTACACGAATTTCACTTAGCACAATTGAATCAAACAATACCAATCCTAAGGGGTAGTTCCCCCACACGAAGTTAGGCAAGACACTTATCGCAACTAGGCCAATTCAACACTCGAAAATAGATTTTCCCTAAAACTCCGCCTCCACGCGGCTCAAATCTAACCAAAATCGATTCAATATCATCAAACAATTCTAGGGAATTCAATTGTAACAGATAAAGTTAAGATCTTTATACTTTTGCAAGAAAGTCAACAAAAGTCAACCCGGGGCTTGCCCGGTCAAAATCGGGGTCTAATGAAAGCTTTTGCTACCCCCATGATTTCATACATATGACTAGTTTTAAAATTCGAGTCCACACCGACTCTCAAAACTCAATTTCTTATTTTTCAAAAATTTGACAAAGTTTCACAAATTTCTACTTTGATTCACGTGATTTTGATGTTAAAATCTAAGATATGTTGATGGAATATGATTAGAAATATAAAAGAATCACATACCCAAGGTTTGTAGGTAAAAATCCCCTCTCTAAATTGCCTCCCACCGAGTCTAGGGTTAAAAAATGTGAGAATGAGTTAAAAAATCTAATGCCTCAGCTATTTGTCAAGTCACAGATGTCGTAAATGCGACTTGAGGTTTGCGAACCCCGCAAATGCAAAGAATCCCTCGAAAAAGCGAAGACCTTCCATCTCTGCTGTCATCTCAATTGCAATGATAAGTTCGCAGTAGCGAACCTTGGACCTCCGCAAATGCGACCATGAAGATCGCAAATGCAAACGAGCTCTCCTCCAGGTACCTATCGCAAATGCAAACACTGGGTTCTCAAAAGCAAACCCAATAGACTTGGCCTACCTTCGCAATTGCGATCCAAAAATCTCGCAAATGCGAGATCTGAGGCCCTGTGAAAAAAACCAGCAAACTCAACTCTAACAACACTCCGCTAAGCATCTGAAACTCACCTGAGCCCTCAAGCTCCAAACCAAACATCCACACAAGTAAAAAAAATATCATACAAACTCGCTCGCATGATTAAAACACAAAAATAACATCTAAAACTATGAATTAAACTCTAAAACTCATGATTCACAAAGAAACTTTCAAGAACATTTATAAATACAACTAAGCGTCCGAATCCTATCAAATCAACTCCAAACGACGCCAAATTTTGCAGACAAGTTCTAAATGCCATGACGGACCTATTTAAAGTCCCAAAATCAAATTCCAAGCTCGATAGCTAAAAGTCAACCTACGGTCAAACTTTTTAACTTTAAATTGCAAAATTTCTGCAAATCAACACAAATCAACCTACTGACTTCCAAAATCGATTCCGGGCATATGCCCGAGTCCGAAATCACAATACGAAGCTAGCAGAGCCATAAAAATACAGTTTCGGGATTTCACAAAAGTCAAAGTTTGGTGAATATTTTCAAATTAAACCATCTAAGTCAAGGATCAAGAGTCCAAATCAATCCGAAAGCTTTGTGGAACAAAATTAACCAACCTTGTAAGTCATAAAAGCATAAACACACATGTGTGAAGCAATAAAAGGGGTAATGGGGTGCATTTACACAAAACGATCGATCGGGTCATCACCTTCTCCCCCTCTTAAAACAAACGTTGGTCCTCGAACGTGCATAAGAACATACCTGAAGCGGTGAATAGATGAGGATGACGAATCCACAAATCGTCCTCGGTCTCCCAGGTTGCCTCCTCAACCGGTTGACCCCTCCATTGAACCTTCACTAAAGCAATATCCTTTGATTTTAACTTTCGGACATGTCTGTCCAAGATCCCCACATGCTCCTCAATATAAGTCAAATCCTCGTCCAATTGGACTGTACTTAAGTCTAGAACATGGGATGGATCACCATAATACTTCCGGAGCATTGAGACATGGAACACCGGATGAACCGCATACAAACTAAGAGTCAAGGCAAGCTTGTAGGCCACCTCCCCAATCCTCTAAAGGATCTCAAAAGGTCAAATATACCTAGGGCTCAGCTTGCCCTTTTCTCAGAACCTCATCACACCCTTCATAGGTGAAACCCGAAGCAAGACTCGCGATCCAACCATGAATGCAACATCGTGAACCTTACGATCTACAAAACTCTTCGATCTAGATTGGGCTGTGTGAAGCAGATCCTGGATCATCTTGACCTTCTCCAAAGCATCTCGAACCAGATCCGTGCCTAATAACTTAGCCTCTCCCAGCTCAAACCACCCAACTAGAGAACGATATCTCCCTTATAGAGCCTCATACGGAGCCATATGGATACTCGACTGGTAGCTGTTGTTGTAGGAAAACTCCGCAAGTGGCAACAACTAATCCCAAGCGCCCCCGAAATTCATTACACATGCGCGAAGCATATCATTCAATATCTAAATAGTGCGCTCGCACTACCCATCCGTCTGAGGGTGAAATATTATACTAAACTCAACCCGTGCTCGTAGCTCACGCTGTACAGCCTTCTTGAAATGCGATGTGAACTACGTATCTCGGTCATAGATGATGGATACCGATACGCCATGAAGTCGGACAATCTCATGGATATAAACCTGAGCCAGCTGCTCTGAAGAATAGATAGTTACTACCGGAATGAAAAGCCGACTTGGTCAACCTATCCACAATCACCCATACCGCATCATACTTCTTCTAAGTCCATAGGAGCCCAACAATGAGGTCCATGGTGACTCCCATTTCCACTTAGGAATATCAAGCCGCTGAAGCAAACCACCCGATCGCTAATGCTCATACTTCACCCGCTGACAATATAGGCACCGAGCTACATACTCCACTATGTTTTTCTTCATCCTCCTCCAACAATAGTGTTGCCTCAAGTCTTGATACATCTTAGCGGCACCGGATGAATGGAGTATTGCAAACTGTGGGCCTCCTGAAGAATCAACTCACGCAAACCATCCACATTGGGCACACATAACCGGCTCTACATCCGTAACACACCGTTATCCCCAATAGTAACCTCTTTGGCATCGCCATGCTGAATCGTGTCCTTGAGGACAAGCAAATTGGGGTCGTCATACTAACATTCTCTGATACGGTCATATAGAGAAGACCGAGAAATCACGTAGATAAGAACTCGACTGGGCTCTAAAACATCCAATCTAACAAACTAGTTGGCTAAAGCCTAAACCTCCAATGCTAATGGCCTCTCAGCTACATGTAGATATGCTAAACTACCCAAACTCTCTGCCTTTGACTCAAGGCATCGTCCACAATATTGGCCTTCCCGGGATGATATAGAATGGTGATATCTCTATACACAAGAGCCTAAGAAAGTACGAAAAGGTAAGCAACATAGGAGGGAATAGAGGGGGACTCCGAGGTCTGCGGGCACAGGCAGATATACCTTGAAGTCTCCACAATCTCACTGCTCACTGATATAGAGGTTGATAAGAGGTACCTGGATCTGCACACAAAAACATGTGTAGAAGAGTAGCATGAGTACACCACAATGGTCCGTCGTAAGTGCCAAGCCTAACCTCGGTCGAGTAGTGACGAGGTCAGGTCAGGGCCCTACTGGTATATAATAAATAAGGCAGAAGAATATAAAAGTATAATAAGAGACTAGAAATTTAACAAAAAGAAATCCACAGGAAAATAGCAGCACAGCACATGGGGGTAAACAGTAGGGGAGCTCCCGAGATACCGTCTCGTAGTCCCAAAAGTAAATATGCAAGGAGATCTCCTAAGGTACCGCCTCATACTCTCAAAAGTAAATGTGCAGGGGAATCTCCCGAGGTACCTCCTCGTAGTCCCAAAAGTAAATATGCAGGGGGATCTCCTAAGGTATCGCCTCGTAGTCCCAAAAGTAAACACACTGCTCGAAACCGATGAATACAACATTTAACAGCAAGAATTGTACGGTTAAGACTGATATAGATCAAGGGAAAACAGGAAACAAACTAAGTATGCTGCATTAGAGGTCAAATAAGCATTTAATACACGTAGACATGCGATATTAGGCTAAACAGGTTGACTACACATGCTGGTATAACTCAATTAAGATGAAACAGGTTACTACTCAGTAAAGACCGGATATTTCAACAATTAGCCCGCGTACGCACTCGTCACCTCGAGTACACGACACTGACATATTACTGAAGTATCAAAACAATACCAAATTATAAGGGGATTTCCCCCACACAAGGTTAGTCAAGTCACTTACCTCGAACCAAGCTCAATCAATCAATAAGAACGTCCTTTCCTCGACTTTCTGACTCCGGATGGCCATAATCTATCCAAAAGCAATTTCATACCATAAATATAACTAATCTAATTAATGAATCAAGACTTTAACAAGAAATTAGAAAATCGCCCCAAAAAGTCGATCCAGGCTCATGTGACGATCCGACCCGTCATCTCATGTGTTACCGCCCCATTTTCCCCATTTATTGCTTCTTCATGTTTCATTATCGGCATTTGGTGAGTCAGAGTTGAATTGGTTTGATGTTGGTAGAAAATGAGACACTTAGTCTCTTTAAGGAAGACTTGTATTGGAAAAGTCAACCGGATGTTGACTATTGAGTTAGAGGGCTCGGATGGATTTCCGGTGATTCGGTTAGCTTCGGGGGATGATTTGTGACTTAGGAGTGCGATCGGAATTGATTTTGGAGGTCCGGTGTAGAATTAGGCTTGAACCGGCGAAGTTAGTATTTTGGCGAATTCTGGTTGGTAGGTGAGATTTTGATCCGGGGTTCGGAATGGGATTCCAAGAGTTGAAGTAGCTACGTTAGGTGATTTTGGATGTGTGTGCAAAATTTCAGATCATTCGGAGGTGTTTTGATCGGGGTTTTGATCAAATGCATGTTTCGGAAGTTTTGAAGAAACTTAGGCTTGAATCCGATGTGATTTAATGGTTTTAGCGTTGTTTGATGTGTTTTGATGATTGGAGCAAGTTTGAATAATGTTTTAGGATGGGTTGGTACTTTTGGTTGAGGTCCCGGGGGCCTCGGGGTGGTTTCGGAGGGTCAATCGGACCATTTTTGGACTTAAGATTGCAGGTTTCAGCTGTTGGTGTTGCAGAAAAATATTGTTCATCGCGTTCGCATGGGTGTGTCGCGAACGCGTAGAGGAAACTTGAGGGCAAGGAATCTTGGCCTACGTGTTCGCGTCAGGAGGCCTCGCGATCGCGTAGTGGTAGTTGGTCAGCCATCGCGTTCGCGTGAGGGAGTTTCGCGTTCACGTAAGATGAAGGACCCAGGCCTTCGCGTTCGCGTGGATGCAACCGCGTTCGCGAAGGGCATTCTTGGCAGAGTTAAAATTTGGTCATCGCGAATGCGGGAGTACCCTCGCGTTCGCATAGAGTAAATTACCTGGGCAGAAGGGTTTTTATTGAATATTTCATCCGCGATAACCATTTTTCCCCCATTGTTGAGCACCTTGAGAGCTTTTTGGGAGAATTTGAAGAGGATTTCAACGGGAATTGGTTGGAGGTGAGTCTCGTGATCTAGAAACATCATTTTATTGAAGAATCAACCTTTAAATTCATGGAAATTTGAGTAAAAATTGGAAATGAAAATTTGGGATTTGAAGGGGCATTTGAACTCCGATTTTGGTAAATTTGATGTGTATGGACTCGTGGCGAGACGAGGAATCCGGTGATGTAATTTTGTAATTTTTCGAGAAGTGGGCCCGGGGCTCGGGCTTTGCCAACTTCGTGATTTTCGATGTTTTTCGAGTCTTTTCGATTGGGTTATGTTTCCTTAGCCTATTGTAATGTATTCCTTGTGGTTTTGATCAGATTCGACACGCGAGGAGGTCTATTCGAGAGGTAAAGGCATAGCGAGCTACACTTGTGGCCGGCTTGAGGTGAGTAATAGATGTAAATGATGATCTGAGGGTTTGAAACCCCGAAATTTCACATCGTAACGCTATATTGAGGCGAGACACGCGCTCTATGACAAGTGCGGGGTCGTTTGTTATTGGGGATTGTGACTTGGTCCGTCCCAGGTGATGCTTTTACCGTGTTTTTCTACTAGAACTTGTTGGGAAACATCGTTACTTATATTTGATTGTTATATCTGGGCTTTCGCATCTTTGCATATTATTTAACCTCATTCCAAGGTTTTAAGTACTATTTTGCAAACTCAGGCCTCTTTCTAAGATTTAAAAACTTAAATGATATTTCTAAATGATATTTTGGGTTGTGAATTACTGTTTTAAAAATGCACGAGGGGCTTATAGTGATTTCTGGACTAAGGATGGATCGGGCTGCACGCCGCAGCAGTATTATATTGATTTTGAGGCCGAGGGCCTGGTTAGTGCCACGAGATGGCTTGATTATTTGTGCTTGGGCTGTAGGAGCCCCTCCGGAGTCTGTACACACCCCCAATGAGCGCCGTCGACGATAAATATATGGATGGCTCGGGCTGCACGCCGCAGTGGGTACCTGAGAGTACCGGCATATGCATTGCATTGCATTCATGCATTATTACTTATCTGTTTTACCTGTCATGGTTCTTTCGGTACTATCATTTCATTGATTTGTTGTTTTACTGTTAAAGGTTTGGTACTGCCAGTTATAGTTTACTTTGTGTTTTTCCATGATTTCTTATTCTCAGCCTTTATTTATGTTTATTACTCACTGGGTCGGAGTACTCACATTACTCCCTGCACCTTGCGTGCAGATCCAGGTGCATCACAGGCTGAGTGAGGACCATCTAGCAGGACAGCAGTATCGGAGAGCATTGAGGTAGCTGCATGGCGTTCGCATCATTGATCTCTCCCTCCTATCTCTACTCTTTATTTCCGTACTTTCTTAGACAGACTTGTATTAGGTGGATACTCTGTATTAGAGGCTCATGATCGTGACATCGGGTCCTAGTTGGGTATTACATTGCAGTATTTTGTTAAACCTTCAGTTCATTTCACTGTTAATTCCAGGATTTAGATGAAACATTTTAGAAATTATTACCTGTGCTTGCATCTAATGATCTGTTTAAGTCGGGAATATTGTTTTAAGGTCGGGCTTGCCTAGCAGTATGTTGGGCGCCATCACGACCGGGGGTTGGGTCGTGACAGCTCACGTCACAAAATCGGGTAAAAGTCACAAAATTCGAACACCTATTCATCCACGATTTCAACGTACCAAAATTATCCAAATCTCAGATCAAAATCCCAATTAAAACTCAAAAATTTGGTTGAAGAACTTTCCAACCTTTTCCCCCAAATTTCTCAACCCAAATCTTTAATTAAATAATGAAATCAACTATAAATTAGTGAAATATAACCATAAATAAGTTAAGAATCGTTACCCAATAGGTCCCTCTGAAAATCCTTCAAATTATTGCCCAAGTCCGAGCTCTCAAAGTCCCAAAGTGAATGGGATAAAACCCTCGAACTTAGCCTTTTTCTGCCCAGTCAAACCGCACCTACGGTCCAATTTCCGCTTCTGCGGTATCGCTTTTGCGGCGAAAACTCCGCACCTGCGGATTTCACTTAAGTTTCAAAATTCCGCTTCTGCGGACCAAGGCTCGCACCTGTGGGCCCACTTCTGCGGAGAACCTTCTGCTTCTGCCATCCTGCCCCAAGCCGGCCTTATCCGCTTCTGCGGTCACCACTACGCATCTGCGGATGCGCAGATGCGGCTATCCCTTCACACCTGCGATCTCTGGTCTTTTCCTCAAGCCCCCATCTGCACAAATTACTCGCTTTTGCGGGCTCGCACCTGCGGTTAATCTTGCACAAGTGCGATTACACCAGAACTGGTGCCTTTAACCACTCCCCAAATCCAAATTTGATCTGTTAACCATCTGGAATCCACACGAGGCCCCGGGACCTCAACCAAATATACCAACAAGTCCTAAAATACCATACGAACTTAGTAGAGCCCCCGAATCATATCAAACAACAACAAAAACACGAATCAAACTCCAATTCAACCTTAATGAACTTTGAAACTTCAACTTCTACAACCGATGCCGAAACCTATCAAATCATGTCGGATTAACCTTAATTTTTGCACACAAGTCATACTCAACATTACAGACCTACTCCAACTTCCGCAATCGGAATCCGACCCCGATATCAAAAAGTCCCCTTCCGGTCAAACTTCTCAAAAATTCAACTTTCGTCATTCAAGCCTAATTCAGCTACAGACCTCCAAAATACAATCCGGACGGCTCCTAAGTCCAAAATCACCCAATGGAGCTAACGGAACCGACGAAACTCTATTCCGGAGTCGTCTTCACACAGTTCCAACTACAGTCAAAATTCTAGAACTTAAGCTTCCGTTTTTAGGGGCTAAGTGTCCCAAATCACTACGAAACCAAAAACAGAACCTCCCGGCAAGTCACATAACAGAAAAAGATAAGGAGAAAGCAGTAAATAGGGGATCGGGGCTAATACTCTCAAAACCACCGGTCGGGTCGTTACATTATCTTCCTAATATTTTCCAAATATTTAGGACCTTAGAATCACCTAAATTTTTGCTTATAATATCTTTCATTATTAAACTAAACAAAAAATACTACTATTTAAGAGTTTAAAATCTATTAATATTTTACCTTATATAAAGAATATTACTAATTGAGAATAAATTTGTATATATAATGTGATCATCAAATAGTTTATATGAGATCATGAGTTCATCACCGTAAAAAAGACATAAAATTCATTCAAGACACGAACACATTGTCTCAATTTTAAGCAGTAAACTTTTATTTTTATTGTACAACATAATAATTCATGTACAATAAAAATTATATTTAATCACATAAAACCGTACAAGTTTTATTCCTCCTCCAACTTGGCTTTCCAGCTTCTCCTACAATGGAAATATGAAAGCATCTCATAAATAACTACTAATTGTAAAATTTGGGATGCACTGCACCGTAAGAACATTTACGAATGAGGAAAAAGAATTAAAATTCACTTCACATAATCATGAACAATTTGAAAATTCTTAGTCACATAATCAGAGTTGAAATCTATATATCGACTGAGTGTTTAACCCAAAAATAATTTTAGGAATAAACAATTTAATAAGGTCGCTAGTAACTGGATGATTCGTAGAATTAGGCTAAAAGCGCTATAAATAAAGCAATGAAAATAAATGAGCAAGAGTAAGAATAATCTTATTGATCTTCGTTACGAGCCACAATTCTTATAAAATGAAGAGAGATTGACTGCAGAGCTTGATCAGAAAATATAATAGTTGTGATTAATGAGTAAGTTGAGAGAAAACTCAATAAATCATCCGTTGAAATGTGATGTTTGAGAAGGTTACAAATGCAGCCACCTCTAAGCAAGCATGGGAGATTTTTCAAATTTCCTTTGAAGGTTTGGATAAAGTGAAACGAGTTCATCTCCAAACCTTAAGAGCAGAGTTTGAATCATTGCATAAGAAGGAATTCGTATTCATTTCAGATTATATTTCAAGAGTTTTGGCTATTGTCAATCAAATGAAGAGATATGGTGAAGACTAGAGTGATGATAGGGTCGTTGCAAACATACTATGATCCTCCGATTAAAAATTTAATTATATTGTTGTGACTATTGAAGAGTCCAAAGATTTGGATACTGTCACGGTCAAAAATCCAACTAGTCGTGATTGAACCTAACCTAACCCGCTAGATAAGCCAATTTATCAATAATTCAACTCAAGGAGGTCTACGGAGAAAATAAATGATAAAATAACAGAACTTTTATACAAAAATCCCAAGGATTAGTAGTGCAAATCATGAGCTTCTAAGATTTAGAGTTTACAAAACTGGTATGAAATAAATACATCATCTGTTTGAAATGTACATAAACAGATTTTTATAATTCTAAAGCTACCATGAATAAGAGGCAGCTACAACCGGAATACGGGAACATCTTCAATGCCAGCACCCGTTATACACAGCAACATCAGCTCAAAATCTGCACGCAAGGTGCAGAAGTGTAGCATGAGTATAACCGACCCTATGTGCTCAATAAATAACAAACCTAACCTTAGGTTGAAAGCAGTGACGAGCTTGGACAACGGTCAGAGTCCAACACCAACAGCCAAGAATAACTCGTATCAATATAATGAAACAGTACAAGTTATACTCAAAATATGATGCTCAGCTCGTTCATAGTTACGGAAAACAGACATGATTTTCAAGTATAACAATAAAACACCTAAATCTTTCACCGAAGTCACCAAAATGTGAGTATGTCAGAGAAACTGTGATTTTGCCAAAAACTTTCAACAATAGATAAGATGTTCCATTATTAAATAGCATAAGGAAAGTACATCTCTATGCCTACATGTCAATATGTATGAGAAGTCGTAAATGTCTCTATACCGTATAGCAGAAGGAAATACATCTCTACTCCCACATGCCAAGTATGCATGTCAAATGTAATGCACCACAGTGATAAACTCATGTGCTCATGCTCTTGGAGTATTCAACCTCACTCACCATGCTCAATCACTCAGCACCTCCCAATCACTCAACACTCTCAATCACTCAGCACCTCCTAATCACTAAGCACTCTCAATCACTCGGCACTCGCACTTAGTAGGTACATGCACTCACCGTCGGTATGTCAGATTCCGGAGGAGCGGATCCTGCCTAAGCGCTAATATAAGCCAATCATGGCATGCTGCGACGAGCAACCCAATTCCATCATGAATCAATAAAGCCTGCTGCGGCACGCCCATAAATATCACTCACAATAGTCCATGAATATCCCAGTCTCTCGGCCTCACAAATCTAATGCCAGTAAGCACAAACACTAATAACATGATATGACAAAAAATGATAACAGAGACTAAAATATGATATGCAAATGAATGATTATGACAGTATGTAATTGCAATTTAAATAAATAACTCAACAGAAGAAATGACCTCAGTGGGTCCCAGCAGGATAAGCATATAGCCTAAACATGGTTTCTAATATGGATCACAGCTCAATTAGTCTAGCACACAGAAATTTCATGGATAGAAACAAGATTAGGTCACTACATAGTATCACAGAATCAGCCGAATCATAATTCACCTGGAGCATGCCCACACGCCCATCATCTAGCATGTGCATCACCTCAACACCAAAAACATAACACGTATATTCAGGGGTTCATACCCTGAGCACCAAGTTTAGAAGTTTTGCTTACC
Source organism: Nicotiana attenuata (assembly GCF_001879085.1). Classification (NCBI taxonomy): domain Eukaryota; kingdom Viridiplantae; phylum Streptophyta; class Magnoliopsida; order Solanales; family Solanaceae; genus Nicotiana; species Nicotiana attenuata. Next base: position 29,612,973 of record NC_032000.1, on the reverse strand, counting down.
TCGAACAAGTCGAATAAGCCAAACAATGCTCTATAAATATCATCCCGCGCGTACCGACCTCCGAACGTCTCAAAACTAGCCAAAAGTAACTCAAGAACATCAAATAATGCAAAAGAAAATAAATCCAATTGATAAAAGTAGATTCTTTAATCAAAAGCCCAAAGTCAACCAAAAAATCAAACCCGAACCCGCACCTCGGAACCAAATAACAACCCACAAAATCCGATAACCCACTCAATTATGAGTCTAACCATACTAGTTTCACTCAAATCCGACTCCGTATTGATTTTCAAAACTCAAAAAATTATTTTATGAAATTTTACACAAAACCCTCAATTTCTCTTTAAAATTCATAATTCAAATGATAAAATCGAAGATAGATTCATGTATTATAATCCAAACCGAGTATAGAATACTTACCTCAATCTATGTAGTTAAAATCGCCCAAATCCGAGCTCCCCAACTCAAAATATGCAAAAATGAACAAAACCCTCTATTTATAACTTCTGCCCAGCTATTTTCGCATTTGCGAACAAATTCTCGCTTCTGCAAAATCGCACGTGCGTCCCAAACTTCGCTTCTACGAACACACCTAATCTCAGCAGCCACCGCTTCTGCGATCATCTCTCTGCTTCTGCGGTCGCGTTCTGCATATAGAACCGCACCTGCGGTCGCGCATATGCGCTCCTACACCCGCACATGCGACCTTTACGCCCAGCCTGCCACTTCCGCCTTTGCGAAGAATCGTCCTCATTTGCGGAGTCGCATCTATGTCCAAACCTCCGCAGATGCGGAAACACCAGCACTAACACTTCTTCAGCAACGCAACATGAGACAAAATGATCTAAACCACGTTCAAAGCTCACCCGAGCCCGTTGGGACCCCGTCCAAACATGCCAGCAAGTTCTAAAACATAACACGGACCTATTCGAGGCCTCAAATCACACATAACAACATCCAAAACACGAATAGCACCTCAAATAGAATTTAATGAACTTTGAATCTTTCAGCTTTCAGAGCATGTGCCGAACCTTATCAAATCAATTCGGAATGAACTCAAATTTTGCACACAAGTCCCAAAAGACATAGGAAGCTATTCCAATTCCTGGAACCACATTCCGGACCCGATATCATCATTAACTCCCAATCAATCTTATGAGCATTCCAAACCTTCTGTCGAAACCTTCTAGAAATATCCAAATGCAAATTAGGACATACTCTCAAGTCCAAAATCACCATGGACCTAACGGAACCATCAAAACTCCGATCAGGGGTCAATTACTCAAATCAAACTTGGTAAACTCTTCCAACTTAAAGCTTCAAACATGAAATTTATCCTTCCAAACTAAATCCGAAACACCTAAAAACCAAAACCGATGATTCACTCAAGTCATAATGCATCATTGAAGCTACTCAAGACTTCAACGGTTGAACGGAATGCAAACGCTCAAAGCAACAGGTTGGATCGTTACATTCTCCCCTACTTAAACATACGTTTGTCCTCGAACGTGCCCAGAGTCGTTCCAAAGCCGTCAAATCACTAGGTAACCTTACTATACACATACCCGGTAGTGATCCACGTCACCCCGATTCATATAATCCTGACACCCACCATAATTGAAGATCATTACTTTAACCTTAGTTCGTAAGCCTTAGAACCTAATTTCCAACATCCGGAATTCCTTTCAAGACCCGAAATCTCGCACCTACACACTGTATAAGTCTGAACAAGTAGTATCAAGTAATACCTATAAACCAAGTTATATTCACATGATATACCACATAACTCGCATACTTGTAGCAATAATTCCCGATCACAATATCTTCTCAAAACGAACCCAACACCGGTAATAAACCTCATATCAAATGAAACCTCATTCAAAACCTTTGTATATTGCGATGATGAAAGAAAAATACAAAAATTCATAACCACTCATCAAATCAAATAGTCATGGAGCCCCCTCTCATCCATCAAGAACCAAGGCCAAATCCTAAGCCGACTTCCAATATTATTCTTCCGCACATATCGTAATCAAATCCGATAGTATCCATTCTAGGTCCAATGACCTTACCTCATCAAGCACAACTATTCTAGTGACATGCCACACCAATACAACCTAAAGTCACAACCATGCAATCCGTGCACCAATAAGCAACAATTCAAATGTACTTAAACATGGAAAATGACTTAAATGAGAGAATCGTCCCACAAGGTCAACAAGTGCCACCACAAACGCAATGCTACGAACCCTTCACACATAGTAGAACTAAGACACATGAATCTATCACAAAGGGTCATATTCCAACATAACCCAGCTGCAATGCGTGACCTTATCCAAACACTGGTCCATATGAAATACCTCAAGCCACAATGCTAAAAAATCTACAACCACGCGGATTTCGACATCAAGTACACGAAGTGCATGACCATATCAATGGAGAAGCAAATAATACAACATACCATAACCCAAAAAGAGTATAACCAAGGTGCAATCAACCATTCCACACCCCAATCACCATCTCGCTCGAATTCCGCTATAAGGCCCAAATAGAATCGCACCATGTGTGCATATAACCAACGAATTACAACCCCTCGTAGCATGGAAGAGTGTCACATAGAACATATCTTATACAAATAAAATCAATTCTAACCGAATGGCACATCCCTCAACAAAAGCAGTATGGAGTCAATAAATCCGACCTGGTGTAGAATACACATCCTCCCCGGGCCTATCAATGGCCCCCCAAACCAACTCCGGTCATCCCCAAATGGATAAATAGAAGCCATAACACGTACCACCACCTAGCTAACTTTTTCCACCTCTTCAGAGTCCGCAACCACGAAACAATCTACTTCTGAGTACTACCAGTCTCCAAATCCATAGAACACATGAATCACCACAGCTGATCCCAACTCCACCACCCGAATGTCTTACACATCTCTCATACACGACCGTCCCACAAGGAAATACGTTTATAATTCTTCCGTGCCACATAGCAAAATCTGAATCAAGAGTCGATCCACCTGGCGAGTACCGTAATACCAATGAAGCATTCGTAAGTCAAAACACAGTGTGCCTTCTGAAATGCACACCAATCTCAAGCAATACCAAGCAGTGATAACATTCATTAGTCATCTGAAACCATCCATGTTGTCTAAGAATTCATGACCTTCCCTTCAAAACTGAACCGTGACCTTGCACAGCCAAACCTCAATCCCACATAACACACCGTATCAATCATTCCATCATATGAAAAGCACGAGAATCTCATAATCAACTCTGAGTGATCGGCAGAATACATACCCGATTAGTCAGAAACCTTCCATTTGATCCCATCCAGGAGAAAATCGCAATGCGCCACAAACTCCCCATGTTATAGAAAATATCCATCCCAAGTCGTGGTAGAAATCATCGAGAACTCTATGAAACCCATTTGAACATAAACAAGCCATCATAACTGAATTTCTCTAACTTAACCAAGTCATGCAGGTCGCCAAACCCAAGAGTATTACCACAAAACACCTGTAAGCCTCATCACATCATAAGATTCAAAAGAACCGAGCATACCGTTACCAAATTGATCCAACCTGCTACAAAGCTCGCTATTTTCTCTGAATTTCTTCTAAATTGCCTTCAAGTTAACACTTCTCTTTGCTAGTACACTACGTCCCTTTACTCAACGCTCACCACGAGAGACCCTAATATAAAACCACACCGCCTGAAGGCATATAAGTCGTTATATTCCCTCTTAAGCACCCCAAAAGTACCACAACAGAGACACTTACTCTGAAGAGACCTTCTGTGAATTTAAAGTTATTCCTTTTACCTTTCTGATACTGAGATGTAGAATCCATAGTGATATAGAAATACCGCGAGTCCCGGCACCATCCCATGCAAACCTCACATTCTAGCCATATACAAGTCCAGAGAATTCTCAATGACCACCTATAGATCTTGAATCCATTGGAACCTTCTTGAGAGTCATCACACTTTGTTTAAATCACAATTGCATCGACCAAACAGGACGAGCAACATGTGCCCCATTTGCACGACAACACCCAAAAAAGTAATCCACACCTCTAAGCAACCGAGTGAACCCTTTTTCCTTGGTTATTACATCCACCATGAACAATAACTCTAAACTATTTCCAAGACTTCCATGTATCCATAAAGGGTATTACATCATGCATCCCGAAATTCCTTACTAAAGTCATCCTCAAAACCAACCCATGTGAGTCATAAACGATCCACAAGTATGCCTCAGACCGAAGCCAGTACAACGCATAACCATGCAATCAAATCGCCGATGGAAAACTCCCCTACCTTGCTCAAAGCCATAGAATAAAACATCTGATAACTCACAATGCCCATACTCTATTACCGCCATAATACTGCAGTGAGATTTAACTAAACCATTTGCAAGCTCATGTAACAAAAACCATATAATACCTCAAATCATCTGCTAAGCTCGCATTCATCCTCGTGACTGTCAGGTCAACTTTCTCAACCGATCCAAACTCAAATCGCAACACATATAATACACTGGTAGAAAAGCAACCTTCCAAACAATTTCATAAGGATTACACATCCGTGGATTACCTCGTAGGTGATAACCCACAAGCTTAGCCTCAAACTGAATCTCTCTATGCCTTTTCATAGCCACAACTACTACGCAATCACTTAATTTTTCTGAGTCTGAACTCATCAACAAGACATGAAAATCTACTTCGTTTCACAAATAAAGTATCATGAAAGAATCTCTCAAGAAACTTCATAACTCAAGACTGTGTGACACATCCACAGAAACCGAGCATCTAATAGTCCTTTCACATCTCAAACAAACTCTTCTCGTCACATTCAATCCATCTGAACTAGGGTTGTGCATGGATCGGATCAGATCGAATTTAGCATATTTCGGATTAAAATTTTGAATTTCAAATTCTATAAAATGCAATCCAAATCTGATCCAAATTAATATCGAATATGATCGTATTTTAAAGTTCAGATCGGATAAATATTTTGAACTATCGGATCAGATTGTATGTATTATTAAGGCTATTGCTAATCTAATCGGCTAACACATTTGCTTTATTTGCTTCTTCTGTGTTTTATGCTTCTAAGTTGCAAAACTCATTCTCAAACTAAAAACAACAATGGCACACACCATACTCCTTCCCTTTAATCTTTTTTTTGCATTTTCCATTCGTGGTATTGGTAGTAATAACAAAAAGATTTTCCTTGTGAATCCCCCAACTCTAACGTGGACGACTTGTCTTCGACAAAATTAGATTTGGTGCAGTAAAGTTAATATGAGCACATCAATTTCTAATCGAGCAAAAAAGGGACAAATAAAAAGGCCAAAAACAGTAGTAGCAGTAAATTATGCAGGAAACATAGTTCATCTCCAACCAAACCTAACTGTGATGAGATGCAATACAACAAGAACATCATCCCTAATCCACAAAAGAAAAGGAAAGTTGCAAATTGCAATTCTTGTGGTAGAATCCATTACATAAACAAAACACAATCTTCATTTTGCAAAATAAAGCTAACTGAAATCCCAAATAGATGTCTAATAAACTGAAATCCTCACCAAGAATTCATTAGTAGATTACACAAAAGAGTTTCAAGTTCCAACTTCTATGGCCATCCCACACAATCCTGGCCCGCTTTCAAGTTCAACAACACTGCACTTGTGAAAAATGAGAGGATTAGTACTCTAGTGAATATATTTATAAGATATTATAATCTCCAGAGGATTAGTAATACACTGAAAGCATTCATAATCTGAAAGATGAATAGCAAAAAAGTTAAGACAACAACTAAATGATTAATTTTACACTTGGATATCTGTGGAGAAATGACACAAAATTTCTTCAAATCAATCAATATTCCTAAGTTATAAGAATACAAAACCATCTAGTTCTACAAATAGTAATGAAGGTTTGATTATAAAAAGAACACACACAATTTTTCAAAGATAATCAATATAAAAACAGAACAACACATAAAGAACACATAGTGATGACAATCAATAGTAATGAAGTCTTTGACTTTGCTTATAAACAGAACATCACATTTTCATCAGTTATATCCAATCAATATGAATCATTACATCTAATATAAACAGGGACAAGTTACATATGCACCAGTATCCGTAGGGATCAAAGTCAATGACATTAAACTTTGTTCAAAGACACTACAACAGAAACTTGATAAAAGCACAAGAAAAAGAAGTCATCACAGCAGAACATTGATAAAAGCACAGAAAGAAATATATCGGCAATAGCAAACAGTAATCTTCATCGCTATATGTAGATGATGCAAGGCTCTCTTCCGGTATAAATAAAGTCTATAGAATAAGATAGTAATAGAACAAAATTAGCTTAAAAACAATCTAAAGAAACATAAAATAAGTATACATCAAAGACAAGTAAAGTAATAGGAGAAATAAGATAGTCTTACCAGCTTCAAGTTGTTCAAGATTATCTAAATCTTCTTCAATTTTAACTAGAGTTGTTGATTCGTTCCGAAGCCAATCTTGGACACACACAAGAGCTTGATCCAATCTAGGAGTCAATGAACTCTAAATGGATCAAGTATGCGTCCACCGGTACTAAAGGCTGATTCTGAGGCAACACTAGAAATTGGAATGGCTAGCACATCACGTGCCATCTTAGCCAGAGTGGGAAATCTGGGTGAATTCAAATTCCACCATCCCAGAATGCTAAAATTTTCATATCTTCCTCAACATCTTCACCCAAATATTTATCTAACTCTAATTTAGAATCAATTCCTTCACCCTTTTTATGCTTCTTTAAATCTAGCATGAATTTTGAAAGCAATGATGAAGAACTAGATGAAGTTGGAGAAGATGGACATGAACCAGGAGAAGATGAAGATGGACATGAACCAGAAGATGGAAAAGATGGACATAAACCACAACCACCATTCTTCTTTGCATACACATTGAACAAAGATTCCATGTATGTCTTCACCTCATTTTGTATTTTTACACCTATTATTTCTCCAAATGTAGCAGCAAGCGCAAACGGAAGAGATCGAAACTTTTGGCGTCGATCCAACACACATGAAATAAAAATTATTTTGTTCATCTTTTGTGGATCCCCCCAATACTTATCAAACTTCTCTTTCATATTCTTTGCCATTTCTTTCAAGGTTGCATCTTCACTTTACATCAACTCTTTCAAAGGAGAACCAACAATACATATCCAAAAAAAGTGCACATTAGAAGTAATATAAAGTGTACCTGATACCTTCAAGGTGAGTTCATAAAAAATTTCAAGAAACTTCACAATACGTCTTACACTATCCCAATTAGTACTTAAAAGTAGACCTGCAGGTTGTCCATCCTCACAAATACAGTTAGAAATACATGACATCAAACCATAATCAATATCACAATATTTTGTAAAGGCTTCCTCATAAACTGTAGCAACCTTCAACATCAAATATGTGGAATTCCACCTAGTAAGAATATCCAAACACAATGATTTTTAGAAGTTATCTTATCGAGATCACAATATTCTTTAAACTTCTTCCATCTTGTGGGAGATTGTCTTATGTACCTAATAGCTTGTCTTATTCGTTCCATAGACACACTCCCTTCTCTCAATCCATCTTGAACAACTAGATTGATGATATGAGCCATACATCTAAGATGAACATGCTTACCTTCCATCAAGTTAGTGTTCCATCTAGTAAATTGTTTTGATAATTCTTTAACCATGACATCATTTTATGCACTCCCTATTCAAGTAAAGACTTAGGAATACCACTAGCTAAATCTTGACCTTCGTCACTAGTAATTGGATAAAATTCAATATCTTTTTATGCAAATTCCAATTCTTGTCAATGTAATGGGCAGTAACGCACATATAGTTGATTCTATGAATTGATGTCCATGTATCTGTTGTAATACAAATTCTCTATTTTGGTTCTTTAAAAATTGACTTCAAAGGAAGTCTCTCTTCATGGTAAATCTCAAGACCATCCCTAATCATAGTAGTGCGAGATGGAATATAAAATAAAGGTTGAAGAGTTCTCACGAAGTCTCTAAATCCATATTTTTCAACAGAAACTTCATCTATAATTATCATATGAGCTAAAGCCCTCCTACATGCCTCTTGATCATATTTCCAAGGGATAAGTGAGACATCACCTATTTGACCTTTCTATTGAAAAGCTAATTTTTTCTGGCTTGTCTTCTCCTTGTTGGGATTGTTCGGACACTTGAGAATATGCGATAACAAATCGCTTGTACCACTGTTTTTCGTATTAGCTACATATTCTTCTTGACAATACTTGCATTTCACTTTTTTAACACCCTCGGCATCATGAACTTATTGAAGTGTCGCCAAGCAACTGATCTTTCTTTCATGATTTTTCTTTTCTTCGAACCAGATTCAGATTCAATGTTGGTTGTGGAATCATTTGAAGCACCACTATCACAACATTTTTTAAGAGTTTGAACTTCATTCACCATCTCTACCTCATCTTCCATCTACGAAACAAACAAAAAATTACAAAGTAAAATCAGATTCAGAATAGTAGTACTAGTATAGACTATTTCTGTTAAACAAAGTGAAGAGTGAAACCCCCAAAATAAATTTAGACAACAAATCAAAAATTAAAGTCTTAGCAGTCCCTAAAGCCAAACGCCCAAACCGATACATGCACCTAAATAAGTTTTAGTAGCAGTCCCTAATTTATTTCATCAATTTCTTCCACGAAATAAAAGAGAACAAGTACTTCCTTTAAGCTCTAAAAAAGGGGGGGGGGGTCAGAGAGAGAGAGAGAGAGAGAGAGAGAGAGAGAGAGAGATGAAGCGAGTAGCAGTCTCTAAAAGCGAGCAGTAGTCTCGGAACACAGAGAAGAGATAGAACTCTGAAGAGAAAATAAAATAAGACATAACCCTATAATTAAAGTTTAGTATTTATAGTTTCCCTAATAATTTCGGATTTCGGATCAGATCGGGTTAACATTGTACCAATTCGAATCCGAATTGAATATTCAAAATTTGAATAAACATAATCCGATGTTTGAAATTCGAAACTGAGTGGATCGGTTCGAATTTTGTCTATCCGATCCTAATGCACAACTTTAATAGAACACATCCATAGGTACATCCTACTCATCATATAGCTATCCTACCACTCACCAAGCCACCGGTCCAACTCATAGGGACACCACTGGACATAGAAGTCCAAAAGCACATGCTCACACAACTAAAACTACCAAGCCTAAGCTGCGTTCTAAACCTAGCTTCAAGTCCTCCAGACTTACCCATCACCAAACACAGAAAATACATCCCGCTCCTCATCCATGGAATCCACAAGTCATTGATGTACAGCTGATGCCGAGCGCTCATATGCGCAAACGAGTGAGTGGAGGAAATTCAAAGAGATACGCTTCAAGCTGAATCAATACCGGACGATAAGGAAAGAAAGATGGGAAGTTTATCCTAAATGCGCTATATGGACATCATCATACCGATCTGCAAGACTCTGCTAGACATTTGCTCATGACTAGTAAAACCTATGAACCTTGAGCTCTGATACCAACTTGTCACGATCCAAAATCTAACTAGTCGTGATGGTACCTAACCTAACTCTCTAGGTAAGCCAATTTATCAATAATCCAACTCAAGGAGATCTACTGAGAAAATAAATAATGAAATAACTGAACTTTTATACAAAAATCCCAAGGATTGGTAGAACAAATCATGAGCTTCTAAGATTTAGAGTATACAAACTGGTATGAAATAAATACATCATGTGTTTGAGATGTACATAAACAGATTTTTATAATTCTAAAGCTCCCATGAACAAGAGGCAACTACAACCGGAACACAGGTACATCTTCAATGCGAGATCCTGTCATACACAGCAACATCAACTCCAAAATCTGCACGCAAGGTGAAGAGTGTAGTATGAGTACAACCGACCCCATGTACTCAATAAGTAGCAAACCTAACCTTAGGTTGAAAGCAGTAACAAGCTTGGACAATGGTAAAAGTCCATCACCATTAGCCAAGAACAAGTCCTAACCATATATTGAAACAGTACAAGTATTACTCAAAGATACGACGCTCAACTCGTTCATAGTTACGGAAAATAGGCATGCTTTTCAGGTATAATAGTAAAAACCAACTCTTTCACTTAAGTCACCAAAATGTGAGTATGTCATAAAAACTGTGATTTTTCCCAATAACTTTCAACAACAGATAAGATGTACCATTATCAGATAGCATGAGGAATGTACATCTCTATGCCTACATTTCAATGTGTATGAGAAGGCATAAATTTCACAATACTATATAGCATGAGGAAATGCATCTCTATGCCTACATGCCAAATATGCATGTCAAATGTAATGCACCACAGTGATAAACTCATGTGCTCATGTTCTCGGAGTATTCAACCTCACTCAGCACATCCCAATCACTCAGCACTCTCAATCACTCAACACCTCCCAATCACTCAACACTCTCAATCACTCAACACTCGCACTCAGTAGGTACTGCGCTCACTCCTGGTATGTCAGACTCTAGAGGGGCGAATCCTGCCCAAGCGCTAATATAAGCCAATCATGGCATGCTGCAGCGTACAACCCGATCCCATCATGAATCAATAAAGCTTGTTGCGGCACCCAACCCGATCCCATAAATATCACTCACAATCAAACCCTCGGCTTCACTCGCTCATCATCTGCCCTAGTCTTTCGGCCTTACAAATCTCATGTCAATCAGTCCAACAATGATAACATGATGTGACAACAAATAATAACAGAGGCTGAGATATGATATGCAAATGAAGGAGTATAATTGAGTATTTAATTGCGATTTAACCAAATAACTCTATATCATAAATGACCTCAGTGGGTCCCAACAGGATAAGCATATAGCCTTAACGTGGTTTCTAACATGGATCACAACTCAATTACTCTAGCACATAAAAATTTCATGAATAGAAACAAGATTAGGTCACTATACAGTACCACATAAAATCAACCGAGTCATAGTTCACACGGTGCACACCTACACAGCCATCACTTAGCATGCACGTCACCTCAACACCAAACATATAACACGTATATTCAAGGGTTCGTACCCTCAGCAACAAGTTCAGAAGTGTTGCTTACCTCGAACAAGCCGAATCCAACACCGAGCAAGGACAATGCTTTAGAAATGCCATCTCGCGCGTACCTCTTCCGAACAACTCAAAACTAGAAAAAAGCAATTCAAGAACATAAAATAATGCCAAAGGAAACAAACCCAATCGACAAAGGTGGAATCTTTAATCAAAAACCCAGAGTCAACCAAAACGTCAAAACCGGCCTCGCTGCTCGGAACCAGACAAAACCCACAAAATCCGATAACCCATTCAATTATGAGTCCAACCATACTAGTTTCACTGAAATCCGACTCCGAATCGATGTTCAAAACTTAAAAAGTTCACCTTATTAAATTTTAGATAAAAATCCTCAATTTCTCTTGAAAATTTATAATCCAAATGACAAAATCGAAGATAGATTCTCAAAATATAATCCAAACCGAGTATAGAACACTTACCGCAATCCACGTGGTAAAAATCGCTTCCAATATCGCCCAAATCCGAGCTCCATAACTCAAAATATGCTGAAATGAAAAACCCTCGATATATTACTTCTGCCCAACTATTTTCGCATTTGCGAACAAAATCTCGCTTTTGCGAACTCGCACGTGCGTCCCAACTTTCGCTTCTGCGAACACACCCAAACTCAGCAGCCATCGCTCCTGCGATCATTTCTCTATTTTTGTGGTCGCGCTTTAGCGCTAATAGAACCGTACCTACGGTCAAGCTTTAGCACATATAGAACCACACCTGCGGCCGCGTAGATGCGCTCATGCACCCGCACCTGCGACCTTTATATCCAGCCTGCCACTTCCGCTTTTACAAAGAATCATCTGTATCTGCAGACTTGCATCTACGTCCAAACCTCCGCAGATGCGAAAACACCAGCACTAGCACTCCTTCAGCAACACAACATATACAAAATGATCCGAACCACGTTCGAAACGCACCTGAGGCCCTGGGGACCCCGTCCAAACCTGCCAACAAATCTAAAAATATAACACGAACCTACTCGAGGCCTCAAATCACACAAAACAACATCAAAACAACGAATCGCATCTCAAATAGAACTTAATAAACTTTGAATCTTTCAACATTCAAAACTCGCGCCGAACCATGTTAAATGAACTCGGAATGAACTCAAATTTTACACACAAGTCCCAAATTACATACGAAGTTATTCCAATTCCCGGAACCACAATCCGGACCTGATATCATCAAAGTCAACTCCTGGTCAAACTTATGAATATTTCAGACTTCCAAATTGCCTACTTTTGCCAATGAGTGTTGAAACCTTCTAAAAATATCGAAATGCAAATTTGGGCATATGCCCAAGTCCATAATAACTATCTAGACCTAGCGGAACCATCAAAACTTTGATTTGGGTTCAATTACTCAAAAGTCAAACTTGGTCAACTCTTCCAACTTAAAACTTCAAACATAAAATTCATTCTTCCAAATTAATTCTAAAACACCTGAAAACCAAAACCGATGATTAACACAAGTCTTAATAAATCATATGAAGCTACTCAAAACTTCAAACGGCTGAACGAAATACAAATACTCAAAAGACTGGTCGGGTCATACAGATACCATGACCATTGAAGAACTCACGGGTTCTTTGCAAGCACATGAAGAAAAGTATAAGAAACAGACAAAAGAATTCGTTGAAAAAACGTTGCAAGAAAAATTTTCTTTCAAGGAGAAGGATGAATGGCGTGGCTCGCAACAAAGAGGTCATGGACGTGGACAAGGTCGTGGTGGAAAAGGAAGAGATGGTAGCCAACCGCAAAATAAAGAAAATAGGAGTCAAGACTCTAATCAAGGAAGAAGTCGTGGAAGAGGTAGAGGATGGAGGTAAAATCAAGGAAGGTATGATAAGTCTAATATTGAATATTATACCCGTCATAAATTTGGTCATTTTTCCTGGAAAAGTAAAAATATAGCCGAAGAAAAAAATAATTTTGTGGAGAGCAAAAATGAAGATGGAGATGGCACTTTACTTCTCGCTTACAAAAGAGAAGAAAGTATAGGGAGAAATCAATGGTACCTTGACTACGGTGCAAGTAAACATATTTGTGGAAGGAAGAATTTATTTGTGGAGCTTTAAGAATTGAATGGTGGGAATATCTCATTTGGAGACTCTACGCGGGTTAAAATCAAAGTAAAAGGTACGATTTTAATTCGCTTGAAAGTTGGTAGTCACCAATTAATTTCTAATGTTTTATATGTACCGGAGATAAAAAGTAATATTTTAAGTTTGGGACAACTTTTGGAGAAAAAAATAATATTCATTTGAAAGATAAAAGGTTGTTCAGGAGAGATGAAAATGGGAGATGGTTAGCCAAAGTTCCTATGACTAATAATAAAATATTTGTTTTAAACTTTCAAAGTGATGTTCCAAGGTGTTGCTTTCATGTGCCAAAGATTCATCTTAGCTTTGGCATATGAGATTTGGTCGCGTGAATTTTGATAGTCTAAGGTTGATGAAGAAAGAAAGCATGATGTATGGATTGCCAACTATTGATTATCCGAGCCAATTTTGTGAAGGGTGTCTATTTGGAAAGCAAGCAAGGAAAAACTTTCAAAAGAGTCTTTGACTAGAGCCTGATGCCCACTGGAGTTGAATCACATGGATGTGTACAGACCAATGAAGCCATCTTCACCTTGTAAAAGTAATTATTTTTTACTTTTCATCGATGATTTTTCTAGAAAACTTGGGTATATTTTTTGAAGGTGAAATCGGAGGTGTTTGGCACTTTCAAAAAATTCAAGAGCATGGTGAAGAAACAAAGTGGCTATGAAGTTAAGTCATTGTCGATCCGTTAGTGGTATAGAAAATAGTTGAATTCGTTACTTTCTGACTGTTCCACGATCACCAAACGACATTGTGGATAGAAAGAACCGGGCTATTCTCAACATAAAACGGAGTATGTTGAAGAGCACAAATATGCCAAAGGAGTTTTGGGCTGAAGCAGTTGCTTGTGCAGTGTATTTGTCAAATTGGTATCACACCAAGAGTGTTCGTGACAAAACACCTCAAGAGACTTGGAGTGGTTTCAAGCCAAAAGTTGCTCATTTGCGAGTTTTTTGGAGCATTGCATATGCACATGTGCCGGATGAGAAGAGGTCCAAGCTTGATGATAAAAGTGAGAGGTATATTTTCATTGGCTATGATCAAAGTTCTAAAGGGTATAAATTATATAACCCAAGAAATGGGAAGGTCACAATAAGCAGAGATGTTGAGTTTGATGAAGATAATATTTAGAAATAGAATACTAAAGAGCAAGATTACTCTTTCAGTCCTTTATGATGAAGATGATGACGAAGAAGTTGTGGAGCAGCCTATCACTCCACCTTCAACACCTCCAGCACAAGTTCAAGAAGAAGATGAGTCAAGGTCAAGTTCTTCAAGTGAAGTGCCTCAGAAAACTAAAAGTCTTCAGGAGTTGTTTGAAAATACGGGAGTGGTAAAAAAAAATTATATGATTTGACTCACTTTTGTTTGTTAGTGGATAGTGAGCCTTTAACTTATGAAGATGCTGCCCAAAATGCCAAATGGAGAGATGCCATGGATGAAGAAATCAAGGCAATCAAGAAGAATGGTACTTGGGAATTAGCCATACTTCCAAAAGGCAAAAGCACCATTGGTATCAAATGGGTGTACAAGTTGAAGAAAAATTCCAAGGGCAAGATGGAAAGGTACAAAGCAAGAATGGCTACCAAGGGATACAAACAAAAGGCCGGTATTGATTATGATGAATTTTTTCACCGGTTGATCATTTGGAAACAATTTGTTTTGTTATTTCTTTGGAAGCTCAAAGTCAATAGAAAATTCATCAAATGGAAGTGAAGTCAGCTTTCTTTAATGGTGGTTTGGAGGAAGAGGTTTACATTGATCAACCTTTGATCTACTAGGTTGAAGGACATGAATATAAAGTGTTGAAATTGAAGAAAGCTCTTTGTGGCTTGAAGCAAGTGCCACGAGCGTGGAATAGTATAATTGATAAATACTTCTAAGAAAATGGTTATTCAAGTGTCCACATGAACATGCACTTTATGTCAAGATTGCTAAAAATGGTTAATACTTGTTTGCTTGTATGTAGATGATTTGATCTTTATAGAAAATAATCCAAAGATGTTTGAAGAATTCAAGGAAGCTATGGCAAGAGAGTTTGAGATGACGGACATTGGCTTAATGTCCTACTATCTTGGAATCAAAGTTCAACAAAGGAAGTGGAGTTAAAGTGTCTATCCCAAGAAATTTGAAATGGATAATTGAAATCCCGTGAGCACCCTCGTTGAATGTAGAGTTTAAGTGTCTACGCATGCAGAGGGAGAAACGATTAATCCCACACATTTCAAGAGTCTTGTTGGAGGCTTAAGGTACTTGACATGTACAAGACCGAATATCCTTTTTGGTGTTGGACTTGTTAGTCGATTTATCGAAGAGCCTACTACCTCCCATTTGAAGGTAGCCAAAAGAATACTTCGTTACATCAAAGGTACCCTTGATTATGGAATATTTTATTCATCTTCCAAAGACTCCAAACTTGTTGGATATTGTGACAGTGATTGGGCTGGTGATATTGATGATCGAAAGAGCACTACTGGGTTTGTTTTCTTTCTTGGAAATTCCTCATTTACATGGAATTCTAAGAAACAACCAATTGTGACTTTGTCAACTTGTGAAGCGGAGTATGTAGCAGCTTGTTCTTGTATTTGTCTTGCAATTTGGCTAAGGAGCTTGTTGGAAGAACTTCACAAACCACAAGAAGGTGCAATAAAGATTTTGTTGACAACAAATTGGTTATTGAATTGGCCAAGAACCCGGTATTTCATGAAAGGAGAAACCATATTGATATTAGGTATCATGTTATTAGAGATTGCATATCTAATAAACTCGTGGAACTTGAGCACGTGAAATCACGAGACCAAATTGCGGATATTTTAACAAAGTCATTGAAGATTGAGTTCTTTCAAAAGCTAAGGATGGATCTTTGAGTGGTGAAACAAGTTTAAGGGAGGGATGTTGAAATGTGAACAACATAAACTTGTTTTCATTTGTTTACATTAGTTCATGAACTAGAATATTAATTTAGTACATGTATTAGAGTATGAACACATTGATGTACTTTGGAAGATACAATGTCTAGTAGTGTCATCCATGTACTTTGAAAGATGTGAGGTGTGGACTTAGTTATTATGTTTACATGTAGTATAGGCTAGATACATGAAAGATTCTCCCATAAATAGCCATGTATTCTTAGCCATTAGGTGCAAGTCAAGTTGAATAGAAATCATCCTTTCCTCTACTTTCTTCTTTGTGAGTTTTGAGTATTTTTTTGTGTGGTCTTGCTCTCCCAAATTTTCTAACATCCTCAAGTACAGGAGAATGGAGTTATTTATAGCCTAAGGCTAACGTTCACATGATTACACTACTTTGTCATGCCACTCTAAGTCGTTAATAAATTATGGAAGGAGTATCTGACGAAATGGATATGAGTGAATCCCTAATATTTTAAGAAAAATTTAGGGCCAAGTCAAATCCCGAGTCATATAACTTCATTGATAGATCTTGGGAACCATCTCCGGGGAGCTTCATGGGGATGGGGCTTTTGTCTCCCCAGGGAGGAGTCGCCGAACCATATATACTTTCGGTGAGGGTAAAATTCCGCTACCATCTAGTCCTTGGGGTGAAACCTATTCCAAGTGATGTTGTGTCATCATGCAATCTATCCATATGTCAAACACGAATTTTACCAATACAGATTGTCCTCCCACTCCGGGTAATTCTCTAAAGTGTCCGGAAAGTTGCATGATCTTTGTTGGATTACAGAAAGATTTTTAGCGGGATTTACCGTGCAACTGTCATTACTTTTGAATATAAAATGATGTCTAGTCAGTTCTATTTAAAGTTTGGGATACATGGCGAGCATCAACAGGTTCTGGCAGTACATCGATTACAAAGGTCACGATGGTCTTGCCTATAAGAACCATCCCCCTCCTTTGTTTTTTTTTACCATGTACTCGAGCTTCCTTTCTGAAATTTTTTGAACTCCATTGTTGCTTTTCTTTTAAAAAAATCTTCAGTATTTTTGCTTCTTTCTTGTATTCCCATCACAATCTTCCAATGGTTTCTACAAATGCTTCAGTTAACGGTCAAGAGACAACCTCTACTACTGAGGTCGTCATCGTTGCTTCTCTTCCTGCGACCACCGTGGCTATGGAGGACGTTATGGTCGAGGAACCATATGTTCTTACTAGAATGAATAGGGGTAGGAAACCTCCTACAATAGCGGGAGAGAGATCATTTGCATATGCTAACTAAAGCGGAGGGGTTCTAACCACGACGCCCTCGTCGTTACTGGTGCCGACCCATGCAAGGAAGGGCAAAGCTGCCAAAGCCTCGGACAAAGGCAAGAAATAACAAGTTGAACCCATAACCTCAGAGGTTCTCCCAAAGATGCTCCAACTTATTGGCCCTGTTGACTACAAGAGCACTACACCGGAGAGGGCAATTGAAACTTTTTTGCTAACTTTATAAGAGAAGCACCTTCCAATGGTGGAGCTGAGAAATTGTGCCTAGGGAGGCAAGGTACGATCTTCCCTTCCTAAAGCGAGTAATACATAACCACCCATCGGGATGGTTTTTCGTGTGTATTCATCTATCCGTTCACCCTCGGGTTTAAGCTGATCATCAATCTGATGATCAAGGACCTTTACAAAGCGTCCAATATCTGCTTAGATTAGCTGAGACCAAGCGTATGGCGGTCGGTGGCCTGCCTGAGGTTCCTCGCCGAGAAGGTGCATTAAAGTTTTTCCTTCAAGCATCTTATTCAAATTTACTATCCCAATCTTTAAAGGGGTCAATATTGCACCAGCGAGTTGAGGCACCTAAACTCTTCTTGCCAACTTGGAGGGCAATTTCGACCAAAGATGGTATGAGAGGTTCGTTAAAGTGCATACCCGGGACATCTTGAGCAAAAGCGACCTTCCTTTCCCGAAGGAGTGGAATTTTTAGCATCAGTTCTCCCCTTCTTACTTGTACATCATTGTATGTTTTTGAGCATGATTTTCTGATCAATACAATAAATAGCCGCTTTGGATGTTACATTCCGCATTTTTCACACGTTAAGCTACATGGCGAGTTATTCGTCGCAAGCTCAAAGAGATAGGATATTACTAAGTTTATAAGTGATTATGAATGTGTTAAATAAGTTTTGGAAGGCTTAGAAGTTAAATGAATCAAAGCGAGTGAATTTTCGCGAAATTTCCGGCTTACGGAGTGACTTGCGGACTATATATTGGAGGTATGAGCGGATGTTATAGCCCGTACTTTTGTGATAATATTAGGAGTGTTTAACATGCTGAGAAGGCCGTTTTAGGAGGTATTTTAATTTTATAATAATCATATGTTAAGTGCTGAAGTCACGCAAGTTGTAAAATAAAAGTCTGTAAAAGTTATCGCAAGTTATGTTTATATGTTTAATGAAATTTTGATCTGATGTCACTAAACTTTCCCCCCTATATACGCAGATTTACGGGGTGATCCATCCACCAAATTTAAGAAATACGAGTCTAGTTTCCATCGCATTAAACCATTCATTGATACGATATCAGGGTAGGGGGATATGCACATTTTAGCCGGACTGTGCAGGCAGCCCCATTGGGACCACATAGGTGGTGGAGATCATTTTTTATGTTATAAATCAGGGAAGTCCTTTCCCCACCTATTTTTTCATCTAAAACAGAACCTTAAGCTCACTAAATGCTTCGAAAGCATCCCCCTATCATTCAAGCAAATCCCACCAAGGTTTTCATGTAATTCTTCCTTCGGAAATATCACAATACTCGTATAAGCTTGTTCTTTTATTGTTGTAGTTGATTTGTGGAATCCTTCAAGTTGAAGTAAGCTTAAGTTATAGGCTGTTCTTTTTGTTTAAGGTGATAATATCCTTCTTCTATATATATTTGAGCATATCTAAGGTTTGTTTAATTTGTAGAATTAAAAACTTGTAGAATCGACTATCAAAAGTCGTATATAGCTTGTTGTATTTGCTGGACTATTTTGGAGCTGCTGGTATGTTGTCTTATTTCTAGAAATCATGAAGTAAGACTAGAGTATGTTGTATGTTTTGTTTCTATGTAACTTAAAAGAAAGAAGGATTTAAATTGTATCTTTACTAGTTGTAACACGAGCTTATCGCCCGACGTATCGTTTGTGCTGGTTGAAGAGCTAAATGTGTAGTTGTTGGTTGTTGTGATTGTTGTTGTTATTGGGAACCGAGTATTGTAAGAGAAACAGGGGAGATGATCCCATATTGTAATAGAATAATCTTGTCGTTCTACATATGACAGTTTTATCGTTCGTTGCTTGGCGATAGCATCATTATCATTCATTGTAGATTAAGATGCTGCTCAAGTAAAGCATATTCAGTTGTTGAGAAAAGGAATAAAGGTATGTAAAGGCTATTTCTTTTCTTTCTATGGCATGAATCCATAGTTATGTAAGTTCCGAACATAGTGTATCCAAGAAAAACCATCCGTTAAGATCCCATGTTGTGTTATTCCATCTTGCTCATGATGTTGCTATCCCATGTTTGCAATTCCTATTCAGTTTAGCATTGTTCCATGTCTAGTTGATTAGTAAAGAGTATACATGTGTCCTTTACTATATTACTATAAGCCTACGGGGTTAGACAGATGATGCCATGCTTTTGGGGCTAGACAAATGCATTCGAGGCTATACAGGTTCCTACGGGGCTATACATATAGACACCGAGCCCTATAAAAGGCCGGACAATTTACTTCGGTATTACTAAGATGATATGAGTCAGACACAGGTAAGTATACTTCTAAATTATCATTGAATCCTCAGATTAGATTCAGTATATCATATATTTATCAATTCAGTTTCAGTTAATTACTGCCTTACATTCTCGGTACATTATTTCATACTGATGCCCCTCTTGCCGAGGGCACTGCATTTCATGTATGCAGGTCCTGAAAATCAGAGAGATAGGCCTCAACACTAGGTGCACCGGTATATAGCTTGATTGGTAAGCTCCACATCATCCGTAGATACCAGGTCTAGAGTTTTTGTTGTATATTGAGACAGTATAGGTAGGTTGAGACCCTGTCCTAACCACAACATAGATTTATTCTGTAGATGCTTGTAGACATGTCATATGTGTACAGATGTCAACATGGTCGCTATGTTGACCCTTGTATGTATTCTCTTTATATTGCATAGGTTGACATTACTCATGGTGGCCTTGTCAGACCATATGTGTGTGTGTGTATGTGTGTATATATATATTGGGTTGCTTCTTGTTCAGTTGAGGTTAGTTGTTCATTCCTCAGATTTTCATAAGTTATGGCCTTGTCGGCCTAAGATATTATAGAGCAATATTCAGTTGTCCTTGTCGGCCTAAGCAGTCATATATGTTCAGATAATACAAGTTTCACTTGGTATGCTTGGTCAAGTAAGGCATCGGGTGCTGTTCCCGCCTCCTTGGATTTGGGGCGTGACAAACTTGGTGTCAGAGCAGGTCTCTCCTAGGAAGTCTACAAGCCGTGTAAAGTAGAGCCTTTTTTATGTTGTGTTGTGCACCACATTCATAAATAGGAAGTTATCGGGCATTTAGGAATCGTTACACTTCTTTCTTACTCTAGACTTTGTTATAGAGCCAAACTATGATAATTCGAGTTTAACTTATGCTTTTATATATGCATACAGAGATGCCTATAACCAAGAAAGATACATCTAGCCAGAGGGCTAATGCAGAGGTAGGAGAGGGTACCAGTAGAATGCGCCCCATAATGTGGCCTAGTCTGAAGCATAAGGTGAGACACCCTCTTAGCCATCTCTGACTTCTCCTTCACCCGAGGAGATCACGAGAGATACAACAGATCCAGTACCTACTCCAATTCCACCCGATCAGGACGACAGGAGTGCGGTGCACTTATTGATACAGATAGTGGCAACACAATGACATGTGAGACCACTATTAAGTGTTGGGCCTTCTGAGGGGACGGGAAGTTAGAGGGTTGGAGAGTTTATCAGTTTGAGCCCTTTAGAGTTAATAGGATAAGATCCAGGGGAGTATCCACAGAATTTTATTGATCATTTCCATAGTATCTTCAAAGTTCTGCATGCTTCCGAAACAGAGGTGTTGGGCCCTATTTTGCACGAGTCAAAACAAAATTCAACTATTGGTTTCTTTATTGATGATAAAATAGAGTCGCCACCTAATATTTAAAGGTATACTGGGGTACCAATTTAATTACTAAATTTATTTCTCTATTAGTCTGCTAATCGGTGAGATTTTGGGTAAGGATTTTTGTTCTTCTAAGGGAAAGGTGTAAGGCACCTCTTAAAATCTACCTGAGATAGCTCCATAGGACTTAAACTAGGTTTAAGGGATTAGTTGTCTATACTCTACTTAAATGGTGTTAAAGGTATGGCATATTGTATATCTAGTTTAGAGCTTATTGCTTAATAATGTACATGTAGTTTTAAAAAAGGGATATAAGTTTATAAAATCATTTAAGAAAATGTTTGCATGTATATGATTAAAAGAGTTTTGAAGTATAGTGTTTGTGTTTATATAACCTTGTGGGATGTGGCTAAGTTATAAAACACTTTATCTTAAAAGAGATGTGATCATTGGTATAATCATTGTAAAGTGAAACTTATTTAACGAAATAGTCTTTAGGCATACCTTATAAAATTGCTTCTCAAACCTCGTGTTTATTTTGAAGAAAACTGTCCGAAAAGACCCTTGATTTTGCAACAGCGTTTGAGCGATTTTCTTTTGTAGAAAAGCTTGATTATACAACCAATTTGGATTTCGTTTTTTTTTTTTGAAAAGAGGATATTGTCATCCTTCATTAAGGCTGTTTTGGTTTCAAAAAATATCATAAAAATTGTTAGTAATAGTAGTATAAATAATTAATGAATTGTTACTAAGTCTAAAACTTCTTTTAATCTTATCTTATTTCAAAGGCTTGCCTAGATAGTTCAAATGGTTCAAAGAGATAAAATAAGTTATTCAATCAAATATGGTAAGTGTTATATAGATGTGGGAAATAAGGACAATAAACTTTAATAAAGTAGTAAAGGAAGAGAATGGACTCTGGTTTGATCCTAAAAAGAAGCAGGTCCAGCAAGTAGCGAAAACGGATAGCAGCAACTTCAAACGCCCAAATGCGCAGGTCCAGGATTCGGGCTTTTGTTGTCACGACCCTAGTTCTCCCTCCGTGAATCGTCGTGACGGTACCTAGTCTCTACGACTAGGTAAGCCTAACATTTTCAGAAAAAGGAACGAAAACATAAAAGCTATCGATTAATACATAAACTTAAACAAGGAAATGAGATGCCGCTCGGTATATACAATAATCACATCTGAACAGTACATAAACTCTCCCAAAACTCGGAATGTCATAAGTCACAGCTAAAGAAAGGAACAGTACTCCCATACCCCAGAGTCTAATAAAAGAAGAAAATACAAGAGGGGTTGACATGTGGTGGAATAGATATGGAATTCGAGGTCTGCGGACGCGGTCAGGTGTACCTTGAAATCTCCTGAAGCAACAACCACCTAGCTAGACTCGAGGCTGATAGCTAATACCTGGATCTACACTCGGAAAACATGTGTAGGAAAGGGCATGAGTACACCAGAACGGTACCCAGTAAGTGCCAAGCCTAACCTCGATCGAGTAGTGACGAGATCAGGTTAGGGACCTATTGGTATAAATATAATGAAATAAGACAGAAATCAAGTATTACAGTAAATTTAGTACCGAAATCTAACAGGAATAAAATTCAATGAAAGCCAACAACTCAAACACAGTTATAGCAACAGGGGATCTCTCGGGATACCGTCCCGTAGTCCCAAACGTAAATGTACAGGGGGATCTCTCGGAATACTGTTCCATAGTCCCAAAGTAAATATGCAGTGCTGGGGGATCTACCAGAGTACCATTCCATAGTCCCAAAGTAAATATGCAGTACAGGGGAATCTCTCAAAATACCGTTCCGTAGTCCCAAAGTAAATATGCAGCTCAACCAAACATATATAATAGTTAGAGCAAGAAACCACAGTCTGAGTCAAAGAAGAACAGGAAATTTCACTAAATCATGCTGCATAGAATTAAGATAGGAAGTTAAGGCTGTTAGAATAGTTAAGGCACGTAGGCATGCTTTCCTAAACTAAACAGGATAGTTACATATACTACTGTTGCTCAATCAACGAAAAACAGATATTTGTGTAAGGAAAATGGGGTTTTCCAACAAATAACTCGTGTACGCACTCGTCACCTCATGTACACGGCGCTCATATATCAAACAATTCCAAAACCTAAGGGGCGTTCCCCCACACAAGGTTAGGCAAGCCACTTACCTCGAACCAAGGTCAAATTAATCCGTCACAATGCTATTTGCACGAATATCTGGCTCGGATGGCCCAAATCTAGCCAAATAAATTACATAATGTAAATATAGCTACAAGCAACTAATCTAGCTAATAAAATCAAAGCTAAGGCAAAAAGATAGAAAAACGGCCAAAAATCCTCTCTGGGCCCATGTCTCGAAATCGGGTAAAAGTAACCAAATACGAACACCCAGTCACTCACGAGTTCACTCGTACAAAAATCATCCAAAACCAACACTTAAATCCCACTCAAAACTCAGATTCTTGGTTGGGGAACTTTTCTCCCATTTTCCCAACTTCCTCACTCAAATCCCCTAATTAGATGAAGAACACAACAATAGATTAATGTAATATGATCAAAATCGAGTAAGGAATATTTACCTAATAGCTCTCCTTCAAAAACTCTCGAAAATTTTCCTTCTACCGAGCTCCAGATCGAATTTTGTGATATGAACTTCAAACCCTTCAAAATCCCCTTTTCATCCCAGCGATTTCCGCTTCTGCGGGGGGTCCACCGCATCTGCGGTGCCGCACCTGCTGAATTTCCATCACAAGTGCAGATTTCACTTAAAACTCGGCGCCCGCTTCTGCTATCAAAAGTTCGCACCTGCGTGTGCGCACCTGCAGACCCATGTCCGCTTGTGCGGTCCTTCACCGCTCCTGCGGTCTCTCTAGCGCATCTGCGGGCATCGCAGATGTGGAATTCACCTCGCACCTGCGACCCTTGACCACTCCTTCCAAATCCTCTTATGCGCTTAATCTTCCACACGTGCGCTACTGCACCTGCGGCCTCCCAATCGCAGGTGTGAAAACACTAGAAGTCTGAAGACTTCAACAATAACATAAATTCCAATCTTGATCCATTAAGCACTTAAAAACTGACTCGAGGCCCCCGGGACCTCAACAAAACGTACCAAAAAGTCCTAAAATACCATACAAACTTAGTCGAGCTCTCAAACCACATCAAACAACGCTAAAATCACGAATCACCCTCCAATTCAAACTTAAAGAACTTGAAACTTCAAATTTCTACAACCGATGCCGAAACCTATCAAACCATGTTCGATTGAATGAAAATTTTACACACAAGTCATAATCAACATTAGGGACCTACTCTAACTTTCGGAATCGGATTCCGACTCCGATATAAAAAATTCCACTACCGGTCCGAATCTCCAAAAATTCGACTTTTTCCATTTCAAGACTAAATAAGCTACGGGCCTCCAAAACACAATCCGGATAAGCCCCTAAGCCCAAAATCACCCAACGGAGCTAACGGAATCGACGGAACTCCATTCCGGAGTTGTTTTCACACAGTTCTGACTACGGTCCAAATTCTAAGACTTAAGCCTCCGTTTAGGGACTAAGTGTCCCAAAAATACTCCGAAACTCGAAATGAATCATCCCGCGAAGTCGAAGTAGAAGAAAAATAGATACGGTGAAAGCAGTTAATAGAAGATTGGGGCTCTAACTCTCAAAATGACTTGCCGGATCGTTAAATCCTCCCCCTCTTAAAACATTCGTTCATCCTTGAACGAGCATAGATACATACCTGAAGTGGTGAAAAAAAGAGGATAACGGTTGCGCCTATCCTGCTCGGTCTCCCAAGTCGCCTCCTCGATCGGCTGACCCCGCCAGTGAACCTTTACTGATGCAATGTCCTTTGACCTAACTTTCGAACCTGCATGTCCAATATAGCCACTGGCTCCTCAACATAGGATAGATCCTTGTCCAACTGGACTGAGCTGAAATCCAACACGTGAGACGGATCACCGTGATATCTCCGGAGCATCGAAACATGAAATTCTGGATGAACTCTAGGTTGGGAGGTAAGGCAGGCTCAAAAGCAACCTCCCCAACATGTCGCAACACCTCAAAGGGACTAATAAACCTTGGGATCAACTTGCCCCTCTTTCCGAATCTCATAATGCCCTTCATAGGCAAAACCCGAAGCAAGACCCGCTCTCCAACCTTCAATGAAACATTGCGAACCTTCCGGTGCGCATAACTCTTGTGTCTGGACTGGGCTGTGTGATGTCTATCATGAATCACCTTAACCTTCTCCAAGGCGTCCTGAACCAAGTCTATGCCCAATAATCTAGCCTCGCCCGGCTCGAACCAACCCATTGGGGACTGACACCGCCTACCATACAGAGCCTCATACGGTGCCATATGAATGCTGGACTGATAACTGTTGTTGTAGGAAAATTCCACAAGTGGCAAGAACTGATCCCAAGAACCTCCAAACTCCATCACAGACGCACGGAGCATATCCTCAACAGTTTGAATAGTGCGCTCGGACTGTCCGTTCGTCTGCGGGTGAAATACTATGCTCAACTCCACTCTAGTACCCAACTCCTGCTGTACGTTTCTCCAGAACCGTGATGTAAACTGCGTACCCCGGTCAAAGATGATAAAAACCGGCACGCCATGAAGTCTAACAATCTCATGGATATAAACTCGAGCGGGCTGCTCGGAAGAATAGGTAGTCATCACAGGAAGGAAATGAGCTGATTTGTTCAGCCTATCTACAATCACCCAAACTGCATCAAACTTCAGCTGAGTCCGTGGGAGTCCAACAACGAAATCCATAGTGATCCGCTCCCATTTCCACTCCGGAATCTCCAACTTCTAAAGCAATCCACCTGGTCGCTGATGCTCATACTTAACCTGCTGGCAATTTAGACATTGAGCAACATATTCCAGTATGTCCTTCATCCTACACCACCAATAATGCTACCTCAAGTCCCGATACATCTTCGCGGTACCCGGATGAATAGAGTACCGCGAGCTATGAGCCTCCTAAGGAATCAACTAATGCAAACCATCCACATTAGGCACACAGCCTGCCCTGCATCCTCAATGTACCATCATCCCCAATAGTGACCTCCTTAGCATCACCGTGTTGAACCGTGTCCTTAAGGACAAGCAGATGGGGGTCATCATACTGACGCTCACTAATACGATCATAAAGAGAAGACTGGGAGACCAAACAAGCCATTACTCGACTAGGCTCAGAAATATCCAACCTCACAAACTGGCTGGCTAAGGCCTGAACATCCAATGCCATGGGCTTTTCTGCTGCTGGTCGATAAGATAAACTCCCAAGCTCTCTGCCCGGCAACTCAAAGCATCGGCCACCACATTAGCTTTCCCCGGGTGGTATAAAATAGTGATATCATAATCCTTAAGCAGCTCTAACCACCTCCTTTAATGCAAATTAAGATCCTTCTGCTTGAATATATGGTGCAAACTCCGCTGATCAGTGTAGATCTCATAAGGGACACCATACAAATAGTGCCTCCAAATCTTCAAGGCACGAACAATAGCAGCTAACTCGAGGTCGTGGACAGGATAGTTCTTTCCATGTACCTTCAGCTCTCTTGACGCGTAGGCAATCACACTACGGCCTTGCATCAACACCGCACCAAGTTGTGTTATTCTCGGTAAACCATCATACACGCATGGAGCATATCCTCAAGAATTTGAATAGTGCGCTCGGACTGTCCGTTCGTCTGAGGGAGAAATACTGTGCTCAACTCCACTCGAGTACCCAACTCCTGCTGTACGTTTCTCCAGAACCGTGATGTAAACTGCGTACCATGGTAAGAGATGATAAATACCGCCACGCCATGAAGTCTAACAATCTCATGGATATAAACTCGAGCGGGCTGCTCGAAAGAATAGGTAGTCATCACAGGAAGGAAATGAGCTAATTTGGTCAGCCTATCTACAATCACCCAAACTGCATCAAACTTCAGCTGAGTCCATGGGAGTCCAACAACGAAATCCATAGTGATCCGCTCCCATTTCCACTCTGGAATATCTAACTTCTAAAGCAATCCACCCGGTCACTGATGCTCATACTTAACCTGCTGGCAATTCAGATATTGAGCAACATACTCCACTATGTCCTTCATCCTACACCACCAATAATGCTATCTCAAGTCCCGATACATCTTCGCGGCACCCGGATGAATAGAGTACCGCGAGCTATGAGCCTCCTAACGAATCAACCCACGCAAACCATCCACATTAGGCACACAGAGCTGCCCTGCATCCTCAATGCACCATCATCCCCAATAGTGACCTCCTTAGCATCACCGTGTTGAACCGTGTCCTTAAGGATAAGCAGATGGGGGTCATCATACTGACGCTCACTAATACGATCATAAAGAGAAGACTGGGAGACCAAACAAGCCATTACTCGACTAGGCTCAGAAATATCCAACCTCACAAGCTGGTTGGCTAAGGCCTGAACATCCAACACCATGGGCCTTTCTGCTGCTGGTAGATAAGATAAACTCCCAAACTCTCTGCCCAGCAACTCAAAGCATCGGCCACCACATTAGCTTTCCTCGGGTGGTACAAAATAGTGATATCATAATTCTTAAGCAACTCTAACCACCTCCTTTGCAAATTAAGAACCTTCTGCTTGAATATATGGTGCAAACTCCGGTGATCAGTGTAGATCTCACAAGGGACACTATACAAATAGTGCCTCCAAATCTTCAAGGCATGAACAATAGCAGCTAACTCGAGGTCGTGGATAGGATAGTTCTTTCCATGTACCTTCAGCTATCTGGACGCGTAGGCAATCACCCTACGGTCTTGCATCAACATCGCGCCAAGGCCAACTCGCGACGCATCACAATAAACTTTATAAGACCTTGAACCTGAATGCAATACTAATACTGGAGTTGTAGTCAAAGCTGTCTTGAGCCTTTGAAAGCTCTCCTCACACTCTTATGTCCACCTGAACGGAGCACCCTTCTGGGTCTCCCACAACAAATTGATGGTAGTAACCCGCAAAACCAAGAAAACTCCGGATCTCTGTAGCTGAGGACAGTCTAGGCCAACTCTGCACTGCTTCCACCTTCTTCGGATCCACCTTGATCCCTTTACTCGACACTAGGTGACCCAAAAATGCCACGGAATCCAACCATAACTCACATTTTGAGAACTTTACATATAATTTCTTTTCTATCAAGGTATGAAGCACTTTCCTTAGGTTTTGCTCATGATCTTCGCGACTCTGGAGGTACACCAGAATGTCATCAATAAAGACAATGGCGAACGAGTCAAGATAAGGCCGGAATACATTGTGCATCAAATGCATAAATATTGTTCGGGCATTGGTCAGCCCAAATGACATAACAAGGAACTCGTAATGACAATACCTAGTCTTGAAAGCAGTCTTCAAGATATCTCGCTCCCGAATCTTCAACTGATGATAACCTGAATGCAAATTAATCTTGGAAAACACTCGAGCACCCTTTAACTGATCAAATAGGTCATCAATATGAGGCAAAGGATACCGGTTCTTCGCTGTAACTTTGATCAACTAGCGATAATCAATGCACATATGCATAGGACCATCCTTTTTCTTAAAAAATAAGACAGGAGCACCCCAAGGTGACACACTGGGCCGAATAAAGCCCTTATAGTGATGGGCTAAGTGCCCGGCAACAAATCAATGCCAAAGTCAATATCTCTGTCGGGCGGCATGCCCGGAAGATCAGCTGGAAACATATCAAGGAAGTCCCTCACAATTGGGACCGAATCAAATGTAGGGATATCAATACTGACATCTCTCACATTAGCCAGATACGCGTCATACACCTTCTCAACCATTCGCTAAGCTTTAAGAAATGAAATAACTCTACTAGGAGTGTAATCTAAGGTACCCCTCCACTCTACTCGCGGTACACCTGGCATAGCCAACGTCACGGTCTTGGCTTGACACTCAAGAATAGCATAATGGGGCGATATCTAGTCCATGCCCAAGATAACATCAAAATCTACCATGCTGAGCAATAATAAATTGGCTCTGGTCTCAAAACCACTAAGAGCAATCAAACAAGACCGATAAATGCGGTCCACATAAGAATCTCCCACAGGAGTAGACACATATACAGGGGAACTCAAACAATCCCGAGATACGCCCAAATGTTGGCCAAAATAAGGGGACACCTATTAATAAGTGGAGCCTGGATCGAATAGAACCAATGCATCTCCATGACAGACCGGAACAATACATGTAATGACAAAATCTGAAGCAACAGCCTTTGTACGAGCAGGAAGGGCATAGTATCTGACCTGGCCTCCCCCTCTAGGGCAACCTCTACCCCCCCCCCCCCGACCTCGAGCTGGTTGGGCAGGTAGGGGGGTAGCTGGTGCCGTAATCATAGCCAGGGAAGCCTGTGAAGCACGTTGTGGTTGAGAAGTCTGTAGAGGTGCACCCCTCCTAATTCTGGGACAATCCCTCACCACATGACGAGTATCGCCATACTCAAAACAAGCTCTGGGATGATGTGGTGGCTGTGACTGGCTCGAGCCAGGTCTGCTGGACTGACCATAAAAAGCACCTCGTGCAGGAGGCACACTAGATACCGGAGGTGCGTAGAACGGCTCCAGAGGTATAGGAGGGGCTGGAATACCACTGGCGGCTGGAAGAGCTGAATAAAGGGGGCGACTCAGATAACCCCTACCATGACGAACTGCAGCTGGGGCACGGGCACCAGAATAATAGCCCGACTCTCGAGACCTCTTGGCCTCTCTCTCCTCCCTATCCCGAGCAGGCATGCTCTCTACTCTCCTAATACTCACCACCTGCTGATACGTGATATCCATCTCTAACTCCCAGGCCATGCTAGACCAGATGCTGGGAATGAGCCCCTCAATAAACCGGCAAACCCTCTCTCGAACTGTAGAAACCAAGGCCAGTGCATGTCTTGCAAAGTTATTGAAATAGACAACATACTCTGAAATAGTCATTCTACCCTGGCGCAACTGCTCAAACTCTGCGTGCCATGCGTCCCTAAGGCTCTGAGGGACATACTCTCTCAAAAACATGTCCGATAACTGAGTCCATATAAGAGAAGCTGCCTCAGCCGGACTGTCCAACTCATAAGTACGCCACCATTGATAGGCTGCTCCTCGAAGCTGAAAGACAGTGAAAGAAACCCCACTCGACTCTGTTATGCCCATAGTGCAGAGGATACGATGGCACTCCTCCAGAAATCCCTGAGCATCCTCTGATGCTAGACCACTAAATGTAGGAGGGTCGTACTTCTTGTACCTCTCAAGCCTAAGCTGCTCCTCCTCTGAAGCTGCTGCCCTACCCTCGGGCTGAACTGGGGCTACAGGCGGTACTTGTATAACCTCTAGGATCTGATCAACCTGAACCCGCTGCTCTAGAATGTTGGTGGTGGGAGTCTATGCTCCTCCCCCGGCTTGAGATGTGGGTGCAGCAAGGGGAATCAACCCTGCTTGAGCTAGAGTGTTGTACATACTCATGAACTGTGCAAAGGTCTCCTGGAGAGCTGGAGTAATAGTAGTAGGCGTATCAGGTGCCTGTGATCCATCTGGAGCTACTAGTGGCTCCTTTGTAGCAGCTCGCGTGGGTGCTCTGGCTGCACCACGTGCGCGTCCTCAGCCTCTACACCGACCCCGGCCTCTGGCAGCTCTAGCAGGGGGCGCGGGTGCCTGGTCATCTCCGGTAGCACGGGTCCTCACCATCTGCGAGAGAGTAAAATATAGAAGCTTAGAATTTTGAAGTCAATAATCTCGCACGACCAGGAATCAAATGAAGTGTAATTTTCCTAGTAGTTCCACCTCCCGAAGATAAGTACAGACGTCTCCGTACCGATTCGCGAGACTCTAGTAAACCGGCTTGTGACTCACGACTCCTATGAACCTAGAGCTTTGATACCAACTTGTCACGACCCTAGTTCTCCCTCTGTGAACTGTTATGATGGAACCTAGTCTATACGACTAGGTAAGCCTAACATTTTGGAAAAAAGGAACTAAAACATAAAAACTATCGACTAAGACGTAATCGTAAACAAGGAAATGAGATATCGCTCGGCATATACAATAATAACTTCTGAATAGTACATAAACTATCCCAAAACCCTGAATGTCATGAGTCACAAGCTAAAGAAAGGAACAACACTCCCATACTCCATAGTCTAATAAAAGAAGAAAATACAAGAGGGGTTGACATGGGGTAGAATAGATAGGGACTTCAAGGTCTGCGTACATGGGCAGATGTACCTTGAAGTCTCCTGAAGCAGCAACCACACAACTAGACTCGAGGCGGATAGCTAGTACCGGGATCAGCACACGAAAAATATGTGCAGGAAAGGGCATGAGTACACCAAAATTGTACCCAGTAAGTGCCAAGTCTAACCTCGGTCGAGTAGTGATGAGATCATGTCAGGGCCCTACTGGTATAAATATAAATAAATAAGATAGAAAACAAGTATTAAAGTAAATTTAGTAGGGAAATCTAGCAGGAATAAAATTCAATGAAAGCCAACAACTCAGAACACAGTTATAGTAACAAGGGATCTCCCGGATACCGTTCCGTAGTCCCAAACGTAAATGTGCATGGGGATCTCCCAGAATACCGTTCCGTTGTCCCAAAGTAAATATGCAGTACAGGGGGATCTCCCGAAATACCGTTCCGTAGTCCCAAAGCAAATATGCAGCTCAACCAAATAGAGATAACAGTTACAGAAAGAAACCACAATATTGGCTAAGTCCGAGTCAAGGAAGAACATGAAATTTCACTAAATCATGCTGCACAGAGTTCAGATAGGCAGTTAGAAAAGTTAAGGCACGTAGGTGTCACGACCCTACTGGTCGTTTTGAGCAATTGCGGCCGGTTCGGCAGTTTGAGGTCACAAGCAGCTTCATATTATGTGCATCGACTTGCGTTTGCAGTCCGGGCATGAAACCGGAAAGCTTTTATGTGAAAATATGAGAAATAGAAATTTTAAGAGTTGAAAATTTGGTTTTAGTTGACTTTGGTCAACATTTTTGGTAAACGGACCCGGATCTGTGTTCCGACGATCCCGGGAGATCTGCGGTAAAAGATGGGACTTAGGCGTATGCCAGGAATTGAATTCCGAGGTCCCTAGCCTTAGAAAATAATTTTTGAAGAAAATTATTGTGCTGGTTTTTAAAGGAAATAAAGAAATGAATTAATGTTTGAACTTGTTGGTATCAGGCCCATATTTTGGTTCCGGAGCCTGGTACAAGTTTGTTATGATATTTAAGTCCTATTTGTAAAATTTGGTGAAGACCGGAATTGATTTGACGTGATTTGGACGTCCGGTTAAAAAATTAGAAAATTTGAGTGTCCTTCAGAAAATCATGAGGTTTGAGGTTAAATTCGTAGTTGTTGATGTTATTTTGATGATTTGATCGCATGAGCAAGTCCGTATGATGTTTTTAGACTTGCATGCATGTTTGGCTTGGAGCCCCGAGGGCTTGGGTGAGTTTCGGACAGGTTTAGGCTATGTTGCGCTTGTTTTTGGATGCTTCATCGTCGTTTCTTCAAGAAAAAATAATACCACATTGAGCAAATGAGATCCAAATTTAGTTTTTATTGTATCATTAAATCCTTATCGAAATTACGGAGCCATAGGAAAAAGAATCATCAAATTTGAACATCGTATCAGGAAGTTATACTCATTTTCGTGTCGGAAAAAAATTGCTCGTTTCTGGTGTGTTCGCAAATGCGAACATCTCCATCGCATTTGCGATGCCCAGTTTGCAAATGCGAACTTTTTGTCGCAAATGCGACTTCTGCCAGCCCTTCTTTGTTTGCAATTTGCGAGGGTTCACAATTGCGAAGCCCGGGTCGCAAATGCGACATCTGAGGCCTGTTAAGTGAGGTTTTTGACGAGATTTTCACCCATTTTTCAATTGTCTCAAACCCTAAACCTCCATGGGCAATTTTTCAAAGACCCAAACTTCTCCAAATCCTCGGGTTAGTGTCTCTAATCAATTT
Source organism: Nicotiana attenuata (assembly GCF_001879085.1). Lineage (NCBI taxonomy): Eukaryota > Viridiplantae > Streptophyta > Magnoliopsida > Solanales > Solanaceae > Nicotiana > Nicotiana attenuata. The sequence continues at coordinate 29,579,597 of NC_032000.1, read as the reverse complement.
CCAACTATATTTGTGATTATATCTTAGATTTAACATCAAATTCATGCGAATCTAAAGGAAAATTTTGGGAAAATTTGTTAAATCTTTCAAAAATATAAAATGATGATTTGAATGACGAAATGGTATCGGAATTAGATAATTTTTGTATGGGTGAACTCGTAGCGGAATGGGTGTTCGTTTTGGTAAATTTTTTCGGGTTCCGAGGTGCGGGCTCGGGGAGTTGACTTTTTGCAAATTGTATAAGAATCATAGTTTTGTCAATTGAAATTGTTTTCTCTTGCATTGTTTGATATATTCAAGTTGTTTCTGGCTAGATTGAGCCGAGCATTGATGAATTGGTAAAGGAAAAGCTAAATTGATTATTGAATTGGCCGGATTGAGGTAAGTATCTTGCCTAACCTTGTGTGGGGGACTTCTCCCTTAGGATTTGAGTCTTCTATGCTATTTGTAGTCCATGCACGCGAGGTGACGAGTGTGTGCTTGGACTTATTTGTGGGAAATTAGCCTTTATGATTCTTAGGTCTTTATGTTCATTATGTGGGAAGTATTCCGTTATGATTGAGTTTCCTAATTGCTTAATTTACCTCTATATGCTTCATACGATGTTATTAGCTTCCCTCTAACTCTTACTTGTTACTTGGCCTTATTTGCCTTAATTGAAGCGATTGTTCTTCTTATCGTTTGTTATCTCTAAATTGTAATTTACTCTATGACCCCGTGTATATATGCTATGTGTCCAAATTGTTGTCGTTGCCGGTGTAGTTATCACGCGCATGATATGCCTTGTTGTTTTGTTAAGATTACTGCGCTTCTTGGTTTTTCTGTGATTCTCTTGTTGCCGTGTATTCATACTCTTGGTGGTGGAATTCCTTGTGATTGGGTTGTTGGATTGTTTTTTTTTTTGTATTCTTAGTGTTGCTGCTGTGTGTTTATTTTGGGACTACGGGACGGTATCCCGGGAGATCCCCCTACATGTTTATTTTGGGATTACAGGACGGTATCCCGGGAGATCCCCCTGCATGTTTATTTTGGGACTACAGGACGGTATCCCGGGAGATCCCCCAGCATGTTTACATTGGGACTACGGGACGGTATCCCGGGAGATCCCCCTGCACTTTTATATTGGAACTACGGGACTGCACCCGGTAGATTCCCCAAGTACTGGGTATTTACATTTGGGACTACGGATCGATATTTCGGGAGATCCTCGCGCACTATGAGTTGGACTACGGAACGACACCCGGGAGATCCACTATATATTTATATTTGGGACTACAGGACAGTATCCTGGGAGATCCCCAGTTGTTATCTCTGCATTGAGCTATACTTCTTCTGTGATTATTTTGTCTCTGTTGTATTTGTAGTTATTAATTCAAGTGTTTTAACTGTTTAGATTCCTTTACTGCTGTGATCCTTTGTGTTGGAATCCATAATGTTTACAATACCTCGCCATATTTTATATATATATATACATATATATATATATACATACATACATATATATATATATATATATATATATATATATGTATATATATGTATATATATATATACTGCTGCGGCGTGCAGTCCAATCCATATGAATGTACTGCTGCGGCACGCAGCCCGATCCAATAATATACTGTTGCGGTATGCAGTCCGATCCATATAAATATATACTGCTGCGGCGTGCAGCCGGATCCATAACATATCAAATACCCTCACTATGGGGTTCTCAACCCCTCTCAGTCACTATAAACTCAGCCTCTCGGGCATACTAAGTTAAGATAGGGATCCCAGCCCACATATTACTCTCCTT
>NC_032000.1:29488450-29577774 GCF_001879085.1 Nicotiana attenuata | reverse complement strand
CTTCTATGCTAATTTGTAGTCCGTGCACGCGAGGTGACGAGTGAGTGCTTGGACTTATTTGTGGGAAATTTGCCTTTAAGATTCTTAGGTCCTTATGTTCATTATGTGGGAAGTATTCCGTTATGATTGAGTTTCCTAATTGGTTAATTTACCTCTATATTCTCCATACGATGTTATTAGCTTCCCTCTAACTCTTACTTGTTACTTGGCCTTATTTGCCTTAATTGAAGCGATTGGTCTTCTTATCGTTTGTTATCTCTAAATTGTAAATTACTCTATGACCCTGTGTATATATACTATGTGTCCAAATTGTTGTGGTTGCCGGTGTAGTTATCACGTGCATGATATGCCTTATTGTTTTGTTAAGATTATTGCGCTTCTTGGTTTTTCTGTGATTCTCTTGTTGCTGTGTATTCATACTCTTGGTTGTGGAATTCCTTGTGATTGGGTTGTTGGATTCTTTTTTTAGTATTCTTAGTATTGCTGCTGTGTGTTTATTTTGGGACTACGGGACGGTATCCCGGGAGATCCCCCTGCATGTTTATTTTGGGACTACGAGACGGTATTCGGGAGATCCCCCTGCATGTTTATTTTGGGACTACGGGACAGTATCCCGGGAGATCCCCCTGCATGTTTACTTTGGGACTACGGGACGGTATCCCGGGAGATCCCCCTGCACTTTTATATTGGAACTACGGGACTTGCACCCGGTAGATTCCCCAAGTACTGGGTATTTACATTTGGGACTACGGTCGGTATTCCGGGAGATCCCCGCGCACTATGAGTTGGACTATGGGACGACACCCGGGAGGTCCACTGTATATTTATATTTGGGACTACAGAACGGTATCCTGGGAGATCCCCAGTTGTTATCTCTGCATTGAGTTGTACTCCTTCTGTGATTATTTTGTCTCTGTTGTATTTGTTGCTATCAATTCAAGTGTTTTAACTGTTTAGATTCCTTTACTACTGTGATCCTTTGTGTTGGAATCCATAATGTTTACAATATATATATTATATATATATATATATATATATATATATATATATATATATATATATATATATTTCAATACTTCAAATTTCAATAATTGTTACATTTTTTACTCAATTAAATTTCCTTAAACCGTTTGAGGTTGTATTTTACTTAAAAAGGAATTTCTACTAAGTTAATTTATTAAATCCCATGTTAAAGGTAATAAATCATTCGACGTTGTATTTTAATTGAAAATGGTATTTTTTTTTTATTCAAATGATTTCTAATAATAACTTCATATTTTCTTGTTGAGTTCCTAGTTGGTTTTGAAACTGTACTCTACTTTATGTTATGTAAATGAGACTCCTTAAACATCTTAATTGCATCGCTTATGGACCCTATGTACTGAGGAACATGAGAACGTCGTTGCACAAACTGAGATATAAATATGCGGGTACGAGGTTCCGGGTGTGCTAAAGGTTTGGTAATTGAGGTTATGATATGAGACATCGAATTTGAGATGGCTAGAATTGTGCATCAGAAATGATATGATTTATTGAGTTGACATCGCCTTTCTTATTTGAGTACATTTTACTTGTCTGTGTCCCAGCTATGTTGGTGTTAATTTACTTTGTTATCTTCGTTTCCATCCGTGTTTCCCTTTATTGTTTCTACTGTTTGTGGTTGAGTTTCTCCCTATTGCTGATATTACCTTGTTATCATATCTCGATAGTTTATCGTTATATCCTGTTCAGTTTATTTGACCAGTAGGTGCCTTGACTGTTCCTCGTCACTACTCCACCGAGGTTAGTCTTGATACTTACTGGGCACCACTGTGGTGTGCTCATACTACACTTCTGTACATTTTTGTGTACAGATCCAGGTATTTGGTCGATAGTAGTTGTACGGATTGTCGCAGCTGAGACTCAAGGTAAACCTGCTGCTGCGTTCGCAGGCCTCGGAGTCACCTTCAGTTGTACTTATTTTCATTGGTTCCTTTTGTTTCGGAACAGTGGCGTATTTATTTTGTATAACTACTCTTAGAAAAGCATATGACTTGTACCACTGGTTTTGGAAATTTGTAATTTGTTCAGAGTAATATAATCAAAAGTTAGTAAATATCAATGTAATTTCAGTTAATGTTAGGCTTCCCTAGTTTAGAGACTAGGTGCCATCACGACTCCTTCGGAGGGATTTTTGGGTCGTGACAGTAGGCATGCTTTACTAAACTAAACAGGATAGGTACATATACTAGTGTTTCTCATTTAAAAGAAAACAAATATCTGCTTAATGAAAACGGGGTTTTCCAACAAATAGCCCGTGTACGCACTCGTCATCTCACGTACACGGTGCTCATACATCAAACAGTACCCAAACCTAAGGGGCATTCCCCACACAAAGTTAGGCAAGCCACTTACCTTGAACCAAGCTCAAATCAATCCGTCACAATGCTCTTTCCACGAATATCCGGCTCGGATGACCCATATCTAGCCAAATCAATTACATAAAGTAAATATAGCTACAAGCAACTAATCTAGCTAATGAAATCAAAGCTAAGGCAAGAAGTAGAAAAATGCCCAAAAATCCTCTCCAGGCCCACATCTCAGAATCGGGTAAAAGTCACCAAATACGAACACCCATTCACTCACGAGTTCACTCGCACAAAAATCATCCAAAACAAACGCCTAAATCCCACTCAAAACTCAGATTCCTCATTGGGGAAGTTTGCCCCCATTTTCCCAACTTCCTCACTCAAATCCCCTAATTAGATGATGAACACAACAATAGATTAATATAATATGATCAAAATCAAGTTACGAATAGTTACCCAATAGCTCTCCTTCAAAAACTCTCGAAAATTTGCCTTCCACCGAGCTCCAAATCAAATTTTGTCATATGAATTTTAAACCCTCGAAAATCCCCTTTTCTGCCCAGCATTTTCCGCTTCTGCGAGGGGTCCACCGCATATGGTCCCGAACCTGCAGAATTTCCATCGCAGGTGCAGATTTCACTTAAAAACTTGGTGCCCGCTTCTACTATCAAAAGGTCGCACCTGCGGACCCATGTCTGCTTCTACGGTCCTTCATCACTCCTGCGGTCTCTCTAGCGCATCTGCGGGCATCGCACATGCGGAATTCACCTCGCACCTGCGACCGCTGACCACTCCTTCAAAATCCTTTTATGCGCTTATTCTTCTGCACGTGCGGTCCCGCACCTACGGCCTCCCCACCGCAGGTGCCAAAACACCAGAAGTCTGAAGTCTTCAGCAATAACATAAATTCCAATCTTGATCCGTTAAGCACCCAAAACTCACCCGAGACCCCCGAGACATATATCAAACATACCAAAAAGTCCTAAAACACCGTAGAAACTTAGTTGTCCTCTCAATCCACATCAAACAATGCTAAAATGATGAATCACCCTCAAATTCAAACTTAAAGAACTTGAACCTTCAAATTTCTACAACCGATGCAACCATGTCCGATTGACCCCAAGTTTTGCACATAAGTTATAATAAACATTACGAACTTACTCCAACTTCCAGAATCGGATTCCTACCCCGAGATCAAAAATTCCACTACTGGTCCGAATCTTCCAAAATTCGACGTTCGCCATTTCAAGCCTAAATAAGCTACGGACCTCCAAAACACAATCCGGACACGCCCCTAAGCCCAAAATCACCCAACGGAGCTAACGGAATCGATGAAACTCCATTCGGGATCCGTCTTCATACAGTTCTGACTACGGTCCAAATTCTAATACTCAAGTCTCCGCTTAGGGACTAAGTGTCCCAAAATACACCGAAATTCGAAACGAATCATCTCGGCAAGTCAAAGTAGCAGAAAACTTGATACAGGGAAAGCAGTTAATAGGGGATTGGGGCTCTAACTTTTAAAATGACCGGCCGGGTCGTTACATCAATTCATTGAGAATTCGGCAGGCCCAATTATAATACATGTTCAAGAAAGAAAAGGAGAAGTTCATTAGATATTCTAGGCAATGTACATAATTATACATGAAATAAACTAATAAGGGCCTAAGAAATATTATAATAATCGATATCAATCCAGAATGTAAAAATTAGTGTGGGGTGACAGATGGTAAAGTAATTCACAATGAAATCCTTTGTTATTATTAAATACTAAACCTAAAAGGATTAATAAGTGTCAATTAGTTAGAGGCTATGGGTAGAATTCCATTCATGACCAAAGTACTCTTTGGATCCCTAGCACATCAAAGTTCCCAAGGGTCTCAAGTTCTAGGGCAGTGCTTGTGTTAGGGAGAGTAGATCAACCAAGAACTAAACTCTACTCCTAAATACCCCTAACTACTCACACTTACTCTTCCCTACAGATTTAGGTGCCAATGAGGCACTCAATGTGGATCCCCGTACCACAGTTATACCACACTATAGGAGTATATACATTCTTCATAATAGTTATACAAGATATCATGAGATCATAAGGCAGCCAATTCACATTGTTATAACTACAATCCAAAACATAAGTATATGGTTCACTGTGAACACCATAACATGTTATGGATGCTCAAAAATTAACTTCGGGCATACATAAGAGCAAGAGCATTTAACAGATTACTTTCTAAACCCAAACACCCGGACTATATGGCATAAAAGTAGAGGAGGTGCATAGTTCAAACTCATAACGCTCCCTGGGTATAGATACATTCCCTAACAACCTTCAATTAGAGTAGTCAAGGGTTGTTTTTAACTAAGTCTTATCTTCTAACATTACACACAGTTTAAGAGTGCCAATTGAAACTTCTAAAGGTATTAACATAGATGTAGGTTAATGGCTTCAATTAAAACTTCTAAAGAGTGTTAAGTGAGATACAGATTAAGAGCTTCAATTGAATCTTTCTAAAGAGTATTAATAGAGACATATGCTAATAGTTCTGTTTCACTCTAAATCAAATGGCCCGATTACCTCTATCTAAGAGCTTTTAACTTCATACTAATCTCATTTGAGATTAAAGCATGCTATTACACTTAAACAATAGCAACAGAAGATTCACCTTAAGTTCACAAGCTAAGTCTAGTTCATTTATGAGAGCTTAGTGAAATTTTAATGACAATATAGACATGTAAATGGTTATGAAAGGCAAGCAGAAGTATTAAAGAACAAGATGAGTGCAGAGTATCCAAGAAAACACCCAAAGGAGACAATAAGCAGAGGTCATATTATTATATGGTGTAAACATAATCAAACTAACATTATCCATTCATGAATCTCAGAGAAGGGCAGTGATTGCATTAGGGATCTTGTTAGACAAAAGAAGTGTTGGATTCCAAATATAGTGAAACTTAATTTTAGTACTTTAGCACAACAGATAGAATATCAGAATATGAACATATCTTAATCCAAACCTCATAGCTTAAGCTAAGTGTATGGCAACTCTCAGAATACACACAAGAGTGGTACATGAATCTAGTTAGCTTAGGACAAGCTCACATAGTGTGATCATACAACCATAAGGTTTATCAGGGAACCAATGACCTTATAAGAATTAACAAAATCATAGAGGCATGTCATAAAGAAGAGATTGGTTCAAATGTCATGAAATGGTGTTCCCAAAACTAGAGTGACAGTCTTATTTTAACACTAAGCAAGTTCACTTTCACATTAGTCTAGTTTATCAGGCATGTCACTATCAATACAAGTAATACCCTAGGCAAGTTTGTATAGAAATTATGATAGTTCTAATAGAATATCAGGGAGGTCTGAAACAAGATATCAGAATCATTTGGGAGTTCTTAGGCTATTCTCAAAAGCTTAACAGTAGAAGTTCATTAGGATCAATATATAGTTCTATTTTAACATAAGGAACTCATGATTCCAGGATCAATTTATCAACCATATGTCATTAACAAACACAGGAAAATAGTCCGCTGTAGCATGTTATCAATAACAACACTTAGTAAAAGATAACATAACATATCATACTTAGAAATTCAAACAAAACAAAAGAAGGATAGGGTCGAGGTTTTACTGACCTCCTTTCGGACAGCAAACCAAACGAAGAATTTGTTTAGGCGTTTTAGATCCAAGAACTCAAAATATCAATCATTGAGTAACTCAAAACCAAAGAAAAATCAAAAATTGAGTGAGGACTTAGCCTTAGTCGAATGAGTTCTAAACACTATTTTATTGCGTATTTGATTTTTGCTGATTGTTAGGTGATCTTGGTTATTGTTAGGTGAGAGCATTGAAGGCTCCTATTTATAGTGTCCATTTAAGCCTTTGGGTTCCAGCAGATTCTAGTTAGATAGTGGAAAGTGGTGAAAGATTGATAATGATAGCAAGGCGGGTAAAATCAGAGAAACACAGGGGAAAACTCATTAACAAGCTTTACATGGGCACGAGTCTTAAGGATTTAACTGTTGAGAGTGAGGATCCATCGGTCAAAGCTCCACTATCTAGAGGTCAGTGCGATTGACCTTTTGGACAATGAATGTTGATGATGAATCTGGAGATATCAACCATGAATACTCCGATTTGAAAGAACGAGTGGGTAAATCAGATGAACGGAGTTTCTTTTAGGTCTAAGGATCAAAATTGGGGGCTTTAAATTTTAACGAAGAATGGGGTAAGAATCAGGCGAGTTTTGCGGATATAGGGGACACATTGAATATTGTACGGTTTGGAGCTATGACCTTGCACCGATTTGTTCTAGGTTTCTTGATTGATGGGTATGGAGGGTTTGAGAGAATAAATAGGAAAAGAGGAAAGAGGCGGCCGGTCAAAACATAAATGACTAGGGTTTTGGGGCGTCTCTGAGTTAAGTTTAGGGGATGGAACGGGAGCCGTTGGATCTTTTGTTCGATGGATCCGATTGTTTTGGTAACTAAGATTTTAGAAATAATTTAATGGGGAAAATCTATGGTCATTGGATTATTGTGATCTAACGGCAGAGATAAAACACGACAGGCCTTTTAGACATAACCAAAAATGGGATTAAAATATGATCCGTTGATGACATGGATCATCGGCTGAGATTATATGTATTTGTTCTGTGAGGGGATGGGATGAGTGACGTAGCAAGCTCTGATTGGTTTAAAGGAGTGGTATGGGTTGCCAAGGTGGATTGGAGGAATTGTTTGGACTGGTTCAATTTCGTTGGGCCTATGTATTGGGCTAGTTTTAATTTAAAAGGTGGCCAACTTGTGTTTAGTTAAAGAATTGTAATTATAGCGTTTTAACCCTTTTTGAAATTAATTTAAATAAACTTAATTATTTTCTAAAACGTAGTAAAAATTATAATTATAAAATATACCAATAATTATTGTTATTAACCATTGGTACAATACTTTGCCTTCTAAATTAATTATAAAGCATATGTGATGTATATAAAAAGTTATTTTTATAATATTAAAATAGTAAGTACGATATATTTTGTAATTATAATTGTTATACTAGATTTTTAATTTCAAAAACTACTGATACTTAATTAATTTTGTGAAAATAGGTATTATTAATTGAAAATATTTTCAAAACATTAATTGCAAATTATTAAGTATAAATAAATTAATTTTAAAAGGGAGGGTCAAAATTGGTCGTCAACATCTGCCCATCTTTGACCGGAGACGATAAAAAAGTTTTCGACCAAAGAAATTGAATCAAGGCCAATTTTGTACCGACTTTTAGGCATACATTGTAGGAATTGCATGCAGATTAAGGAAGATTATGAGTTGTAGGATTAGGAGTTAAGAAAGATTCTGGGAGGATTTTTTGGGGGTTGGGGCCGAATTCTGGCTTTGAATTGCTAACATACCTCGGGCATAACGAGGATCAGGCATCATGTAGTTCTGGAGTGGAAATTTGGGGAGGCGATGCTCGTGGGAATAGCCCTAGTATCGTATTATGATGATACTACGAGACTGAAGACGTGGTACCATGATAGCGTCTGAATTGCGGCCTAACTTGAAATATTTGAAGCATTAGAGTTTCGCTGATTGTTTTGAGTTTGATCTTGGATCCTTGGCCCGCTTATGAGTCTGTTGTCCCTCATAGCATTGTATCTTGGTTTGCTACTTGGAAGGAGTTCGACATTGCGATGTTTGTTCCTGCAAAGATGAAATACACACATACCTATGTATTGCAATGCAGGATATGTTAAGATGTGATGTAAATGATGCAGGAATGATAATGCCTGACTACCGGCTAGCTGTTATTTTGGATTGGGATGCTTGAATCTAACTCGGTTGTTAGTCGGACTACGTACCATTCCGCAGTTGTCGGAGCATTAAGTACTTTTGTGTTGAGAGTATCTCCGCGCGATGGGAGTAGGTTACTTGTAATGTATAATGTATCTCCGCTTGTTGGGAGAAGTTGCATTGAAATGTAAAGTATTTCCGCTTGATGGAAGTGGTTATACTGAAATGTAAAGTATCTCCGCATGATGGGAGTTTCTAACTTGAAAAAAATGTAATCATGCCTATAAGCTGCATGAGTAAAATGTCAAAACATTCGAAATAAAAAAAAGAGCATGCCCAAGAGGTACTCTTGACTGCAAAACTAAATTGCGGCCGTCGATTGGCAGAACGTTGGTGACGAGGTTTGTAGCTATCTATTTTGATCTCTGATGTGGCGGAATGGCGGTGCCGATCTCTCAAGTTGGCAAAGCGAACAATTTGCTATATAATGGGCTTCGATTGGCAAAGTCGAGGCTCGATTTGTACAGGGCGCTTCGATCGATTGAGCTGACGATTTGTTATATACAGGGCTTCAATTGGCGAAGCCAACAGCTCAATGTTGTACATGGTGCTCCGATTGATTGAGCTGACGATTTTTTATATATAGGGCTTCAATTGATGAAGCCAGTGGCTCGATTTTGTATAGGGTGCTCCAATTGATTGAGCAGGTGATTTTCTATACAATACACTCCAATTGGTGGGACTAGCGGCTTGCTATATGCAACATGCTTTGTTTAGCTGAGCAGACGATTTGCTATACACAATATGCTTCATCTCCGTCAGCGGCATGGTTCCAAGATATCTGGAAAGGATCTGAGAGTCAGTTTTTAGTTAAATAAGGAAAAATTTGAATAAAGAAAGAGGGGTGATATTTATGAGGAAGTGGCGGATCCTTCATTTTCCCCAGTGCATTCCAGCATTCCTTTATATCCTATTGGTCCTGGGTTAAAAGAAACATTCTTGGGGGAGGCGGGGTGTTGGCTTTGCCCCGGTCTTGATGAGGTTACGCCATGAAGTTCGGTAGGTGGAACGAATAATGATATCTTTAGAAAACATTTTGAAAATAATCTTTTGTTTTATGGCAAATGTCGTCGTTCCAGATTATGACATTTTTTGGAGGTCCTCAAACAGGAGTGTTGTTTATTGAAGACTCTGTTCTATTGATGTTTATCCTTCACGATGGTTCTGACGACGTGGCCTCATTCCACTACGATTGCATCCTAATATAATCTGATGGATTACAAAGGTTTTCCTAGGGTTATGACCGAACCCTTTCGGGTTGCCTACATATCCAAACCGAAATCAGGTCTGAACGTAGTTCTTAGGTAATGATGAAGAAAATATGATAAAGATAATCGATCCTGACTAAGGCAGCCTACGTATTCAAATAGAATTAGGCCAAAACGTATTTTGATTATAATAGATGCAAAAAGGTGAGAGTGAAAATGAGGTAGGCGAGTATGACGCAGACTGCCTACGTATCCAAATGGAATCATGCCAGAACATAGTTCAATTACAAAAGATGACTGAATCCGATGAGGACTTCCCACGCACTCCTTCCCAATGAATCAAGTTGTGGCATAGTTTCGGGTACATACAAAATGTTGTTTGGATTTCCTATTGCAAAAGAAGGGGAGAGAGAAAAACTGAACCCTACGTGGGTTGCTTACGTATCCCCCGTAGGAAGTCAGGCCGTGCGTAGTTATGTTACAACCAAAACCTAACTCTATTCTCTTCAAACGTGGTATCTCTTGATTGCGTCTGAGTTGATAGGCTTCGTACTGACTCTTCAGTCCATCTCTACCAAGGCTCATCCTGACAACACTCGATGGACCACGTAAGGACCTCGCCAATTTGGTGCAAACTTTCCTTTGGCTTCTTCTTGATACGGGAATATTTTCTTTAAAACAGACTATCCCGGTAAAAACTGGTGAGGCTTCACCCTTTTGTTGAATGTCGTAGCCGTTATTTTTGATACAGCTGACCATGGTATTCCGCGTCCATTCTCTTCTCATGGATGAGCACGAGATGCTCCTGCCTGACCCGTATCATTCTCCATCATCTAACCTAGCTTCTTGAATGACTCTTAAGGATAGTATCTTGACCTCTACGGGTATTACAGCTTCAGTAACGTATACCAACGTGTATGGCGTTGCCCTAATGGATGTCCTCATGGCGGTCCGATAACCCAGTAACGCGAAGGATAATTTCTCGTGCCATTGCCTATGATTGTCCACTATCTTTCGCAGAACCCTTTTGATGTTTTTGTTGGACGCTTCAACTGCTCCATTCATTTGCGGTTTGTATGTTGCAGAGTTGCGATGGACAATTCTTAATGTCTTGCAAATTACCCTCATGAGATCACTATTGAGGTTAGCTGTATTGTTGGTGATAATTGACTCTAAAATCATAAACCGGCAAACTATGTTATTGAGGACGAAATCTCCACTACTTTTTTTGTGACAACCTAGTACGTAGAAGCTTCGAACCATTTGGTAAAGTAATTAATTGCTAAGAAAATGAAATAGTGACCATTAGATGTAGCGGGATTTATAAGTCCAATCACGCCCATGCCCCAAGCAGCAAACGACCAAGGCGAACCCATTACATTCAGCTCATTAGGTGGAACCCGGATTAAATCCCCGGGATCTGACAATAATGACATTTTTGCACATAGAGGATATTATTTCTTTCTATGGTCATCCAAAAGTATACAGCTCTCAAATATCTCTTGGCTAAGGTGAAGCAATTCATGTGGGGTCCGCACATTCCTACATGTATTTCTTCTAGAAATATGGTTGCTTCGGCGGCATCTACACATCTTAACAGACCCAAGTCTAGGGTCCTCCTATATAGGACTTCCCCGTTGAGGAAAAAGTGATTTTCCAGCCTTCTGAGCGCTCGCTTCTGACTATTAGTAGCATTCTCCAGATACTCTCTTGTTTCATGGAAACATTTGATGTCGTAGTACCATGGTTTACCATCTGTCTCTTCGTCAATATGAAAATAGTACGCGTGTTGACATCTGATCTCTATCTCGATAGGGTCAATGTACTTCTTATCTGGATGATGAATCATTGATGATAAGGTTGCGAGAGCGTCGCAAACTTGTTCTATATCGTGGGAATATGCTTGAACTCGATCTTTGTGCTTGAATTCTTTGTTGTCCATTCTCCTTGAAATTTATGTATCAATAGATCAGAATCCCCTATGACGAAAAACGCTTTGATGTTGATGTCGACCGCCATCCTAATCCCGAGGATGCATGCTTTGTACTCGGCCATATTATTGGTGCAAGGGAACGTTATCTTTGATGATGCCGGTTTATGTTGTCCTGATTCCAATATTAGGACTGCCTCTATTCCTGCTCATTTGAAGTTTGTCACTCCATCGAAGAACATTCTCCACCCCGGGTATGGCTCTGCAATGTTTTCTCTAGTGGACAATACTTCTTCGTCTGGGAAGTATGTAGTGAGCGGCTCATAATCCTTCTCCACTAGATTCTTTGCAAGGTGGTCAACTACGGCTTGTCCTTTCATGGCCTTCTGTGTTATGCACAATGTAAGATTCGCTCGGAAGAATCTACCATTTGGCTAGTTTTCCTATAGGCATCAGCTTGTAAAAGATATACTTGAGTGGGTCGAGCGGGGATATTACATGTGTGGTGTATGTTGACATGTAATGGCTCAATTTATGGGCAATCCAAGTCAAGGCACAACAAGTGCTCTCTATCAAAGTGTATTTGGCCTCACATGGTGTAAACTTCTTGCTTAAAAATAGATAGCCTTCTCCTTTATTCCGGTCTCATCGTGTTGTTCCAACACGCATCCAAATGCATTATCCAAGACCGACTAGTATAACAACAGTGGCTTCCCAGGCTCGAGAGGAACCAACACGGGTGGATTTGACAAGTACTCCTTAATTCTATTGAAGGCTTTCTGATACTCTTTTGTCCATTTGTGGCGCATCTTTCTTCAGCAGCTTGAAGATAGGTTCACAAATTACTGTAGACCGGCTACAAAACGGTTGATGTAATTAAGCCTACCAAGGAAACTAATCACATCCTTCTTGCTCTTGGGCGGTGGCAACTTTTGAATGGCTTTGATCTTTGAAGGATCCATTTTTATCCTTTTTCTGCTCACGATGAAACCTAACAATTTTCCAACAGGGACTCCAAATGCGCACTTTGCAGGAGTCAACATCAAACTATACCTTTGCAACCGTTTGAAAAACTTCTTCAGATCGTCCAAACTTTCTGAACTCTTTCGAGACTTGATGATGATGTCATCCATATATACCTCGATCTCTTTGTGATCAGGTCGTGAAAGAGGGTTTTCATGGCCCTCATGTATGTAGAACCAACATTTTTGAGGCTGAATGACATGTCTCTGTAGTAGTCAACTCCCAAGACGTAGTGAACGTCTAGGTCTTCTTCATGCATCAGGATGTGATGGTACCTAGCGAAACAATCCATGGATGAATACAACTCATACTTTGTGTAGCTGTCAATGAGGATATGAATGTTCGGTAAAGCGAAATCGTCCTTCGAGCTGGCCTTATTATGATCTTGATAATCCATATATATCTTGATCTTCCCATCCTTCTTTGGTACCGGGACAATATTTGCCAACCATGTGGGATAATTAATAACCCTCACTACGTTCGCCTCTATTTGCTTGGTTACTTCTTCTTTTATCCTCAAGCTCAAGCATGGTTTGAACTTTCTGGTTTTTTGTTTGATTGGCGGTCTAGCGGGATAGGCAATCAATGCGAAACAATGTCAGTGCTTAACCCAAGGCATGTCATCATACGACCATGCGAACACATCAATGTACTGTCGGAGGAGCTCGACCAATTCTTCTTCTGCTCTACTTTCAGATGGATGCTGGTTTGGGTTTCTTTCACGTCTTCTTCGTTTCCCAAGTTGATTACTTCTGTCTCTTCAAGGTTAGGCTTTTTCTGTCTTTCAAGTTGTTCGATCTCTTGTGGGAGATTATCTGGCATCAAGCTTTCTTCGTATTCTTCGTAATTTGGATTGCACGTTACATGTCATAATCGTGGAATTCAGGTTTTTATCATTTTGATTGCTGAAAAAAGAAACACTAAGTATAAATGAAGCAATAAATAAGTTTGCAATAATATTAACAAAGCATTTCTTTTTATTTCATTAAAACAGGAACGTCTGAGCGTACAAACAGGAGAATGACAAAAAAGTACAGACACGGTTCAAGCCTAAATTGACCGTGCGCTCTTTTCATAAGTTTTAAAATTCCATACTACCAAGACTTCCGGCGAACCAAAGACGGGCTGGCAGTCCAATTCTGCAAGTCCTCTCCTGGTTCGGCACTCCGAATGGTCGGTGTCTTGATACCAACTTTATCACAACATTTCTCGATCATGGTCACGAACAGCCTTCCCATTCCATCGACGATGTCTTCCTCTAGTGTTGAGCTCTGACCCGTACTTGAAGCACGCTCTGGCCCAAATTCATTCTTCTGGAAGCTACCGGTACAAGTTTTCCCAGTCAAAGGCTGATACCCTATGTCGGCTCTACGTTTCAGCCCGCTTGACTCAATCGGCTCTGTTATCCTATTTGAATGGGATCCCAGCCCGGTCCCAAATCTGTGTCTGTACTTCATCATTTCTCTCATGGACATCTTTGATCTGTATGGTGACTGCATTCCCAGATTTTCCTCGGTCTCTTCTATTTTCGTGGTTTGCATGATCTCAACCGCATGGAAGCGGCCTCGTCTAATCCCTCTATGAATGGAACTAAACGTTTCAGATAAGTGGACTGGCTCCATTCGCCATGGATTACAATCTCTTGACAACCCCACTCGAATTTCATGCACTGGTGCAGGGCAGACGCGACTCGCTCTGCCATGAGTATTCAAGGTCTTCCTAGCAACAGGTTGTATAGAGATGAAATATCCATCACTTGGGATAGTATAAGAAACTTAACTGGTCCAATTTTCAAAGCCAAGTAGATCTCTCCTATGACGTCCTTTTGTGACCCGTCGAAAGCTCTTACACTCAGATGACTTTCTTTTACTTCTTTCAAATGGATACGCAACTCTCATAGGGTAGAGAGCGGGAAAATATTGACTCCCGATCCTGCATCAACAAATACTCGGGACACCACCTTATCTCCATATATGACATTGATGTGAAAGCTTTATTGTGACCCACGCCCTCTATAGGAAGTTCATCTCTTCAGCAAGTGATCATATTTGCTTCAACCATCATCCCGATGGAAACTGTCAATGCCTCACTGGTGGCGTGGCTCGGCATGCTCACCCCACTTAACACTTTCAGCAGTTCGTCTTACAGAACTCATTAGCAGATCCATGATTGATATTTGCGCTGGGGTTTTCTTAAATTATTCCTCCACGGAGTATTCTTTAGTTGACATCCCCTTCTAAAATCCTATAGCCTTCACATCTTTTATATTCCTTCTTTGAATCTGTTCTCTTCCTAATTCCCTCGTTTTACATCCTCAGGAGTATAACACCTCCCCGACCTGGTAATTGCATGAGCCGCTACAGAATCCGTCATCTTGGCTTTCTATTTCTGTTGATATGTCCATAGGACTGTCTTTTATTCCTAATCCTCTTCATCCCTGATATTAGCGGTGGATTGTTGTTGGTAAGACTAAACCATCACTGTAGGTTTTAACTTTACTGTGATCATTGGAGTCCTTCTAGGTAGGACCCTGGCAGCCTCGGCGTTCCCTATTATGACGATAGTTCCTTTCAAGTCATACTCTTCATCCAAGGTGATCATATTAGCTCCTTGATTCCGGTGATTTGGCAGCGGGTTGCGGTTCCTATTGGGCAGAGCTGGGGTACACTGAATGGCTCTATTTTTGATCAGTGACTCAGTTTTATTTTTTCAGTTTGAAGCAATCCTCGGTATCAGGCCCCTGTACGTTTGAGCGGTAGACGCACCATTTGGTTGCATCAAAGTATTTTAAAAGATACTCAGGGACCCTTCCTTATATCGAATGTATCAAACATGCTCTGATCCGTCTTTTAAACAATTGAACTAAAGGTTTAGCAATCGAGATAGTTTCTCGGACCTCTCTCTTCAGTGTTTGGGCGAGGTCGGGGTGCATATGTGGGTTGGTTTAGATGAGTGGTAGTTTGCACTGGAGCGTATTGTCATGGTAGGTTTTGGATTTTTATGGGCGTTGAGGTGGGTTATATTGAGGTTGGGGATTGTAGTATGGTTGTGTGTTGTATACTGGAGCATAAGTAGGTGGATGCGGGGAATGCGTTTTGGGGAGTAAGATGTGTTTCCATGGTGTGGATTGGACTAGTAGTAGGGAGTGATTGCCGATGCCTCTTTCTTTTTCTTTTTTCCGCTGCCTATTGATCCTGATTATATTGCTTTGCTAGCTGCTTGCACTGCGGCCATAGATTGTACCTTGCCGGACTGTATACCTTCCTTTAAAAAGTCTCCCTTTTTGACAAGTTCAGGGAATTTTGCCCCATCATGCCCATCATTTTCTCAAAGTAGATCCCTTTCTGAGCCCTAATGAAATACTTAGTCAACTCACTGTCGTCTAACGTGGTTGTGCTCTGGCGGCCTTTGACCTCCATCGATGTGCATATTCATGGAAGGATTCAGACGATTTCTTCTGCAAGTTTACCAGTGCAAACCTACCGGGGGGTTATTTCTCTGTTGAACTGGAAGATATTCATGAAGTCTTCTACCATATCCTGCCACTCACTCCAATTTTGAGGATCTTGGCAAGTGTATCAAGTAAGTGCTTCCCCTGTCAAACTCCTTATGAGCAACATCATCACTAACTTCTCATCTCTTCCTACTCCAACTACCTTATTACAGTAGGCTCTCAAGTGTGCATGGGGATCTCCTGTCCCATCAAAGATATCAAACTTTAGAGGATTGTACCCTACCGGCATGTCCACATCAGGGTGGATACACAGATCTTCATAGTCTAGAATTTCGCTCCCTCGAGCGACCCGAAGGTTCTTTATTTGTTTTCTCAATGCTCGTAATTGCTCGGACACCGATTCATTTTCCTTATACTTAGCTTCCCTATCTATTTTGGCATAATTATTGACTTTAAAAGACATCCTGACCGTGACAGGCACTGTGAAGGTGGATTCTGAAACGGCATATATGGGAGGACCATATCGCTCAAGGGCGGCGGTATGTGCCGCGGGTATGTGCTTGTTTTGGCTACTGGTAAAGGTGACTCCGTCACATGGAGGGGTATGAACTATGTTGGTGGATATTGGGTGGTTTTGCAGTGTTTGAACGTAATTTGGTACGTAAGGGGTATGTATGGGAGGGTTTGGTGGGTTTGTAGGGGTCACTTGAGGTATAATCTGGGTGGTAGGGATTGAAGTCGGGGTGTTGTTTGGTTGACGAGTAGTGGGAGGAAAGTGGTCGGGGATTGAATCTAGAGAAGGAAAACGGGGTGGTTGTGGGAGCGTTGTCACGACCAGATGTGCCAATTCCTGAATGTGTTGTGCTTCCTCCCTCAGTGATTCCATCTCTTGGGCCATCCTGGCCACATGTTCGTCATTCCTCATATGATTCTTCTCTCCCGATCGCCCCGGGTTATCAGCTATTACCAAAGCACTTTCAGTTGGGTTATATGTTGCATACATCATGCCTTTCAATCTTATGTTGTATTGTGGTTCCGCCAGTTTTGGGTTGACACAAAAAAACTTTCTTTGGGGAATAAAGTCATATAAGAAAAGAAAAGAAAAAGAATAGAAGTTAATTTCAGTATTTTCACAAGTAATAGGAACACAGAGTGGTTAGTTCACATATTAAGGCAAGCATGTTTTTCCTAAAATTCGAGGGACCTCTCTCTGCCGGAGGCAGGCCTAGTCGCGAATATTTGACAAATAATTAGATTTGACACATTCAGATCCGTAGCAAATTTTGGTTTTCACTGATAGTATTTGGATTCTAATAGGCGGGAGCAGAGGTTACATCGTTGTTTCCAACATTCATAGAATTATATGGGCTCCTACAAACATTCCCTGAGGGAAATGAGAAAATTCGGGATATAGATACAAAGTGGGGAAAAGGGTTGAAATCAACCAACTTCTAGTAACCATCCCTGGAATCATTCCCCATCTCTTCTTCTTCTTCCGGGTCTTCTTCAAATTCTTCTTCATCATCATTGAACTCAGGTTCTTCCTCTGGATCCTCCTCCAGCTCTTTCTTAGACTCAATCTGGATACTCAACTACTTGTTCATCATCCTCGGCAGGTGGCAACATGTGATCAATCGACCTTGAGACCACTTGGCGGTGCATGGAGGTAGTCACGAGGTAGTGTGGCAAGATCTCATGATAATTTGCAAAGCCTCCACTTCATCCTCCAGCAAGGCTCTTCCTTCCCTGATTGGTCGGGCTAGCTCGTCTTCTTCATTGATCCAGACATAATATTCTATAGTGCACCACGAATTTTGACCCAGCGGCATTGTAACTAGATCATTCCACTCCTCCTGAAGCCTCATTATCCTTGGTATTGGGATCTTCCTATTGTATTCATCTTCATACAGTGTCGTCCTTGTCTAGAGAGGTACATCCTGAATCAACCTGAACTTCCTGAGAACTCGTACGGGTGAGTATAGATGGATGGCCTCAAGTCCTATCAGCTCTATAAAATACTTCTGGGATGTCCTTAGGATTGCCCTTCCGCCCAACCATGACAACTTCCAGTTGATCCATTCTCCGCATAAGTTGGTCAGTATCTCTCTCCACTCTTTCTGTCCGTGCGGGGATATCCAATGCCTCATTCTCTCGTTGTGACTTCAAATCATGTTGCTAACACCCACAAAGTAGTCAATTGTGTCCTAGATTTGAACCAATAGGATTCAACCTTTGAAGAAATCATATCCCCAAAAGCATGCGGACAAGGCTCTGAGAATCTCTTCTAACACCATGGGTACCAAAATGGCTTGGAGGTTGCCTCGCAATGTTGCCAATACCACGGGCAGAAAGTTGATATTGATCTGTCCTCTTCTTTGTGGGAAAACCAGCAGTCCCAGTAGCGCCAAAGAGAAGGTTATGGGTCGGAGACTTTCCCACGTTGGTTGATCACACTAAAATTCTCCTAAGAACCATTCATAGCTTTCACAGTGTCCGAACCTGTCGCACAATTGGTCTAGGATTACCCATCCATCTTAAATGTTTCTTAAACCCCGATTGTTTGCTAGACCCAAATCATTAAGAAACCTGTAGCCGGGCATGGTGACTGGTAGTATCGGTTTCCTCCCTATAAATGGCAGCTCCGTGAGACTGGTGACTTCTTCCAACGTTGGCACCAACTCACAATTAGCAAAGTTGAACACTACTTTGGCCAGGTCATAGAACTCTATCAGCAGGCAAGTAAGCACCATGTCAGCTCGGATGTTTAGCAAGGCAGTCAGTGCTCCTAGGTCTGCCCTGATTTTGACTCTATTTTCTAGGCGGATATTCTTCCACCATTTCTTCAACTTGTGTGGTGCTTACATCGCCAAATTGATCTCGGGTAGGGGTGGGCATATATCGGGTAAAACCGATAACCTGAACCGTTAATTATTTATTGGGTTATCGGTATTGGGTTATTGGGTAACGGTTCGATAACGGATTAAAAAAAATTATTGGGTTATCGGTTCAGGCTCGGTTTGGCAATTCTGTTATTAGGTAAAATCGATAACCCAATAAGGATTAACGAATTTACTACTTTAACCTTAAATATATACATACTAGGGTTTCATAGTTCACTCTTTTATTTCCCTATTCTTTCTTCGCCTCACCAGTTAGCCCGTCAGGACTCAAGCGTCAGCCGCATTCTATTAGTGTCCAAAGTTCAGAAATCAAATTATTCATTCGCATCTTCACTTCACTCTTAAATTGCATTTCTCAGTCGCATTCTTCAGCTTCATCTTGATTCTTCGTGTAAGTTTTTAGTTGCTTCATCATCATTTTCGGTTGCCTACCTTGTCGATAAGAAGCATCTTTACGAATTTTTTTGGAATCTAGTTCTACATGTTCTTTTTGAATTCTCTGGTATATGTTTGTGTGAATGGTTCTGGATCTAGTCCAGTTAAATTATTCAGTATTTTTAATTTTCAATTCTTTTACAAAACAAGAAAAAGAAACGAAAGAATTTAAGGAAATATAAACAAGAAGCGAGAAGGAAAGAAATTAATACTTTCTTGGTTTGATGAAAATAAATATGTAAGGAAATGGGCATTTATGAGATTTCCTTTATTTAATCACTCTTCATTTTGTTACTCCTAAAGATCCAAATTTTTTCTAAGTTCCTATAATATTGTAGAAAAGGTAAAGAAACCATAATAAACTATAAGTCGATAATTAGAAGTAGCAAACACATAAAGAACAGTTTTGATTAATGGTCAGTGGCTCGCTCGTAGTCGTGAACTTGGAAAACAAACTTGGAACTCTGTGATGTCTACTCGGTTTAAGAATGAAATCACAGAGAAAGTAGAATCAGCTTTAAGAATTTAAACTCGGTGCTCAAACTTTTATGTGTTTCATTTTAAGATTTTGTTGCCTCACTACTTGATTTCTTTTAAATTCAAACTCACAGTGACACAAACACATGGCTGAAAATATCATGATTGATAAGGTGATTGGTGAAAGTGGAGCTTCTAATTCAAATAATTGAACTGTTACTTTGGATTGTTTGTAGTGTTGAACTGTTAGTTGAAGTGTTGAACTATTAGTGTTGAACTCTGTTCTATTGTTGCAGATTTAGTTCTATTGTTCTATTGTTAGCAGAACTATTAGTTCTATTGTTTCTATTGTTGCATCTTTTGTTAATTGTTTGCAGAATTTTTTTTAGAACTGAGAACTATTCTATTTGCAGAACTGTTCTTAATTTTTTTCAGAACTGTTTTATATAATTGTTCTATTTGTGGAACTGTTCTCACTTCTCAATTACAAAAAAAACTATTTTATAAAACTGTTTTAGCAAAACAGTTTTATACCGATATTGCAAAACTATTTTAGTTCGGTATATTGCAAAACAATTTTAGCTCGGTACATTGAAAAACAATTTTATGCATTGCGAAACTGTTATAGTTGTTTTATCTTATCCGGTAAACCGATAATCGAACCGATAATGATCGATAAGCGATTAATCGATAACCAATATCTTATTGGTTTATCATATTTGTAAACCGATAACTGATAGGCAAAACCGATAATATTCATAACCGAACTGTACCGACCGGTGACCTTCCCCTAATCTTGGGGATGTTTTGGTTGATTTTCATTTCTGAAGAGAAAGGGGTTTGATAAGTGTTTGCTTCGAATCTCAAGTGTCTAGTCATGATTGGTTCATCTTTCCACTAAAGTTATGTCGTTGGGTGCATGACCCGTTGACATTTGGGTGGCTTTCCAAATTGTGTGTCGATGCGAAGGACCGACTCACCTAAGGTTTATGCAATATGACCTATTTTTGCTAGAGTAGAGTGTTTCCTAATTTTGAATTTGACCGAATACTACGAGAAGTTATGTCAGTTGACCTGACAAAGCCATTCTCTAAAACTAAAAAATTTTGAAAGAAGGTTCGAAGGGGTGTAAAAGACAACACTCGCGTGCCATTGTGTGTGATAGTGTACGGCCAAGACTTGATACGAAAGAGTGTGATGACTGTTGATACTCAATTTTTCCCTATATATTTTTAATATACATAAATACTTTCAAAATAGCATATATAAGCATGCACAAGGTCTTTATAATTTTTCTATAATTTTGAAGGTTTTAAATTGATTTATTTCTTCTTTTTTATTTATAAAATTTCAAATAATTATCCTTCAAATTATTGTTGTGATAATTTAATCATCTAAATCCTATATTTATGCCAAATATTGCTTTTTTTTAACAAATCCACTAGGCAGGTGCCTAGGGCTAGTTTTATTAATATTAAAAAAGAAAAAAGAACCACATAGGAAGAGTACAAATAAGGGGGACAATAGACCAGTAGTGTTGCCTCTATGCCTCGGCTATATAATTACTCATTTACGCCTCACATTGCCCTTATGGCAGCCTCATGTAGAGGAGTCATGGGATAGCTGCCGGCAAAGTCTCACGAGGGCATATAATCTCATAGCCATTTGGATATTTTTTTCAAAGGCATAGGACTAGAGCAATATAAACTGGGCTAAACCTTACCTTACTAATCCTATTGAGGCAAATAAAAAGCCTCACCTACTAACAAGCATGTAAAAAGAAGGAACTAGCTAGAACTAGATATTCTATGATCATCACAGAGTTTATAACATACTTTGTGATGATATTACATAGAACTATGCTAATGTGATGGTAGAATAATAATATGTAGAAATAATAGTAAAGTTCTCTCTTCTCTAGTGTTGTGAAATCTTCAATTTGTATCTGTTTGTCTTCATCCTCTACCTTCTTTAAAATGTCTTCAAACTTCATGCTTTCTTCTTTGAACGATTGGACTTTGTGGATGTAGTTTGGGTGGCTTGCTTTTGTTTGGCAACTCTCATTGGAAGTCTCCTTACGTTTGCATCTTCATTCACCCTGCCGTCCCAACTCTTATCCCTTGTACGAGATTTTTTACCTTTTCCGCTATGCATTGGTGATAAACCACCTTTTCTTGCTGCCCCTGCCCGGCATTGATTTATAATATCAACTTCCTCACCCTCTACATATATATCTCTGCCCACATTCACCGGATTTGGCATGTATTGGTCGAACTCTTGTGTCACCATAGTATTTCCCTCTTGCATTTTAGCCACTGCTGCCTTGTGTTGTTGTTGTTCTAGATTTTGCAATTTGTTCCTGCTTCTACTCATACGACCAGTGCTGCTAGCAATAGTATGTATAGAATTTACAGGATTTGCACTTACCATTGCCTCTAATAGCTTTCTTTCCTCTCCAGATATTGTTGGGTTGGTTGTTACAATCTGCTGCTGCCTAGATGTTAATATTGCTGCTGCCATTTGATCAGCAGTAGGAGTACCAGATGAGTTGGTTGGACTACTTTGTTGCTGCTGCACAACGAGTCTATGTGTTATTGCAAATTGATTTATATTACCTCCTGGGGAAGCCTGCTTGGAAGATGTTGCTGCATCATGCACCAAACTTCCAGCTACTGCATTTTTAATAGCAGCAGTTGGAGAGTTTTTGGGAATGAAAGTAGGAGCATTGAGATTCAGTTTGCTCTTTGAAGTTGCAGCTGGTGCTCCATCAGATTTTGGTCTTGCTAATGAGACCAATTCTTCACCTGCACTCTCCTGATCATCCTCCCTGTCTGCCTCTTCCGTTGAGTACCCAGCAAAGCCATCTCCCCAATCTTCTTCATCATCCTCCTCACGTTGATCACGCCAAATCTTAGAGTTGATAGTCATTTCCCTCACCTTAGCTTGTATAACCTCGTTGTTATTTCCAGTACAAAGCATTAGCTGCCCAGATTCCCCAAACGACTCCACTGATTGAGAAGGGACATCAAATACGAAAGTGTTCAATGTTACCAAAGGTTGTTTAACCAAAGTAGAGTTCATCATCATTTCATTCTAGGCATTTTTGATGATTTGTTCAACATGAGGATTGGAAAAATGCAACACAGGTGCATTGGAACTATGATCTTGGTTGTCCGTTAGTTCGGCCCCCAAATTGTTCATTGAGTCTTTTCGCCGAACACCAGAATTTTTAGCCAATTCGACACTGCCTTGCCCTCCTTGTTCATTGCTGGGTATTGGAACTAATTCTTTGGACATCATATTATCATTTAAACCTGTAGCTTCAACTTCAAGATCCCCATCATCAGCAAGAACCTCGTATGAATTTGGGCTGGTCACAAAGTTTGAAGCGTTTGGTCGAACACTTTCTGATTTTTGACTGTGTAACACCACTTGTTTCGTAGGTGATTTTCTTGCTGCAATCACGTTCCAAACCCCCTCTTTTGTGTTTGTATTATTTCCCTTACCTTCACTAACTGATTTACTAGTGTTAACTTCCATATCTACACCATTTTGCCCAGTCTTTTTAATGCCTAAAGTCTGGTCCTTAGCAGCCTGTTGAACCAGAGTCCCTTGCTCGCTTTCAGCTAACCTATTTGATAGATTAGCCTCTACATTGTTGGCCTTAACGCCTGAAGACACTCTTCGATCAAATGCTGCATTATTATCCTTAACAGGTGCATAATCTCGATCAATAGCAACCTTTAGGCTTGCAGCAGTTGACACTCCAGTGATCACTAGTGCTGCACTTTGCCCAGGTATTTTACTGCCTACCATATGGACCTCACCTTCAGTTACAATATGTGGAGCCTTAGCATCTGAATTCTGTCCCATATCACCTCTATCACCACTTGCCTTAAATTGCACAGACTCACCATCTCGATCAATAGCTTCTATTAAATTTGCAGCAGTTGACACAACAGTTGCATCATAAGAAGAATGCAACTTATCATAAGCTTGAACCACTGGATTTACAACGTCAAAAATTCTTGCCAAAGCTTGTCTAGAAGGAACATCACGAGAAGGTTTAGAGGGACCCTTATCGACCATTGAAGCCCTAGCAACTCCTTCACGATCATGACCTGCATTAGCCATATCAATTTGAACTTCATCAAGTTACAATACCTGCTGCTGCCCAGAAATATGATTTTGCCCTGCATCCGCAGTACCAGCCTTTTCAGTTGCAATAACAACAGCTGACTGCGAAACCTACTGTTCAGCACCATGACCTTTTGCTACTTAAATATCCAGTTGTCTTCCTCCATTTGATTGCACACCAAAATTTTAAACTTCTTTTGAGATTAAATTTCCCTGCTGCTCGATATTACCAGTTTGTTTTCTTCCATCAATTTGCAAAACCTGCTGCACAACAGAGTTGTTTTTTTCTACTTCATCTCTTAATTGCACTCCCCTTTTTGCATTGAGATATTCCCTAGCATCACCTTGCAATTTGTCCAAACTGCCCAGTCCTTCTCTTTCATCCACAACAACATCTTCCTTATTTTTCTCGATTCTCCAATGGCATGATCTTTCATCATGCCCTTGATGCTTACAACAGGTACAATATTTAGGAAGATTATAATAAACTATCTCCTA
The DNA here is from genome assembly GCF_001879085.1 of Nicotiana attenuata. Taxonomy (NCBI): domain Eukaryota; kingdom Viridiplantae; phylum Streptophyta; class Magnoliopsida; order Solanales; family Solanaceae; genus Nicotiana; species Nicotiana attenuata. The sequence goes on along the minus strand of NC_032000.1, from coordinate 29,553,502 downwards.
ATAATGCTCAACAACTTTCCCAGAATTCCTATCCACAATATGAATCTTAATTCTCTTAGGATGCTTGTCCAGAAGATCGAGCAATACCTTAACCCTTGCCGTACTTGGTCGCGTTTGATCTTGCAGCTGAAGCAATGGACATTAACGACCTTTTTTCAAAGAAATTTGCAGGCAATTCAAGTAAAGAAATCCATACGATAGCCCTCGATGTTTCTTCACACGGATTAAAGCCTATTGTCCATGGGAATGTTCTAAAAGAGAACTCATCACCCTTCGCCTTAACGTAACCAGTCGATCTTGACAGAGCTTGAACAAAATCTTCAAATAAATCAAACCTGACCAGAATATGTCTAAATTCTAGCTGTCCAACGTTACAGTTTCCTTTAACATCAAACTGTTTTGGAATAATTTGCTTCAGTTCGTGTAACTCTGGTTTGCCATAAGAAAACTTGAGGATAACGGCTTGGTGAAATCCTTCTTCCATTGTGAAAGCATTCACCTCTTCAATGGTGAATTCCACAGTAGGTTCACCATGTTCAAACGTTACTGGACATAGCTCCAACTTTGACGATTTTACGGCAGATTGTTTTCCTTGTAGCTGCAATGCATATGAATGTTTTGTATTGTGATTTGGATGTTGTTCTTTACAGACTTGAATGGACTCTCCCACATCTTGGAGCTGGGGAGAGACGACAGCAGCCATGGCTGCCCTAGTTTTCCATGAACGTCTAAAGAAAGAAAGTAGAGAGAAGAGAGAGCGGGTTTTATCTTTATGGGTTTAGAGTTTATGTACGCACACATTGGTTGCCAAATATTTCAATTTTTGTGCATTTTTTATAATTGAATTTATATTTTTAAATCCAATTTGCATATAATTGCAATATAACCCTTATTAATGTACAATTACGTTTTATATGCATAAAATGATCTTCTATATTTTTTAAATGTTAAATATCTATTTCAAACATTTTTAGTACATGAAATTATTTTTTTAGAAATCATTTATCATTTAATATAAATTGCATAGGGTTAAATTGGCTATTTAAAACTTAGCCAAGTCATATTTCAATAATAGCCTCAATTAAACCCAATACCCCAGCCCAATTTCGGATTAAAATACCCGACCCAGGCCCTAATTACACCTACCCGACCCAAGGCCCCATCAGATCCTGGCCGTTGATCTAAAAGATCAACAGCCTTTTGTTGGTTCTTTCATTTTTTAATTCTAAACAACCCCTAACCCTAATCATTTTACATATACCGCCGCCCTAAAATTCCCTCTACTCTCAGTACACTCTCAACCCGAGCCTAGCCCTTCAACCGCCGACCTCCCATCTCCGGTCATCTCCGGTGACCTCTCATCGTCTCCTAAGCCTCCAATGGCCTCTCGCATGCCATGCTTGCCTTCTCTAAGGTCTTCAAGGGTCCAGGGCCATGCCGACTTGCATCTAGGGTTCATCACCTGTCTGTTCTTGGCTACTCTAGTGTGATTTAAAGCAAAATCGTGCTATATTTGTTACGATCCTTAGGATTCTAGACAAGTTCCTTCATCTCTATATGGGTTTCTTTTGAAACCGTAATATCCTTTCTATACCTCCTAGATCTGTACAGATTTAGGACGATTTGAGTTTGTTTCTTTAATGTTTTAGATTGTCCTTGAGATTCTTTACAAGAATCGTTGATTTTAAGTGTTTTTCACCTTCTTCTAAAAATAGGGTTTCGGAACTTCTTTTTAAAACCTTGTTTAACTGATTCTTTGTGTTTAAACTTCTACTTCTTGCATGTTTTGACTGATTCTATGATTTTGCTACATCTTCAACTCGTCTATGTTGAAAGCCCTAATTTTTCTAGGTTTTTTCATTTGGTTCTATGTATCAGCATGACTTGCCGGTTCTCGTTTGAGTTTCTATGACTATTTTGCCTCGAATATGTTTCCACTGAGTTTCTTAGCCTAACTTACATCAACTCTGTGTGCTTGTGTTCATCTTGACTGTTTAAGACTTGCCTCTTTCTATCAGTGTTGTTCAATATTCATGTTTGCTAGAGTTATGTGTCGGTCTCTGGTTATTCTTGACTTACTCTATTTATATGCTAAAACATTGACACTCATGATTCTTTCTTTGATTGATTCTGAGTTCCCTGTTTCTTGGCTTCATTTGAAAACTTTCCTTTAGACCTTCGATTCTCCCTGTTTAAACTTGGCTTATTTGTTTATTCATGGAAACCTATGTTATTCTCCTTAATTCAGTATTATTTTGAGTCCTTGATTCACTGATTTGCTATATGCTGATTCTCGATTATTTCCATATTCTGCAACCTTATTTAGTTTTCTTACCTTATTTGGGTTAACCGTGTTATTTGTTGATTCTTTAATAACTGTTTTCTTAATTAAACCTTTGTGTATTTACCCCCTAATTGTCTATTTTATACCTAATGCCTTACTTGATTTCTTTCATTAAACATTTTATGCCCATTACCGTTGGTTAATTGCCCCTTAATTAAGGGAGTACTTGCATTGATTTGATTCTAATTAGTACATGGTTCTATAATTATTGCTGAACTTTGATTCTTGGCTTATTTTCTACCTATTTTCAAACTATAAGTACCCTGCTCTTTCACTAACACAAGACACGAACACATTGGTTCAAAAAACTCTCTCTTGCACAAAACACTCTTCTGCTCTCTTTCTCTGGTTACTTGCTATGGTTCTAAGTCAGTCGGCTGCAAGCCAAGGCTGAATACTCTGCTCTCTTGCTCCTCACTTTGTGTTTACTACCTTCTATACTGGTATGTCCTGACTTCAATTCAAGGTTTCCAAAAAAACATGTTTCTTTTATTACTTCAATTCATCATGTTTCTAGTTTGTTTTCACTTATGGTTTTGTTGTTCAACTTGCTACTAATATGCTAGCTTCATCGCTTTATCAGCATGTTTCTGAATGTGTCCCCTCCCTTAGACTTAGCATGTTCATGAAGTGTTGTCCCCTTTCTAGTATACCCCAATGTGGCTCTTCCTTATTTATGTTCCTCTGATTTCTAGCATGAACCTTTTCTGTGCAAAGTAGTTGGCTATCCTTAAGTTACTTGACTTTGTGTTAATCCTGAAGTTCCTTAACCCCTTAGCATATTGCTGATTCTGTACTTAAGCGCTCCTGCAACTATGTGTTCACCTATGTGACCTATGTGTCCCAAATCCCATTACCTTGTTTGTGGTTGTTGAATCTGCCTTGGTTCTATGTTCCTTGATTATGTATGAACCTGTTTTGGGTACTGTGTTTGGACTGTTGCTTGTTACACTACTCTCTTTTCAAAACTGTCTTTGTTGTTTTTACAAAACTATTTCAATTATGTCTCTTTTACACTGCTTTCATGCTAAAACTTTTCAAAACTATGTCAAGCACTCTCACTCTACTCTTAGTGCCTTAATTTCTGCCCCTCCAATGTGTGACTTCTTAGGGATCCCTATGGGATCTCTCTGAACTCTGATGCATTGGAGCTGGCTCTTCCACACTGCACCTACTCAGTTATGGTTGTGAAATCTGGGTGTGAGCACTGCCCGGGATCCATTGAGGTCCTTAGGGAACTCTGACACACTCGGATACCAGAAAGGCTATGAAACAATCTTGGCATTTGAGGTTCTGGAAATCTTGGCCTGTTTTCAGGCTTCCTATAGTGTAGCTTCTTATTTTTCTTTATCTATGTAATTCATTTCAATTTTGGTTTGTAATATTCTTTGTAAACGAATATTGGGGTTGGCCAGCTAAAAGGGGAGGGTAGTTATATATGTTATCAATATCAATGGGTAGAAACCATGCCTTAGGTTTACATTTCCTATACGCGCATTAGAATCCATATCTAGGACCAACACATTCAAAGCATGTCATGCATTAGATAGCATGTTTTAGGTTTACTGCTTCAGCATCTCATTTGGCCTTATTTATCACTTAGAAACCCTGATTCTAGGCTATATAACAGCATTAACACAAAACTGTTACTCCTACGCATCTAGAAATCATGCTTAATAATGTTGTAACTCTCTGTGCATTCAGAAATCATGCTCTAGGAATTCATCATATCTTGAAATCATTCTGCATTTTATATGTACATGTTAGATACCCTGTTTTAGGATCTCATCCATACTCGCTCAGTCACACCTATTTAAACTACTGATGCATGAAAAAGGACATAAAATAGTCTCATGCTAATTATCCTGTTTAAGTAAAACTGGTCATAATCCATGTATATATTTGCAACACTTAGAATAGCATGCTTTAGGTAAAAGAACTTTTAAATTGTTTTTATAAACCTGGTAACTGTTGTACGATATCCTATGCTAAGGCAAGCCTTAGGTAATCAACTCTTATAAAATTGGGAGCTGCCTATTTGTTAATAGGCTTAAAATTAGTAGGCAAACTGATTACGACCCCTGCTTCTGAGCTCATAAAATAAATTTGCATGTCTCTTGTGTTCTAATACTCACCTAGACATCATGTCTTAGGATCCCGTTTAACAATACTGCCCTTGTTTGTGTTTGACTCGTGTTGTTTACATGCATTATCTGCGGAGGTAAATCTGAGCCTTTTATTTGCTCCTTCCAACTTTTATTTGCTAAGGTCTTGTGTGTTCTTGCTTGTCGCCTTAGTATTTTCTCCTTTAAACCTTAGGGGTTTGTCTAGAACTGCCTATAGGTAGAGGTCCTAATTCCTCCAGGACCAATAGAAAGGGACGGGTAACAGCACGCATAGAGATCGCCAAACAACACTCGCTTAAATAACCTCTAGGGGGTGGGAATGGGTAGATATGGATATGACGACCACGCGTTAATGTCACGTGTAGCCCCTCATCGAGGAGTGTTTACCGGGCATTGCGTGGGGTGATCCTGTAGACTAACCAACCTAGGACCCCTCCTTCCCAAATTCCCTTTGTCTAAAGCTTTACTCTTTTATATGTACACAACTTGCTCAAAGCCTCTGTCTTATTACTTGAGTCATATAATGTCCAGCATGCTTTATTTGCAATCATGTGTTTCAACTATTTATTTGTTAAGGACTAATTCATAAGTACAAGTTCGGCCGGGACCCACCGTTGTGGACCGCGAGGGGTGCCTAACACTTTCCTCTCAAGGTTTTTTCGAGCCCTTACCCTAAATCTCTGGTAATGCAAACTAGTCTAAGAGTTAATCGCTCTAGGGGCCCTAACACACCATAATCCGTTAGGTGGCGACTCTTCAAATACCCAATTCCTAAAAGGAAATGAGTCGATTGCACCATGAAATATCGAAACCCGAACGTTCTCCGCGAGGAGGAAAAAAGGGGGCGCGACAGCATGGCGACTCCGCTGGGGATGTTATTTAGGCTCTTACCATAACGAACTTATTCTTATAAATTAGTCCAAGCATGCTTTATCCCGTACCCTTTCCCTTTTTTTTTTAATTTAACTGTCCATTTTCTTTTAAGCATTTACAATTCTTTATCCCTGAAACTGATGTGTCCCCTTGTTTTCTTTTCCGTAACTGTCTTTCAATTATTTACCGCATTTATTTTTCTACGTGCAAATACTTGACTACATGTTATTAATTGCTGCATAAATAATGCTCCACATCATTTTACACTCGTGCGTATCAAATCCTATAGCAATGCTTGATGAGTGCTTGCGCTCTTCTTATTTATTACCCTTAAATTTGGAAAGGCTTATTTGCCGTAAAACTAGTCGATCAGCGGTGCAGCCGACAGTTCCGTGCTTTTCCCCCTCAAGTTGTCTGCTTGAGGGTACCAGTCTAAAACCCCATAGTAACCTTACTCTGGTCAAAATTGTGCATGCATCATGGTCAAACCTAGTTAGATCGATTATGTTGTCCACATAATGATCCTTTAAGACGAGCCTTATCCAAAGTACACCGGGGTTTCCGTAATCCCAACGGACACAACCATGTTCTATACATTAATTTGGAGAACTAAATGCCAATATGCTAATCATGAATGTACAAATAGTCGAGTTTGTGGGGGCAAGGGGCCTAACTTTTTGTTTTGCAGAAAATGAGATGCTGAAGGAAGCGAGGGAGGACATCTGGCTAGAGCCTATCTGCTACTGGGTCTGCAAGTTGGCAAATCTATATGATGGAGTCAGGAAGATCGAATCTGGGGAAGGTCCTTCTAGGACCAAATAGGCTAGATTTATTTGCTTTCCTAAAATGTAATAAGGCCAAGTGCCAATAGAGACTTACTTTCTATTATCTTAGTGTCGTTTTGGAATTTGTCTATTTTTATATTAATGAAATGAGGAATTTATTGGTATCTAAGTTCTCCAAATCAACTTGTCGCTAGGCCTACCTCGGGCACAACGAGGCTCCCAAAATTAGGACGCGAATTTCATCTTTCCGCAAGACATGTTTAAATACTGCAAGTACTCTTTTCAGAACTATTACTAACTTGTTTACCTTTTTTGTTTTCTTTCATTCTTTATTCTCATCCCCTAAGGTTGGTTCACGCATACTGGAATCATCAGCTTATCATACAAGATCCAGGGGACCTCCACCTTCTCCTCCTCCTAGAATTGTTGAGGAGGAGGAAGAGGAAGGCCCTACCATTTGAGATGTGGAGAAGGGAGTTGTTCTCAGGAACTAGACCGCCACACCATCCCGGGCCTGCCGAGTCCCTAGGTAGCTTGGTAGATTTTATTTTTTGCAGCCACTCTAGGCATTTAAAATTTTCAGTAACTTTGTTTTAAAGACTTGCTTGTTTCAAAATAAATGCTCGATTCATTGAGACGTATTTGTCTGGATGTTGTTTAATTTTAATCAAATGCATTTGCTCTTTATTATTCATTACTATTTTCTACACTTTTTCTTCTACAACGTTATTATTACTTTTCCTGATGAACCAGTGACTGTGACATGTAATGAGGCAACGCAACATGAGAACAGTGATTCAGATGAAGAAGACGAGATACTTGAGGAAGTTGTCAGGGAGGTGGAAAACTTTGAGAATAAGCCTAAGTCCAATCTGGACGAAACAGAAGCAGTATACTTGGGAGACGCCGAGACCGTCAAGGAGACTCGCATCAACATTCACTTATCACCAACAGAGAAGGAAGAGTACATCCGTTTCCTAAAAGAATATGAGGACATTTTCGCATGGTCATATGATGACATGACAGGTTTGAGCATGTCCATAGTGGCTCACAAGTTACCTATCAACCCAATGTGTCCGCCGGTGAAGCAAAAACTCAGAAAGTTCAAACCAGACATGAGCCTGAAAATCAAGGAGGAAGTTACCAAGCAGATCAAAGCCAAGGTTCTCAGGGTGGTTGAGTACCCAACCTGGTTAGCCAACATTGTGCCAGTTCCGAAGAAAGATGGGAAGGTCAGAGTATGTGTTGACTATCGGGATTTAAACAAAGCAAGTCCCAAGGACGACTTTCCACTACCAAATATAGACATCCTGATTGATAATTGCGCCAAGCATGAACTCCAATCTTTTGTAGGTTGCATCGCGGGTTATCACCAGATTTGGATTGACGAAGAGGACGCGGAGAAAACAGCCTTTATTACACCATGGGGGTATACTGTTACAAGATGATGCCATTTGGTCTAAAGAATGTTGGGATACCTGCATGAGAGCCATGACAACCATCTTCCATAATATGATACACAAGGAGATAGAGGTATACATGGACGACGTCATCATCAAATCCAAGAGGGTCGCAGACCACATAGCAGACTTGAGAAAATTCTTCAACAGACTCAGGAGGTACAACTTTAAACTAAACCCCGCCAAATATACATTCGTGGTTCCCGTAGGAAAGTTATTGGGGTTCATTGTCAGCCATCGAGGGATCGTGCTAGATCCGTCTAAAGTCAAGGCTATTCAGGAGTTACCGCCGCTTAGGAGCAAAAAGGACGTGATGAGCTTCCTAGGGTGTCTCAATTATATCAGTCACTTCATAGCACAGTCCACAGTCATATGTGAACCCATCTTCAAGATGCTGAGGAAAGATGCCGAGACAAGCTGGACCGAGGATTATCAGAAGGCTTTTGACAAATTTAAGGAGTACCTGTCCACACCACCAGTCCTGGTCCCGCCAGAGCAAGGACGACCTTTGCTGCTCTATCTATCCGTATTGGATGGAGCCTTCGGGTGTGTTCTGGGACAACATGACGAGACAGGGAGAAAGGAGCAACCCATCTACTACATGAGTAAGAATTTCACACCTTACGAAGCATGGTACTCTTTGCTGGAACGTACTTGCTGTGCTTTGACCTGGACGACCCAGAAGTTGAGGCATTACTTCTATGCCTACACTACATACCTCATAGCCAGGATGGACCCTTTGAAATATATATTTCAGAAACCTATGCCGACCAGAAAATTGGCCAAATGGCAGATACTGTTGAGTGAGTTCGATATCGTCTACGTAACTCAAAAAGCAGTCAAAGGACAAGCATTGGCGGATCATCTTGCCGAGAATCCGGTGGGAGGAGAATACGAACCCTTAAAAACGTATTTTCCTGATGAAGAGGTGTCATTCGTAGGAGAAGACATTACTGAAGCATATGATGATTGGAGGATGTTTTTCGACAGAGCCGCAAATTTCAAAGGAGTGGGCATTGGAGCAGTTTTGGTATCAGAAACAGGTCAACATTATCCTATATCTGCTAAACTCAGATTTCCCTGCAGTAACAACATGGCAAAGTATGAAGCCTGCATATTAGGACTCAACATGGCAATCGACATGAACATTCAGGAGTTGGTAGTGATCGGTGATTCAGATTTGCTCGTGCACCAAGTACAATGAGAGTGGGCCACCAAAAATTCCAAGATATTACCATATATGCACCATGTGTAGGAATTGAGAAAGAGATTCACCAAGATAGAGTTTCGGCATGTACCCAGAATTCAGAATGAGTTTGCCGACGCATTGGCCACCTTGTCATCTATGATACAGCATCCAGCCAAGAATTATATTGATCCCATTCCGGTGAGGATCCATAATCAGTCGGCATATTGTGTTCATGTCGAGGAAGAAACAGATGGAAAGCCTTGGTTCCATGACATCAAGGAGTATTTATCGAAGGGAGAATATCCGGAGCATGCAAATCACACTCAGAAATGCACACTCCGGAGATTGTCCAACCACTTCTTCCACAGCGGAGGAAACTTGTATGGGAGAACTCCCGTTTTGGGTTTACTAAGATGTGTCGATGCAAAGGAAGCTTCTAAGCTACTCGGGGAGGTACATGCTGGGACCTGCGGCCCGCACATGAATGGTTTCGTCTTGGCTAAGAAGATACTCAGGGCCGGCTACTTTTGGATGACCATGGAGACCGATTGTGTCTAGTATGTCCGCACATGCCACCAATGTCAAGTGCATGCCGATATAATAAAGTTACCGCCAAATGAGCTCAATGCAACAAGCTCACCCTGGCCGTTCGCCGCTTGGGGAATGGATGTTATTGGTTCGATTGAGCCCAATGCTTCAAACTGACATAGGTTTATTCTGGTAGCCACTGATTACTTCACAAAATGGGTAGAGGCTGCGTCTCACAAAGCTGTAACCAAGAAAGTCATCGCAGACTTTGTCAAAGACCGTATTGTTTGTCGATTCGGAGTTCCTGATTCTATTATTACTGATAATGCCGCCAACCTCAACAGTGACATGATCAAAGCTATGTGTGAAACTTTCATAATCAAGCACAAGAATTCCACAGCCTAAATGGAGTCGTAGAAGCCGCCAACAACAACATCAAGAAGATACTAAGGAAGATGGTAGGAAACCACAAACAATGGCAAGAGAAGCTACCTTTTGCCTTATTGGGATACCGCACTACAGTTCGCACATCAACCGGGACAACTCCCTACATGTTGGTTTACGGTACCGAAGCTGTCATCCCAACCGAGGTAGAGATTCCTTCTTTAAGAATCATACAGGAAGCTGACCTCAGCGATGCAGAATGGATAAGGAGTCGTTATGAACAATTGGCCCTCATCGATGGAAAGAGGAAGAACGCAGTATATCACGGCCAACTTTATCAGAACAGAATGTCCAGAGCTTTCAACAAAAGAGTAAAACCAAGGCAATTTGCACCAGGACAGCTGGTGCTGAAGAAGATCTTCCCACATCAAGATGAAGCCAAAGGGAAATTCTATCCCAACTGGCAAGGTCCGTACATGGTTCACAGGGTGCTGACAGGAGGGGAACTCATATTTGCAGAAATGGATGGAGAAATCTACCCAAAACCAATCAATTCAGACACAGTCAAGAGATACTATGCTTAGATTATTTACGTTTCCTCATCTGATATAATTAAACTACGCTTGACCCGATTCCCGTTTAAGAGGGGATACGTAAGCAGCCTTATGGGTTTGGTCATATCAAAATAAAATTTCCATTTCCCCCAAGATCGGAAACTCGGGCAGAATTTTAAGGAGGACCCTCAAAATTCTGGAGCAAGTCCAGCCGACGCCAACATGTATCAGACAGTCAGAAATCAGTTAAGAAACAGGGGCAGAATTTTGACAAGGATTCTCAAAATTCCGAAGAGGGTTCAACAAGGCCTATTACCTGCAAACGGTCAAAAGATCATCTACCAAACTGGGGCAGAATTTTGAGGAGAACCCTCAAAATTCCAATATAAGAGAGCTACAATGCCTTCGAGTTGTGTTACATTCATTAGTTCATCTAAATTACTTGATATTTCAATATATTTCTAAATAACTCTATTTTTTCATCAATAATTGCATACTTTCAAAAATTCTATTTCCGTAACGGTCAGGTCACCCAGGAAACTCAAAAGGGCCCCAGAATGGAGCAAAGCAAGGCCAGCGGATAGAAGCACGAACCAACCTCCCCCCACAAAACTTACAATTTTTCTTTGAGCGCAGGCACATAAGACGCAACGGTAACATCCGCAGAAATATACACGTAACAAGCTCACTATCAATCAGTCCATCAGACACTGAATATGTCTCCAGCTAAGACATATAGTACTCTTATTTGCTACGTGCTCTTTGCATGAGGCTAATCCCTGCCTCCATACTTGCATGAGGCTAATCCCTGCCTCCTTATTTACATGAGTCTAATCCCTGACTCCATCCTATATGAGTTTAATCCCTGAATCCATACTTGCATGAGGCTAATCCCTCCCTCTCTATTTGCATGAGGCTAATCCCTGCCTCCATACTTGCATGAGGCTAATCCCTGCCTCCCTATTTGCATGAGTCTAATCCCTGACTCCATACTTGCATGAGGCTAATCCCTGTCTCCCTATTTGCATGAGGCTAATCCCTGCCTCCATACTTGCATGAGGCTAATCCCTGCCTCCATACTTGCATGAGTCTAATCCCTGACTCCATACTTGCATGAGGCTAATCCTTGCCTCTCCCTATTTGTATGAGTCTAATCCCTGCCTCCCTATTTGCGTGAGTCTAATCCCTGACTCCATAATTGCATGAGGCTAATCCTTGCCTCTCCCTCTTTGCATGAGTCTAATCCCTGACTCCATACTTGCATGAGGCTAATCCTTGCCTCTCCCTATCTGCATGAGGCTAATCCCTGCCTCCATACTTGCATGAGGCTAATCCCTGCCCCCTATTTGCATGAGGCTAATCCTTGCCTCCATATCTGCATGAGGCTAATCCCTGCCCCCTATTTGCATAAGGCTAATCCTCGCCTCCATATCTGCATGAGGCTAATCCCTGCCTCCATATCTGCATGAGGCTAATCCCTGCCTCCCTACTCACATGGGACTAAGCACTGTCCCTTTTCGCACAAATATTGCTCTATTTCTAGTACTACTTATTTGCTTTTCAATCGGGCTGAGCTCTGCCCTCCATTTCACAAGACTAAGCCTTGTCTCGTTAACATCATGTTATTGCATATCATGGGATGAAATATCGCCAATCTATCCAAAGGTGTCATAGTATAAAAGGCATCATCCTCATAGCCGGAAGACACCATGCCATGGCCTAAGGATCTCTCTCAAATTTGCATATCATTATTCAAAGGCGTCATGGTTCGGAGGCACCATCTTCATGGCCCGAGAACAACATTTCATGGCCTGCGAATCCTTCACTGAACAATTCATGGCCCAGGACGTCATGGTCTGAGGACGTCATCTTTAACCGTCCAAAGACAACTTTCATGGTCCAAAAGGAATTTGTATCATGTTTAAATCTCCGCATAAGTACATGTTTGTAACATCATTTATCTGCAGGTAACCAGCAAGCAACCGCTATCCTAGTAGGAGAAATCTCACTCCGGTTCCTCCAACTATCCCGAGCCTTAACCGCTCGCCTTAGCCGCTTCCGCATCGCGTGTCCATTCTTGCAATAATTTCATTGGCATATTCCGCAGATGAATCCAAAACTACACATGGCATAATTCCTGTAAAACTAGGGATATGTAGGCAGCTCAAAAGCCAGGGTGCGGCCTAATCTCTCAAACGGTTTCGCTCGGTCAAAATTGGCCATCATTTCTTTACCCGAAAACTCTTTCATCCTTCCCGGGTAAAGAGGGGCAACTGTTGATACCCAATTTTTCCCTATATATTTTTAATATGCATAATACTTTCAAAATAGCATATATATGCATATATAAGCATGCGCAAGGTCTTATAATTTTTCTATAATTTTGAAGGTTTTAAATTGATTTATTTCTTCCTTTTTATTTATAAAATTTCCATTAATTATCCTTCAAATTATTGTTGTGATAATTTAACCATCTAAACCCTATATTTATGCCAAAATATTGCTTAGATAATTTTTGTGCATTTTTACAATTGCATTTATATTTTTAAAGCCAATTTGCATATAATTACAATATTAGCCCAATTAATGTACAATTACGTTTTATATGCCTGAAATGATCTTCTATATTTTTTAAATTTTAAATATCTATTTCAAACATTTTTAGTACATGAAATTATATTTTTAGAAATTATTTATCATTTATTATAAAATGTGTAGGGTTAAATTGGCTATTTAAAACTTAGCCAAATCATATTTCAATTATAGCCTCAATTAAACCCAATACCCCAGCCCAATTTCGGATTAAAATACCCGACCCAGGCCCTAATTACACCTACCCAACCCAAGGCCCCATCAGATCTTGGCCGTTGATCTAAAAGATCAACGGCCCTCGTTTGTTCTTTCCTTTTTTTAATTCTAAACAACCCCTAATCCTAATCCTTTTCCATATACCGCCGGCCTAAAATTCCCTCTACTCTCAGTACACTCTCAATCCAACCCTAGCCCTTCAACCGTCGACCTCCCATCTTCGGTCATCTCCGGTGACCTCTCATCGTCTTCTAAGCCTCCAATGGCCTCACTCATGCCATGCTTGCCTTCTCTAAGGTCTTCAAGGGCCCTGGGCCATACCGACTTGCATCTAGGGTTCATCACCTGTCTGTTCTTAGCTACTCTAGTGTGATTTCAAGCAAAATCATGTTATATTTGTTACGATCCTTGGGATTCTAGATAGGTTCCTTCATCTCTATATGGGTTTCTTTTGAAACCTTAATTTCTTTTCTATACCTCCTAGATCTGTAAAGATTTAGGACGATTTGAGTTTGTTTCTTTAATGTTTTACACTGTCCTTGAGATTTTTTACAAGAACCGTTGATTTTAAGTGTTTTTCACCTTCTTCTAAAAATAGGGTTTCGGAACTTCTTTTTAAAACCTTGTTTAATTGATTCTTTTTGTTTAAACTTCTACTTCTTGCATGTTTTGACTGATTCTATGATTTTGCTACATCTTCAACTCGTCTATGTTGAAAGCCCTAATTTTTCTAGGTTTTTTCGTTTGGTTCTGTGTATCAGCATGACTGGCCGGTTCTCGTTTGAGTTTCTGTGATTATTTTGCCTCGAATATGTTTCTACTGAGTTTCTTAGCCTAACTTACATCAACTCTATGTGCTTGTGTTCATTTTGACTGTTCAAGACTTGCCTCTTTCTATCAGTGTTGTTTAATCTTCATATTTGCTAGAGTTATGTGTCGGTCTCTGGTTATTCTTGTCTTACTCTATTCATATGCTAAAACATTGACTCATGATTCTCTCTTTGATTGATTCTGAGTTCCCTCTTTCTTGGCTTGATTTGAAAACTTTCCTTTAGACCTTCGATTCTCCCTGTTTAAACTTGGCTTATATGTTTATTCGTGGGAACCTATGTTATTCTCCTTAATTCAGTATCATTTCGAGTCCTTGATTCACTGATTTGCTATATGTTGATTCTCGATTATTTCCATATTCTGCAACCTTATTTAGTTTTCTTACCTTATTTGGGTTAACCGTGTTATTTGCTGATTCTTTGCTAACTGTTTTCTTAATTAAACCTTTGTGTATTTACCCTAATGGTTTATTTTATACCTAATGCCTTACTTGATTTCGTTCCTTAAACATTTTCTGCCCATTACCGTTGGTTAATTGCCCCTTAATTAAGGGAGTACTTGCATTGGTTGATTCTAATTAGTACATGGTTCTATAATTATTGCTGAACTTTGATTCTTGCCTTATTTTCTACCTGGTTTCAAACTATAAATACCTTGCTCTTAAACTAACACAAGACACGAACACATTGGTTCAAAAAACTCTCTCTTGCACAAAACACTCTTCTGCTCTCTTTCTCTGGTTACTTGCTATGGTTCCAAGTCAGTCGGCTGCAAGCCAAGGCTGATTACTCTACTCTCTTGCTCCTCACTTTGTGTTTACTACCTTCTATGCTGGTATGTCTTGACTTCAATTCAAGGTTTCAAAAATAACATGTTTCTTTTATTACTGCAATTCATCCTGTTTCTAGTTTGTTTTCACTTATGTTTTTGTTGTTCAACTTGCTACTAATATGCTTACTCCATCGCTTTAGCAGCATGTTTTTGAATATGTCCCTTCCCTTAGACTTAGCATGTTCATGAAGTGTTGTCCCCTTTCTAGTATACCCCAATGTGGCTCTTCCTTATTTATGTTCCTCTGATTTCTAGCATGAACCTTTCTGTGCAAAGTAGTTGGCTATCCTTAAGTTACTTGACTCTGTGTTAATCCTGAAGTTCCTTAACCCCTTAGCATATTGCTGATTCTGTACTTAAGCGCTCCTGCAACTATGTGTTCACCTACGTGACCTATGTGTCCCAAATCCCATTACCTTGTTTGTGGTTGCTGAATGTACCTTGGTTCTATGTTCCTCGATTATGTATGAACCTGTTTTGGGTACTGTGTTTTGACTGTTGCTTGTTACTTTACTCTCTTTTCAAAACTGTCTCTGTTGTTTTTACAAAACTATTTCAATTAAGTCTCTTTTACGCTGCTTTCATGCTAAAACCTTTTCAAAACTATGTCAAGCACTCTCACTCTACTCTTAGGGCCTTAAGTTCTGCCCCTCCAATGTGTGACTGCTTAGGGATCCCTATGAGATCTCTCTGAACTCTGATGCATTGGAGTTGGCTCTTCCACACTGCACCTACTCAGTTATGGTTGTGAAATCTGGGTGTGAGCACTGCTCGGGATCACTGAGGTCCTTAGGGAACTCTGAAACACCCGGATATGAGAAAGGCTATGAAACAATCTTGGCATTTGAGGTTATGGAAATCTGGGCCTGTTTTCGGGCTTCCTATGGCGTAGCTTCTTATTTTTCTTTATCTATGTAATTCTTTTCAATATTGGTTTGTAATATTCGTTGTAAACGAATATTGGGGTTGGCTAGTGAAAAGGGGCTTTAGGTTTACATTTCCTATATGCGCATTAGAATCCATGTCTAGGACCAACACATTCAAAGCATGTCATGCATTAGATATCATGTTTTAGGTTTACTGCTTCAGCATCTCATTCGACCTTATTATCACTTAGAAACCCTGCTTTTAACCTAAATAACATCATTAACACAAAATTATTTTTCCTACGCATCTGGAAATCATGCTTAACAATGATGTAACTCTCTGTGCATTCAGAAATCATGCTCTAGGAATTTTGCATATCCTGAAATCATTCTGCCTTTTATATGTACATGTTAGATACCCTGTTTTAGGATCTTGTCCATACTCGCTCAGTCACACCTAGTTAAACTACTGATGCATGAAAAAGGACATAAAACAGTCTCACGTCTAATTATCCTGTTTAAGTAAAACTGGTCATAATCCATGTATATCTTTGCAACACTTAGAATAGCATGCTTTAGGTAAAACAACTTTTTAACTGTTTTAATAATCCTGGTAACTATTGTACGCTATCCCACGCCTAGGCAAGCCTTAGGTAATCAACTCTTATAAAACTAGGAACTGCCTCTTTGTTAACAGGAAATCAGTAGGCAAACTGATTAGGACCCCTGCTTCTGAGCTCATAAAATAAATCTGCATGTCTCTTGTGTTCTAATACTCACCTAGACATCATGTCCTAGGATCCCGTTTAACAATACTGCCCTTGTTTGTGTTTGAGTCGTGCTATTTACATGCATTATCTGCGGAGGCAAATCTGAGCCTTTTATTTGCTCTTTCTAGCTTTTATTTGCTAAGGTCCTGTGTGTTCTTGCTTGTCGCCTTATTATTTTCTGCTTTAAACCTTAGGAGTTTTTCTAGAACTGTCTATAGGTAGAGGTCATAATTTCCTCCGGGACCAATAGGAAGGGACGGGTAATAGCACGCATAGAGATCGCTAAACAACACTCCCTTAAATAACCGCTAAGGGGTGGGAAATGGTAGATATGGATATAATGACCACGCGTTAATGTCACGTGTAGCCCCTCATTGAGGAGTGTTTATCGGGCATTGCGTGGGGTGATCCTGTAGACTAACAAACCTAGGACCCCTCCTTCCCAAATTCCATTTGTCTAAAGCTTTACTCTTTTATATATACACAACTTGCTCAAAGCCTCTGTCTTATTATTTGAGTCATACAATGTCCAGCATGACTCTTCAAATACCCAATTCCCAAAAGAAAATGAATCGATTCCCCCCATGAAATATCGAAACCCGGACGTTCTCCGTGAGGAGGAAAAAAGGGGGCACGACAATGACAGTATATATAAAGTGGTAGCAGATAATGATGTTAGCAATAACAGTTTAAAATAAGCAGATAAGTACATAAAAAGCAAGTAAGGCAGGTAAGCATACAATTGCAAATTAAACACAATTAAAGCAGTGGACAGACAATCCTAAGTGTGAACTCCCCAGCAGAGTCGCCATGTTGTTGCACATTATTTTGCACGAGTCATAATAAGATTCAACTGGTGGTTTCCCTGTTGATGATTAAATAAATTCGCCACCTAATATTTAAAGATATACTAGGGTACTTATTTAATTACTAAAGTCATTTCTCTATTATTATGCTAATCAGTGAGATTTTGGGTAAGGGTTCTTGTTCTTCAGAGGGGAAGGTGTTAGGCACCCCTTAAAATCTACCTGAGGTATCTCTATAGGACTTAGACTAGGTGTTGATACCCAATTTTTCCCTATGTATTTTCATACTCAAAAATACTTTCAAAATAGCATGTGTATGCATATATAAGCATGCCCAAGAGTTTTGATANATTTATTTTAATCCCATATTTAAACCAAAATATAGTTAAGGTAATTTTTATATATTTTTATAAATTTATTTGGTATTCTTTAAAGCTAAATTGCATATAATTGCAATTCTAGCCTATTTTAAGATTTAATAGTATTTTATAACTATAAAATTGGTTCTGATATTTTTGTTAATATTTAGGTATTATTAACTAATCCCATACTTTTAATTTGTTTTCAAAATTATTTTTAATTATTTTTAAAAAATAAAAAGGGATAAACTGGCTATTTAATACATAGCCCCAATTTGTTTCAATTATAGCCAAAATCGACCCTCCAATCGACCCAATCTTAACCCCTAATTAAACGACCCAATTTCATTTTTTACCCGACCCCTTGACCTAATTAATTTAACCCGCCCGGCTCCCCTTTCATCATGGCCGTTGATCTCAGAGATCAACGGCCCGTATTCATCCTTTCCTTTTTTAACTCACCAACACCCCTAAACCTAAATCACTTTCACTCACCCGCCTCCTCTGAAATCCCTCTCCTCTCAAACTCTCTCGAACTCTCCCGAAACCCTAATCATCTCCCACCTGTTTCTACCATATTTCCACCGGAATCCATGGCAGTCCAAGCCATGGGAGGCCTGTGCTCACTCCCTATCAATGTTAAACCTAAGCTACTCGAAGTTTGGAGGCCCGACTTCCACGATTTCCTTTATATCTGTCTCAGATCTGCAAGATATATGGCCTCTACGGCCATTTTCCGGCATGTTCAAGGCAATATGAGTCTCTTCGACTCAGGATCCGACTTTCCTCAAGACCTTGTCATTCTAGGGTTTTCTCTGCCATTTTTAAGCCTTCTAAGGTTCTATACTCGTTCATTTCTTTTAGAACTGTGACATGCTTGGTCCTTGCTTGACGTTTTAAGGGTTTTCCCCAAATTTTCTTTCTCAAAACCGTTCAAATCCAATTTTTAGGGTTTCTGCAAAAAGTTTCTTTAAAATGTTTTCTGACTCTTTTGCTCTCTCTTATGTGTGTTTATACTCGCTTGTTTATTTCTTATTATGCTCAAGTTTGTTTTCTTATTTTGATTTTGCGAGATCTTTTTGTTGTTCCTTGTTCACATGTTAACTAGGTTGTTTGTCTTTTACTCTTTGCTATGTGTTCGTGCTCTTTGACTTTGTTTCACTCTACTGAGTTTTGTTGGTATTCCTGCTAAGTATTGGTCTTACCTGCTTTGTTTAAACTTCTGAGATCTGTTTTGAATTCCAAGATTTTCTCAAGCATGCCTTTGAATCAATGTGTTTGCTATCGCGTATGTTTGCCTCTCTCAATGATTTCTCACCTCTGATTCTATTTGAAACCCTAAAATTTGGGGGTTTCTCTTTGGGTAGATGGCACTAGGGTTTCACTTTGGAATCCTAGGTTTCCAGACTCACGGTGAGCCTGTAATCAAACTCAAATCCTACTTGCCTGTGGTTCTAAAACATTCATTATTAGACTCTTATTTTGCTTAAACTGTATGCTTTATATATGAGGAAAACTTCCCTTTCAAAAGATTTCACCAAGAATTGATTTTGAAATTCCTTTAATCATGCTTATGATTTATCACTGATTTATTTCGATTGAATCCTCTTTACCCTACTGGTTGTTTATTTTGATCCTTTTGTGTAAAAATCCTAGGCTTGTGATGTTTTCCTTAAAATACTTGGTCTTGTGTATTTCTTCTGTGATTCTGTACCAACGTTTGAACTATTTCCATATCTATATGACTCTTTCCTTAATCACTTAAGGTTCTCTGTGACTACAATTGGATGCGGGACCCTTTTGATTGATTTTCAAACAGATGCCTTAATTTTACTTTATAAAGAGCACTACTATTCCATCTTTCCTTAATTACCAACTATGTATTTGACCCTATTTGTGCACTACATGGTTTCCTTACCTTAATCGAGCCTTAGTAAACTGATTTTTTCTCCTTATTTCATCTCAATTAGCCGTTTGACCTAGACCCCCTAATTAAAGGAGTCTAGTTGTCTTAATTGATACTAATTGATTGGTTTCTATGTTTGTGCACTCTTTGCCTGCCTTACTTGTTTTCAAAAACTATACAAGGACCTAGTCCTCCCTCTTTCTATCATCAGGGAATTCTCTCATAATCGGAAACACACGAAAATACACCACTCACACACGGAACTCACTTTTCGAGCAATACTGTTTTTCTAATCCTGCTTTACTTGAGATCTTTTGGAACTGCTGTTTGCAATTCGGCTTCTTCAAGGCTACTTTTGCTTACTTATTTTCTTTGAAACTGGTATGTCCTTTGTTTAAATATTCTGCTTCACCCCCTATGTGTTTACTTTACAGCTTCAGGCTTCTTGTTTACTTTATTGCTTACATGCTGTAATTTGTGCTTCATATCTCTTTTCTTTGCTTCTGTTTCTGTCATGGATCCCTATCGCTATTCCCTTCTATGTGCTGAGTTAAGGTCTTGGCCTGACAGTATCCTAATTACTGCCCAGGCCATGACTTGATTCACAATAGATCCTAACTCTCAATGTTTGGCTAGCAGGCTAGTCAGGGGTGTGCCAGCATCCCAATTGCTGGGCATGACCACCCGCCTGCCGTGTCTTTCCTTGATTCCCTTCCCCCTATGCACTTACACTTACTCTAAGATTCTAAGTTCTGCCCCTCTCTTATGAGCCTTGCTTTGGGACCCTGAGTTCCCTCTGAACTTGGACATCTGAGGGCTGGCATCTCCACACTGCACTATGCTCTTGATTCTGAAATGTTTTTGGGGTGTAAGCACTGCCCGGAGTCCCTTTGAGACTCTTGGGAACTTTGACACACTCCAAATATGAGAAATTCTTTTGGAAATCTGATCCTGGAAGTTGGTTTATCTCATATTGTTGGACTTTGAGTCTGAATTAGGCTGATTAGATGTAGCTGTAACCGCTGCTGTAATTTTTTTACTTTCTTTTTGATCCATTCGGTCTGTAATAACTTTGTAATAACTATTGGGGATGGATAGTGAAAAGGGATGGGGGAATGAATGCATGTAAAGGGTAGAAAGCATGCCTATAGGATCTTTTATAATTCTGCATTTCTGCATGTAGAAAATCTGCCTATAGGTCATTCACAATTTCCGCACTTCTGCATTTAGAAAACATGCCTATAAGTTTTTCTACGCTTCTGCACTTCTGCATTTTCGCATTTTAGAGATCATGCCTATAGGTTCTGCATATAAAATCACGCCTTAAGTTTTTCTGCATATACACTCCATTAGGCAAACAATCTTAGGCTTAATAACCAACTCATTGTAGACATCTATAGGACTCTTGCATTTATATAACTATTTTAGAACTAATGAGACTTAGAGATCACGCCTATAGGAGCAAACCAACTGAATCTGAAACGTCCATCTCGCTAGTAAGTCTAGAATCAATGGTAAAGTCATTTTAACATCTGCAGAACTTTTGTTTGTTTCTAAAATCAATAACCCTCCTTAAAATCAGTACGCCTTCTGCCTTTTTAGATATCCTGATCACAGATCTCACCTAGGCAAGCCAGTAGGTAACTGATTAACTGTATCAGTTCTGATAACTACATCTAGTCAAGACTAATTCGGACTCCTCATCTGAGAAATATGTGATGAATCAGCCTATCCTACGCCTTAATTTAATTAAAGACCTAACCAGTATCTCAAGTAATGCTATGTATTTGCATTTAAGTGAGGAGGTCTGTCTGAGTCCTAATTGCTGTTTGTCTCCCTCTATTTGACTATATATTTTGATTGTCGCCTAGATTTTTTATCCTTTCTTGAACTTCTGAAAAGCCCCAATTCCCTTCCCTTTAGGACTAGTAGTTCCAATGCCTCCGAAACTGATAGGATCGGGACGGGTAATAGCATGCAATAAGTAACGATACCATTCTGCGCTTCAATACCTCAACGGGGTGGGAAGGGTAGACATGGAGATGATGATCACGCGATAACACCATGCGTACGATTGACTACCGGTGTTGTGTGGATGATCCATGTATTTTACAAACCTAGGACCCCCCCTTCCTTTATGTAATTATTTTAGATTGACAATTTTCAGTTCTTTAAAATTCTGCATTTTATTTCAGTCATTAAAATTTCCCTTTTAATTTTTGCACTGTCCTCTTCTTCTAAATAAAATTTTTTGCTCACCCACTTCTGTATCTAATTGTTTATATTCATTATTTGGTCCCTTTTTTTTGCACTTAGACATTCTTTCAAATAACTAGGAAATCACCTATTCAAAATTTCAGCATGCTTAGTAACCATTATACATATCTACTCGAGGTCCTTATGTGAAATTTGTCTTGTATGCTTACTTGCTTTAAAGTCACAATTGTAGCATGGCCGGGAACCACACTAGTGGATCTTGAGGGGTGCCTAACACCTTCCCCTCGAGATAATTTCTAGCCCTTACCCAAACTCTCGTTTTCCAACTCAAACCCTTCTTAGTGTCCTAATGCACTTAATCATTAGGTGGCGAATCTTCAAACTCCAAAACCCAATTCCCAAAAGGGAAAGGAGGTGTCCGTCCAAATGTCGTAAACCCGATTTCGCCTTTAAGAGGAAAAAGGGGGCATCGACAGCATGGCGACTCCACTGGGGATTTTCTTTTAGGCTTTTACCATTGCATGTTATTTGTGACTTTATTGTCTCTTTATTGCCTTTATTTAATGTCTTTATCTCTTTTTTCTACTATGAAACTGACTTGGCTCTTTGTTTTCTTTTCTTTAATGCTTTTACCGCTTTCCTTTAATACTATTGTAATTATGAGCAATCATTGTAATCATTATTTTATGAATGTGCAAATACGTGAAAATTTGTTTCATTCTTGTAACTGCGTCTTCAACATCATATTCCACTCGTGCCAAACAAAATCTCATAGCAACGGTTATAATGAGTGGTTGCGCCCTTCCAATATATCATCCCCTAAATTTGGTAAAGGCGTATTTGCGGTAAAACCAGTCGATCAGCGGTGCAGTCGACGGTTCCGTGCCTTTCCCTCTTGAGTTGTCCACTCAAGGGTACTGGTCTAACACCCCATAGAAACCTTACTCTGTTCAAATGTGCATGCATCACTGTCAAACCTAGTCGAGTCAGTTATGCTGAAACATAATGACTCTTTAAGATAGCCTTGTCCAAAGTCCACTGGGTTTCCTTGGAACCGAAACGGACACCACCATATTCTGTGCATTTATTTGGAGAACTAAATGCTTTAATGCTAATTATTGGTTTAAATAGTCGAGTCCGGTGGGGGGTATGGTCTTAACCCTTTTGTTCTGCAGAAAATGGAGAACAAAGTCCCCGACTTCGGTATGGACAGTATACCCTCACTCTTGCTGACCTGGTGGAGGAATCTCCCATCAAGTGGCCAAATCAATGAATGGAAAGAGAGGGTCACCAAAGCTAGTGAGAGCTGGAATATCTGGAATACAGTCTGTTGAAGTTGGAAAGAAAAGTGAGGAAAAGAGTCACTGATTGCCAGAACGCTGAGGGAAACGAAGGAGAACGCCTGGCAAAGGCATTTTTACTGGTGAACCTACGCGAGCTGGAGGATTTAATCAACGAGAGCATTCAACCTGGGGAAGGCCCTTCTGGGACCAAATAGATAGGAATTTGCCTTTTCATTCATGAATGTAATAAGGCCCACGGCCATTAGTGACATTTTATTTCTGCTATTTTGGTGTCGTTTTGGGATTCGTCTTATTTGTTATCAATAAAATGAGGCATTTGGCATTATAAGTTCTCCAAATCAACTTGTCGCTAGGCCTACCTCGGGCACAACGAGGCACCCAATTAGGACACGATTTATATTCTTACACTATGTGTTTAAATATTGCAACGTTTTCTTCTCATAATCCTTACTGACTTGTTACCTTTTTGTTTTTACTTTTGTTTTATTCCCCTCCCCAAATGGTTAGTTCGTGCACTCTGGCATTATCATCCTACTCCACAAGATCTAAGGGCCCTCCTCCTCCTCCGAGTCCTATCAGAAACAAGAACAAGGGAAAAATGAAAGACTTGAGCAACATCAGGAAGGAGAGCTCGGTTGAAAGGGTAGAGACTTCTCAGGGTATTCAGGTTTCCAAGGAAAATGCCTCCCAGCTTGAACAAAAGTTATTGAAATTTAAGGAAGAACTGGACCAAGTTCGGAACTTGGCAAACTTATCATTTCACTCACTACCCCGGATGTCAATGCTCCAAATCCTACACCTCCACAAAACATCCCAAAACCACAAAACCAATCCGCTCCCCATCACCACTGCAGCACATGCCACATTTTGAACAACACCCCACTACTCATTCCCGAACCACTAAACTCCACAAATGATCATCCCCACCACACCCCCATCTATGTGGAAACCATACGACAATATACTCAACCTATTTCAAGCACACCGGAGTCTGATGACAAAGACTCTCTCATCAGGAACCTGGCCGCAGAACTCAAGAAGCTGACTAGCCGAGTCCAGGGTGTTGAAGGAAACAAAGGTATCGAGGGGCTGAATTATGAGGACCTTTGCATTCAGCCAGATGTCGAACTCCCGGAGGGGTACAAACCTCCCAAGTTAGAGATGTTTGATGGCACAGGGGATCCCAGAATCCATTTGAGGACATACAGCGATAAGCTGGTCGGAGTCGGAAGAGATGAAAAGGTTTGCATGAAGCTCTTCATGAGAAGTTTGAAAGGGGATGCTCTATCTTGGTACATTAGCCAAGACCCCAAGAAGTGGCTAAGCTGGGTAGGTATGGCGTCTGATTTCATGGACAGGTTCAGATTCAATATGGAGAATGCGCCAGATGTATTCTACATCCAGAATTTGAAGAAGAAACCTACAGAGACATTCCGCGAGTATGCTACTCGTTGGAGATCAGAAGCGGATAAGGTCAGGCCGGCCTTAGAAAAAGAACAGATGAACAGGTTTTTCGTCCGAGCTCAGGACCCACAATATTATGAGAGGTTGATGCTGATTGAAGGCCAGAAATTCTCCGACATCATCAAGCTAGGGGAAAGGATCGAGGAAGGCATTAAAAGTGGTATGGTCACTAATTTTGAGGCATTGCAGGCTACCAACAAGGCTCTACATTCTGGTGGCACGTCCAAGAAAAAGGATGTGAGTGCCGTGATGGTTGCACAGAGAACAAAATCCCCAATAAAATACCAAACCTACCCAGTATCTGCTCTCACATATCAACCTACCCCTAATTACCAAGCACCCCCGCCTTCCTACCAAGCTCCATCACCTACTTACCAATCATCTCCACCTCCCACATATCAACCTACCTCGCCAAGATATTCCCAACCCGCACCTGTCTACCAAGCCATAATGCTCAGCCCTCTCACTATCAGTCACCTCCCACCCGCCAAAACTTCCCTAGACCGTGCCCTAACTTCGACCGTAGACCTCCCAAGCAATACACCGCCATCGCCGAACCAATCGACCAGCTGTATGAAAGGCTCAAAGCTGCTGGTTACGTCACCCCTATCCCTGCCATAACTCCAGAAAATCCTTCCCAATGGGTCAACCCGAACAAAACCTGTGCATACCATTCCGGCATGAAGGGTCATACAATTGATGAGTGCCGCTCCCTGAAGGACAAGATTCAGGCCTTGATTGACAACAAGACCATTGTAGCGAAGGAGCCTGCTCCGAACGTCCGCAACAACCCTCTACCTGACCACAAAGGGGGAGGCGTTCATATGATAGAAATAGAAGATGATTGGGACCCCAAAGGGTCGATTGGATTGATTGCGGAGGGTGACGATCCAAAGAAACCAACAGTCACTCTTAATCCGATTGTTGTCCAGATCCAGTTTTCCAAGGATGCTAAAGGGAACATATCCACACCACTCGATCTTGAAGCACCATCTTCCGCCAAGGCGCCAGGACCAATTGAGGTTGAGTTTGGGTCCCCGAAAGCACCTGTGCCATTTGAAGTTGCCGTGTTACCTCCCAAAACAAGGGTACCCATTCCTGTAGCAATGTCAACCATAACACCATTCCATACGAAGTCCATTCCTTGGGATTACACCGCCGAGGCGAGAAGGAAAGGGAAAACCAAATCTGGAGAAGCAATTGCAGCACAGGGTATGTCCCGAACTGGCAGGGTTTATACTCCGGAACATTTGGTTGAATCAAGTAAGCAGGCCTCTGGATGATCCATCAAAACTTCTCCTGAGGACCTCTGGAGGAAGATACAAGCAAAGGAGTACTCAGTCATCGATCAGTTGAACAAGATGCCAGCACAGATCTCCATCCTAGCTCTGCTACAAAGCTCCGATGCACATAAGAACGCCTTGATGAAGATACTGAGTGAGGCATATGTACCCAGTGATATAACTGGAGGAGAAATGGAGAACATGGTGGGGAAGGTATTGGAAAGTCACAAAATTACTTTCCACGAAGATGAGCTGCCACTTGAAGGGTTGAGCCACAACAAGGCGCTGCACATCACTGTGCAATGCGAGGATTATTTCATCACCAGGATTTTGATTGACGGAGGGTCCAGCCTCAACATTTGTCCCTTGGTGACTCTCCGAACATTAGAGAAAAGCCTGCATGAGATCAAAGATGGAGCCATCAACGTCAAAGCTTTCGACGGCTCCCAAAGTTCCACCATTGGGGAAATCAGTTTGTGTCTGCAGATGGGACCAACTTGGTTCGATGTCGACTTTCAAGTGATAGACATCCCAGCATCCTACAATCTGTTATTGAGACGACCCTGGATTCACGCCGCTGAAGCTGTAGCATCAACCCTTCACCAGGCAGTGAAGTTCGAGTGGAATCACCAAGAGGTGATTATTCATGGCGACGGTAGTAATCCCATATACAGTCGCCAGACCATCCCAGCGATCGGAGGAAGAAGGAAGATAGGCGAAGAGACCTACCATCACATTGAGCGAGTCAACGCCGTAGACAAGGATAAGTGGTGGGATGACAAGATCGAAAGTATACTGAATTGGAGCGGATATGAACCTGGCAAGGGGCTCGGCAAGAACCTCCAGGGAATCGCAAAACCCATCAAGCTGAAGAAACATGGTACCACTTTCGATTTGGGGTATGCATACACTTGGGAGGAGTTCAACCACTGGTCGCCACCATGGCGCAGTCCCTACTACCCACTGGAGCATCTGATACCTCGCATGGAGCAGACTTTCCAGCCAGCAGATGTTATATATGAGTCAGAAGAAGAGGAAGCACTGGCAGCAATGAGGAATCTATTTTTGGAAGACAACAATATGGACTGTTGTGTCATTTTGAGGAGGAAGGAGAGGAAGGCCCTTCCATACAAGTTGTGAGCCGAGGAGCGCGCCTCAATAAATTGTCCATCAGAACCACCACGGCCCGAAAAGCTTCGGGGTAGCAAGGCTGAACAAAGCACCATGCATCATCTTTATTTTTCGCTAGTTGATTTTCTTTCCGCATTTTATTTTCGAAAATAAGAGCTCCAATGTTCAAAACCATTATGAAGTTTATCAAAGCATTTCAGTTTCTTATATCAAAGCGCTTATTATTTTTCTATCGTTTACTTTATTTACACAACATTACTATTACTTATCTTGATGAACCGACGATTGTGACTTGCAACGAGACAACGCAACAAACGGATATAGACTCAGAAGAGGATGATATACCAGAAGAGGTTGTTAAAGAAGTTGAGAACTTTGAGAATAGGCCTAAGTCTAACTTGGACGAAACTGAGGTTATCAACTTGGGGGATATAGAGAATGTCAAGGAAACGCGCATCAGTGTTCATCTGTCACCATCAGAAAAGGAAAAATACACAGAGTTTCTAAGGGAATATGAGGACATATTCGCCTGGTCGTATGATGATATGACTGGTCTCAGCACATCTATTGTAGCCCACAAACTAACAACGGTTCCAACCTCAACAGTGATTTGATGAAAGCCATGTGCGAAACCTTCAAGATCAAACACAAGAATTCCACAGCCTACAGACCTCAAATGAATGGAGCCGTAGAAGCGGCCAACAAGAACATCAAGAAGATACTAAGGAAGATGATAGAAAAGCATAAGTAGTGGCATGAGAAGTTATCATTCGCCTTATTGGGATACCGCACCACAGTTCGCACATCAACCAGGGCAACTCCTTACATGTTGGTTTATGGTACAGAGGCAGTCATTCCCGCCGAAGTAGAGATTCCCTCCTTGAGGATTATACAAGAAGCAGAACTTGATGACGCGGAATGGGTAAAAAGCTGCTACGAGCAACTAGCTCTAATAGGTGGGAAGAGAATGAATGCAGTTTGCCATGGTCAATTGTATCAGAACAGAATGTCCAGAGCTTTCAACAAAAGAGTCAAGCCAAGACAATTTACACCAGGACAGCTGGTATTGAAGAAAATCTTTCCGCACCAGGATGAAGCCAAAGGAAAATTCTCTCCCAACTGGCAGGGTCCATACATGGTTCACCGGGTTCTAACAGGAGGAGCCCTCATACTTGCAGAAATGGACGGGGAAGTTTGGCCAAAGCCGATCAATTCAGATGCAGTCAAGCGATACTATATGTAGCACTTATGATTTTCTTTATGATGTAATTTGAACTACGTCTAGCCTGATTTCCGTTTAAGAGGGGATACATAGGCAGCCTTATGGGTTCGGTCACAATTCAATAAAATCTTCATTTTCCCCGATATTGGAAACTAGGGCAGAATTTTGAGGAGGACCCTCAAAATTCCGAAGTTGATTTTCAGCCGGTCATCGCGCGCAGTCGTCGGAAGCACCAGACCAGTAAACTGCGGCAGAATTTTGAGGAGGACCCTCAAAATTCCGAAAAGGGAGGTTGCAATGTCTTGAACCGCGTCGCAGTCGTCGGTTCATCTAAAAGAAAATCATTTTAAAATTGTGTAGTTACATCATATTCTTTACTAAATCATGCATAGCTACTATAAGAATTGCTTTGTTTAGCGATGCTACCCCCAATGAAAGCAAGAGCCGAATAGGACGAGCGAAGTCCACGGGAGGACGAACTAACCTTCCCCCTTTACAAAACTCATGATTTTTCTTTGAATGCAGGCACCCAAGACATAAAATCATCAGATACGATTACATACTCATACTTTTGCAGGAATACAACTCTCAGAATCATCACTTACTTACAAGCGCTATCCGCACATGACATCCCCAGCAGCCACAACGATGCAATAAGCTATCAGCTATCATCTATCAGCTAAGAGCTTTCGTTACTATTCACCTTTTACCTCTGCATTGCATAAGGCTACCTTTCTGCCTTCCGAGACTAAGCTCTGTCTCCATCTGCATTTTTGCATTGCATAAGGCTACTATTCTGTCTTCCGAGACTAAGCATTGTCTCCATCTGCATTCTTGCATTGCATAAGGCTACTATTCTGCCTTCCGAGACTAAGCATTGTCTCCATCTGCATTCTTGCATTGCATAAGGCTACTATTCTGCCTTCCGAGATTAAGCATTGTCTCCATCTGCATT
This sequence comes from Nicotiana attenuata, assembly GCF_001879085.1. Lineage (NCBI taxonomy): Eukaryota > Viridiplantae > Streptophyta > Magnoliopsida > Solanales > Solanaceae > Nicotiana > Nicotiana attenuata. The sequence goes on along the minus strand of NC_032000.1, from coordinate 29,524,506 downwards.
CTTGCATTGAATAAGGCTACTATTCTGCCTTCCGAGACTAAGCACTGTCTCCATCTGCATTCTAGCAGTGCATAAGGCTGCTATTTTGCCTTCCGAGACTAGGCTCTACCTCCATCCGCATGGATGAAAGATCGCCACCTTCATCTACATCTTGCATGGCTGAAATATCGCCATTTTTATTTAAATCCTGTATCGGCTGAAATATCGCCACTTTTATTTACATCCGCTGGCTGAAATATCGCCACCTTCATCTACATCTTGCATGGCTGAAATATCGCCATTTTTATTTACATCCGCTGGCTGAAATATTGCCACCTTTATCTACATCCTGCATAGGCTGAAATATCGCCACTTTTATTTACATCCGCCGGCGGCTGAAATATCGCCACTTTTCTCTCTTGCACTAGCTGAAATATCGCCACCTTTATTTAAATCTTGCATTGGCTGAAAGATCGCCACCTTCTGCATTTTCATGGGCTGAAACATCGCCAATTTGTCTAAGGGTGTCATTGTTCGGAGGCACCATTTTCATAGCCCGAGAACGCAATGCCATGGCCTGAGGACCCCGCTCTTATCTTTCGCATATCATTATTCAAAGGCATCATGGTTCGGAGGCATCATACTCATGGCCCGAGAACATCATTTCATAGCCTGCGAATCCTTTATTATGCGCTTCATGGCCCAGGACGTCATGGTTTGGGGACGTCATCCTAGCCGTCCGAAGACGAGCATTTCATGGTCCAATGGGAACTTGCATCACGTTTAAATTTATACACAATATATGTTTGCATTGCTCACTTGCAGGTACACCGGCTATCAACGGCCGTCTCAGCAGGAGCGATCCCGCTCCAGTTCCCGCAGCCTACTAGACTCTGACCATCTTTCCCAATCTAAACATCGCGTCCGTTCTTTTCAAAAACCTCCATCGGCATATTCCGCCAATGGACCCTGAACTACATATGGCCTGATTCCTGTAAGACCAGGGATATGTAGGCAGCTCAGGAACCGGAGCTCGGTCAAAACTTTCCAAATCGTTTCTTTCGGTCAAAAATTGGCCATCATATCTTTACCTGACAACTCTTTCATCCTTCTCGGGTAAAGGGGCAGCTGTTGATACCCAATTTTTCCCTATGTATTTTCATACTCAAAAATACTTTCAAAATGGCATGTGTATGCATATATAAGCATGCCCAAGAGTTTTGACATTTTTCCTAATTTTTAAGATTTTTTTTATTGTCTATTTCTAGCAGTATAAAATCCAATAATTGCTCCCAGGATTATCATTTTGGGAATAATTTATTTACATTCTCATATTTACACCAAAGTATAATTAAGGTGATTTTTTGCATATTTTTATATAAATTTAATTGGCATTTTTAAAGCTAAATTGCTTATAATTGCAATTATAGCCTATTTTATAATTAATAGCATTTTACAATTACAAAATCATTCCCAGTATTTTTAGATTAATGATTATATATTATTAATTAAATCAGTGTTTTTAATTTGTTTTAAAATCAGTTTAATTATTTTATAAAAAAAAATAATAGGGGAGAAATTGGTTACTTAATACATAGCCATTTCCAATTGCAATTGTAGCCTCAATTGACCCCACTTCCAGCCCAATATTAAACGACCCAATTTCATTTTTTACTCGACCCCTTGACCCAATTAAATTAACCCCCCCAGCTCCCCTTTTATCAGGGCCGTTGATCTCTGAGATCAACTGCCCGTATTCAACCTTTCCTTCTTTAACTCACAAACACCCCTAACCCTAAATCACTTTCACTCACCCGCCGCCTCTGAAATTCCTCTCCTCTCAAACTCTCTCGAACTCTCCTGAAACCCTAATCATCTCCCACCTGTTTCTACCATGTTTCCACCGGAATCCATGGCAGTCCAAGCCATGGGAGGCCTGTGCTCACTCCCTATCACTGTTAAACCTAAGCTACTCGAAGTTTGGAGGCCCGACTTCCACGATTTCCTTTAGATCTATCTCAGATCTGCAAGATCTATGGCCTCTACGGCCATTTTCCGGCATGTTCAAGGCAATATGAGTCTCTTCAACTCAAGATCCGACTTTCCTCAAGACCTTCTCATTCTAGGATTTTCTCTGCCATTTTTAAGCCTTCTAAGGTTCTATACTCGTTCATTTCTTTTAGAACTGTGACATGCTTGGTCCTTGCTTGACGTTTTAAGGGTTTTCCCCAAATTTTCTTTCTCAAAACCGTTCAAATCCAATTTTTAGGGTTTCGAGAAAAAGTTTCTTTAAAATGTTTTCTGACTCTTTTGCTCTCTCTTATGTGTGTTTATACTCGCTTGTTTATTTCTTATTATGCTCAAGTTTGTTTTCTTATTTCGATTTTGCAAGATCTTTTTATTGTTCCTTGTTCACATGTTAACTAGGTTGTTTGTCCTTTACTCTTTGCTATGTGTTCGTGCTCTTTGACTTTGTTTCACTTTACTGAGATTTGTTGGTATTCCTGCTAAGTATTGCTCTTACCTGCTTTGTTTAAACTTCTGAAATCTGTTTTGAATTCCAAGATTTTCTCAAGCATGCCTTTGAATCAATGTGTTTGCTATCGCGTATGTTTGCCTCTCTCAATGATTTCTCACCTCTGATTCTATTTGAAACCCTAAAATTTGGGGGTTTCTATTTGGGTAGATGGCACTAGGGTTTCACTTTGGAACCCTAGGTTTCCAGACTCACGGTGAGCCTGTAATCGAACTCAAATCCTACTTGCCTGTGGTTCTGAAACTTTCATTGTTTTACTCTTCTTTTGCTTAAATCGTATGCTTTATATATGAGGAAAACTTCCCTTTCAAAACATTTCACCAATAATTGATTGTGAAATCCTTTTAATCATGCTAATGATTCATCAATGATTTATTTCGATTGAATCCCTTTTACCCTACTGGTTGTTTATTTTGATCCTTTTGTGTAAAAATTCTAGGCTTGTGATGTTTTCCTTAAAATACTTGGTCTTGTGTATTTCTTCTGTGATTCTGTACCAACGTTTGAATTATTTCCATATCTATATGACTCTTTCCTTAATCACTTAAGGTTCTCTGTGATTACAATTGGATCCGGGACCCTTTTGATTGATTTTCAAACTGATACCTTATTTTTACTTTATAAAGAGCACTACTATTCCATCTTTCCTTAATTACCAACTATGTATTTGACCCTATTTGTGCACTATATGGTTTCCTTACCTTAATCGAGCCTTAGTAAACTGATTTTTTCTCCTTATTTCATCTCAATTAGCCGTTTGACCTAGACCCCCTAATTAAAGGAGTCTAGTTGTCTTAATTGATACAAGTTGATTGGTTTCTATGTTTGTGCACTCTTTGCCTACCTTACTTGTTTTCAAAAACTATAAAAGGACCTAGTCCTCCCTCTTTCTGTCATCAGGGAATTCTCTCATAATCAGAAACATACGAAAATACACCACTCACACACGGAACTCACTTTTCGAGCAATACTGTTTTTCTAAACTTGCTTTACTTGAGATCTTTTGGAACTGCTGTTTGCAATTCGGCTTCTTCAAGGCTACTTTTGCTTACTTATTTTCTTTGAAACTGGTATGTCCTTTGTTTAAATATTCTGCTTCACCCACTATATGTTTACTTTACAGCTTCAGGCTTCTTGTTTACTTTATTGCTTACATGCTGTAATTTGTGCTTCATATCTCTTTTCTTTGCTTCTATTTCTGTCATGAATCCCTATCCCTAATCCCTTCTATGTGCTGAGTTAAGTTCTTGGCCTGCAGTATCAGAAATACTGCCCAGGCCATGACTTGATCCACAATGGATCCTAACTCTCAATGTTTGGCTAGCAGGCTGGTCAGGGGTGTGCCAGCATCCCAATTGCTGGGCATGACCACCCGTCTGACGTGTCTCTCCCTGATTCTTTTCCCCCTATGCACTTATACTTACTCTTAGATTCTCAGTTCTGCCCCTCTCTTATGAGCCTTGCTTTGGGACCCTGAGTTCCCTCTGAACTTGGACATCTGAGGGCTGGCATCTCCACACTGCACTATGCTCTTGATTCTGAAATTTTTTTGGGGTGTAAGCACTGCCCGGAGTCCCTTTGAGACTCTTAGGAACTTTGACACACTCCAAACATGAGAAAATCTTATGGAAATCTGAACCTGGAAGTTGGTTTATCTCATATTGTTGGACTTTGAGTCTGAATTAGGCTGATTAGATGTAGCTGTAACCGCTGCTGTATTTTTTTTACTTTCTTTTTGGTCCATTCGATCTGTAATAACTTTGTAATAACTATTGGGGATGGATAGTGAAAAGGGATGGAGGGGAATGAATACATGTAAATGGTAGAAAGCATGCCTATTGGATCTTTTATAATTCTGCATTTTTGCGCTTAGAAAGCATGCTTATAGGATCTTCTATAATTTCTGCATTTCTGCATGTAGAAAACCTGCCTATAGGTTATTCACAATTTCTGCACTTCTGCATTTAGAAAACATGCCTATAAGTTTTTCTACGCTTCTGCACTTCTACATTTCCGCATTTTAGAGATCATGCCAATAGGTTCTGCACGTAAAATCATGCCTTAAGTTTTTCTGCATATACACACCCTTAGGCAAACAATCTTAGGCTTAATAATAACCAACTCATTCTAGACATCATGTTTATAGGACTCTTGCATTTATATAACTGTTTTCAAACTAATGACACTTAGAGATCATGCCTATAGGAGTCATGCCTATAGGAGCAAACCAGCTGAATCTGAATCGTCCATCTCGCTAGTAAGTCTAGAATCAGTGGTAAAGTCGTTTTAACATCTGCAGAACTTTTGTTTGTTTCTAAAATCAATAATCCTCCTTAAAATCAGTACGCCTTCTGCATTGTTAGATATCCTGATCACAGATCTCACCTAGGCAAGCCAGTAGGTAATTGATTAATTGTATCAGTTCTGATAACTACATCTAGTCAAGACTAATTCGGACTCCTCATCTGAGAAATATGTGATGAATCAGCCTATCCTACGCCTTAATTTAATTAAAGACCTAACCAGTATCTCAAGTAATGCTATGTATTTGCATTTAAGTGAGGAGGCATGTCTGAGCCCTAATTGCTGTTTGTCTCCCCCTATTTGACTATATGTTTTGATTGTCGCCTAGATTTTTTATCCTTTCTTGAACTTCTGAAAATCCCCAATTCCCTTCCCTTTAGGACTAGTAGTTCCAATGCCTCCGAAACTGATAGGATCGGGATGGGTAATAGCATGCAATAAGTAACGATACCATTCTGCGCTTCAATACCTCAACGGGGTGGGAAGGGTAGACATGGAGATGATGATCATGCGATAACACCATGCGTACGATTGACTACCGGTGTTGTGTGGATGATCCATGTATTTTACAAACCTAGGACCCCCCCCCCTTCCTTTATGTAATTATTTTAGATTGACAATTTTCAGTTCTTTAAAATTCTGCATTTTGTTTCAGTCATTAAAATTTCCCTTTTAATTTTTGCACTGTCCTCTTCTTCTAAATAAAATTTTTTGCTCACCCACTTCTGTATCTGATTGTTTATATTCATTATATGGTCCATTTTTTTGCACTTAGACATTCTTTCAAATAACTAGGAAATCACCTATTCAAAATTTCAGCATGCTTAGTAACCATTATACATATCTACTCGAGGTCCTTATGTGAAATTTGTCTTGTATGCTTACTTGCTTTAAAGTCACAATATTAGCATGGCCGGGAACCACACTAGTGGATCTTGAAGGGTGCCTAACACCTTCCCCTCGAGATAATTTCTAGCCCTTACCCAAACTCTGGTTTTCCAACTCAAACCCTTCTTAGTGTCCTAATGCACTTAATCATTAGGTGGTGACTCTTAAAACTCCAAAACCCAATTCTCAAAAGGCAAAGGAGTTGTCCACCCAAATGTCGTAAACCCGATTTCGCCTTTAAGAGGAAAAAGGGGGGCATCGACACTAGGTTTAAGGGATTAGTTGTCTATACTCTACTTAATTAGTGTTAAAGCTATGGCATATTGTATACTAGTTTAGAGCTTATTGCCTAATAATGTACATGTAGTTTTAAAAAGAGATACAGGTTTATAAAAGCTTTGAAGAAAATTTTTGCATGTATATGATTAAAAGAGCTTGAAGTATAATGTTTGAATTTATAAAACCTTATGGGATGTGGCTAAGTTATAAAATACTTTGTCTTAAAAGAGGTGTGACCATTGGTATAATCTTTGTAAAGTGAAAGTTGTTTAAAGAAATATTCTTTAGGCATACCTTAGAAATTGGTTCTCAAACCTCGTATTTATTTTGAAGAAAACTGTTTGAAAAGATCCTTGATTTTGCAACAGCGTTTGTGCAATTTTCTATTGTATAAAAGCTTGATTAAAAAACCAATTTGGATTCCGTTTTTTATTTTGAAAAAGGGAGACTGTCATACTTCGTTAAGGCTGTTTTGGTTTCAAAAGACTTCATAAAATTGTCAGTAAAGATTAAGAAATTAATAGTATAAATAATTTATGAATTATACTATCTACTACTAAGGCTAACACTTCTTTTAACCTTATATTTTTTAAGGCATGCCCAAATTGTTCACATGATTCAATGAGATAAAATAAAGCGTTCCATCAAATATGGTAAGTGTTAGATACATGTGGAAAATAAGGATAGTAAGCTTTAATAAAATAGTAAAGGAAAAGAATGGACTTTGATTTGGGCCTGAAAAGAAGCAGGCCCAACAAGTAGCGAAAACGGACAGCAGCAACTCCAGACTCCCAAAGGCGCAAGTGCAGGATTTGGGCCTGAGTACTTTGTGAACTCGGCAAGCCCAATTGTAATACATGTTCAAGAAAGAAAAGGAAAAGGTTATTAGATATGCTATTCAATGTACATAATTATGCATGAAATAAACTAATAAGGGCCTAAGACAAATTATAATAATCGACAGCAATCCAGAATATGAAAACTTGTGTGGGGTCTCAGATGGTAAAGTAATTCACAATGAAAGCCTTTGTTGTCATTAAACGCTAAACCTAAAAGGAGTAATAAGTGTCAATAAGTTAAAGGCTAAGGGTAGAATTCCATTCATGGCCAAAGTACCCTTTTGGATCCCTGGCACTTCAAAGTTCCCAAAGGTCTCAAGGCCCAGGGCAGTGATTGTGTGAGGGAGATAAGATCAACCAAGAACTAAACTCTACTCCCAAATACCCCTAAATACTCACACTGACTCTTCTCTACAGGTTTAGGTGCCAATGAGGCACTCAAGGTGGATCCCCATACCACAGTGATACCATACCATAGGATATACATTTCTCATAACAGTTACACAAGATATCATGGGATCATAAGGTAGCCAATTCACATTGTTGTAACTACAATCCAAAACATAAGTATATGGTTCTGTGTGAACAACATAACATGTTAGGCATGCTCAAAAATTAACTAACGGCATACATTAGATCAAGATCATTTAACAAATTACTTTTGAAACCCAAATACCTGGACCATATGGCTTAAGAGTAGAGGAGGCGCATAGTTCAAACTTTTAATAGTCCCTGGGCATAGATACAATCTCCTATCAGCCTTCAATTAGATTAGTCAATGGTTGTTTTTAACTAAGTCTTATCTACTAACATTACACACAAGTTAACAGTTCCAATTGAAACTTCTAAAGTATATTAACAGAGATGTAGGTTAACAACTTCAATTAAAACTTCTAAAGAGTGTTAAGAGGGATAAAGATTAACAACTTCAATTGAAACTTACTAAGGAGTATTAATAGAGACACCGGCTAACAGTTCTGTTTTACTCTAAAGCAAATGGCTTGATTACCTCTTTCTAAGAGCTTTTAACTTCATACTAATCTCATTGGAGAATAAAGCATGCTATTACACTCAAACAGGAGACAGAAGATTCCCCTTAAGTCACAAGCTAAGTAAATTTCATTTGTGTAAGCTTAGTAAAGTTTTAATGATAGTATAGACGTATAAGATTATGAAAGGCAAGAAGAAATACTGAAGAACAAGATGAGTGTAGAGTATCCAAGAAAACACCCATATGAGACATTAAGCAGAGGTCATATTATTATAAAGTGTTAACACAATCAAACTGACAGTATCCCTTCATGAATCTCAGAGAACGGTAGTGTTAGGGATCTAGTTAGGAAAATCAAGTGTGGGATTTCAGATATAGTGAAACTAAGTTTTTGTACTTTAGCACAACAGATAGAATATCAGAACATGAACATAACTTAATCCAAACCCTATGGCTTAAGTTAAGTGTATGGTAACTCTCGAAATACACACAAGAGTGGTACATGAATCTAATTAGCTTAGGACATGCTCACATAGTGTGATCATACAGCCATAAGGTTTATCAGGGAACCAATGACCTTCTAAGAATGAACAGAATCATAAAGGAATGTCATAAAGAAGAGATTGGTTCAAATGTCATGAACTGGTGCTCCCAAAACTAGAGTGACAGTCTTATCTTAACACTAAACAAGTCCACTTTCACATTAGTCTAGTTTATCAGGTGAATCACTATAAATACAAGTAATACCCTAGGCAAATTTGTATAGCAATCATGATCAAATACAACAACAACAACAACAACATACCCTATAAAATCCCACTAGTAGGGTCTGGTGAGAGTAGAGTGTACGCATACCTTACCCCTACCCCGAAAAGGGTAGAGAGGCTATTTTCGGGAGACTCTCGCCTCAACAGGAGAGACAATAATATCTAAAAAGAAACAAGAGAAAAGGAATGTAACAACAAAAGATGCTAGAAAGAAAATAACAACAATGAATAAGTGAAAGGATAATAACACAATACTGTGCAAAACAACAATGTGAACACAACATAGACCGCTAACAAACCTAAACAAAACTCTATTAGACTACCCGGTACAAAGAGGGAAGAACTCTCGGCTACCCCCTAGCCTACCACCCTAATGCTCGACCTCAACATATTCCTATCAAGATCCATGTCCTCGGAAATCTGAAGTCGCTCCATGTCCTCCCTGATCACCTCGCCCAAATACTTCTTAGGCCGCCCTCTACCTGCCAAAGTCAACCGCTCACACCTCCTAACCGGTGCATATAGGCTTCTCCTCCGCACGTGTGCGAACCATCTAAGTCGCGCTTCCCGAATCTTGTCATCCACGGGAGCCACGCCCACCCTCTCCCGAATATCTTCATTCCGAATCTTATCCAGCCTAGTGTGCCCACACATCCATCTCAACATCGTCATTTCTGCTACTTTCATCTTCTGGATATGTGATTTCTTGACTGGCCAACACTCATCTCCATACAACATGGCCAGTCTAACCACCGTTTTATAGAACTTACCTTTAAGTAACGATGGCACATTCTTATCGCACAAAACTCCAGACGCTAACCTCCATTTCATCAACCCCACCCCAATACGGTGTGTAACATCCTCGTCGATCTCCCCATCTCCCTGGATAATTGACCTTAAGTACTTAAAACTTTCTCTGTTGAGGATGACCTGTGAGTCAAGCCTGACTTCCACATCCGCTTCCCCCGTCACGTCACTGAACTTACATTCCACATATTCCGTCTTAGTCCTACTCAACTTGAAACCTTTAGACTCTAGGGCCTGCCTCCGTACCTCCAGTCTCCCATTAATGCCGCCTCGCGTCTCATCAATCAGAACTATATCACCAGCGAACAACATACACCATGGCACCTCTCCTTGGATATGGTGTGTCAGTGCGTCCATCGCCAGAGCAAATAAGAATGGGCTGAGCACAGATCCTTGGTGTAACCCCATAACCACCAGAAAAGGCTCTAAGTCGCCTCCCACAGTCCAAACCAGAGTCATAGCTCCATCATACATATCCTTTATCGCTCTAATGTAAGCCACCGGCACACCTTTTACCTCCAGACACCTCCAAAGGACGTCCCTAGCGACCTTGTCATATGCCTTCTCTAGGTCAATAAACACCATATGCAAATCCCTCTTCCTATCCCTATATAGTTCCACCAACCTCCTGATAAGGTGGATAGCTTCCGTAGTAGAACGATCCGGCATGAAGCCGAACTGGTTTTCCGATATAGACACCGTCCTCCCTACCTCCCTTCCACCACCCTTTCCCAATCTTACATGGTATGACTTAGTAACTTGATACCCCTATAGTTGTTACAATTCTAGATATCCCCTTTGCTCTTGTGCACCGGAACCATTGTACTCCACCGCCACTCATCAGGCATCCTCTTTGTCCTGAAGATAACATTAAACAACCCAGTCAGCCACTCCAAGCCTGCTCTACTCTTATATCTCCAAAACTCTATTGGAATCTCGTCTGGTCCGGTCGCTTTGCCCCGATTCATCTTACCCATCGCACCCACGACCTCCTCAACCTTAATGCGCCTACAATACCTAAAGTCTCGGTGACTCTCGGAGTGCCCCAAATGCCCTAACACGATGTTTCCATCCCCCTCTTCATTTAGAAATTTATGAAAGTACGAGTGCCATCTTTGCCTAATCTGGGCCTCTTCCATCAATACTCGAACGTCCTCGTCTTTGATGCACCTTACTTGATCTAGGTCACGAGCCTTCTTCTCTCTTGCTTTGGCCAACCGAAATAACTTCTTGTCCCAACCTTTGCCCCCAAGTTCCTCATAAAGCCGACCAAAAGCAGCAGTCTTAGCCTCTGTGACCGCTAATTCTGCCTCCTTCCTAGCCTCCTTATATCTTTCTCTGTTCGCTCTCTTCTGATCCTCGTCGGTGCTCTCTACTAACTTAATGTAAGTCGCTTTCTTGGCTTCCACTTTACCTTGGACCACGTCATTCCACCACCAGTCACCTCGATTCCGGCTAGAGTAACTTTCGAAACTCCCAACACCTCTCTTGTTGCCTCCCTTATACAGTCCGCCGTCGCCGTCCACATAGCGCTAGCTTCCCCACCACTCTTCCAGGCACCCATATTCGTTAGTCGCCCCTCCAACTCCTGCACATTATCCTTAGACAAAGCTCCCCACTTGATCCTCAACTGACTCCCTATAAACCTCTTCTTCCTCTTCATCAAGATACATATGTCCATCACAAGGAGCCTATGTTGAGTTGCGAGGTTCTCACTCGGGATCACCTTTCAATCCTCGCACAACCCCCTATCACACCATAGTCAATTTGAGTCTTAGCCACCATACTCCTGAAAGTAACTAAATGTTCATCCCTCTTTGTAAACATAGAGTTCACGATCACCAACTCAAAAGCTTTGGCGAAATCTAACAGTGAGGTACCGCCCCTGTTCCTATCACCAAAGTCGAAGCCACCATGCACCTCACCATAGCCACCAACAGACGACCCAATATGACCATTGAAATCCCCTCATATGAATAGCTTCTCCGTAGGCGAAATACCCCGCACCACCTCATCCAGCACCTCCTAGAAGCGCCTTTTAACCTCCGCATCTAAGCGTGTTTGCGACGCGTAAGTTCTAATGACATTCAGAGTGCTCTCTCCAACTACTACCTTAATCGCCATCAATCTGTCTCCACTCATCTAACCTCTACCACCGACTCTCTAAGCTCCCTATCCACAAAAATGCCCACTCCGTTCCGGAGAACCACAATTTATACCCGTCTACATTCCTCGCCTTCGATCCTACCCACCTAGTCTCCTGCACACACGCTATATTGACCCTCCTCTTCTGGAGAATCTTCGCCTGCTCTCTATAGACTTACCCGTCAACGTCCCTATATTTCATGATCCAATTCTCAACCTGCAGGCTACCTTGTTCCCTTTACCCCCTATGGGCCCCGTCCCATCCCCTGACCCTTGCCATACCCCTCTCGCCACTACCCCACCTCCCCGAGGACATGACTCTACTCTACTATTACAAACCACAGTCTCTATACCTACGAAGGTCGAAAAATAAAAAGGAGAAAAAACACCACACAGAACAACAAAGGGAGCAAATAGTAACTGCAAGCCCACTAGACTGACTAGACTAGTACAAAATACTACGGCAACAAAGTAATTAACACAAGGGACAGAGAAACAAGAGGCAGGAGGTACTGATTCCCGCGAATAGAACCTGGAACTCTCGACTTGGTTTACTCCCGATGCTGCGGAACCCGGCGTATAGATGCTACTCTACTGCTTGTGTGCGTGAACCTCCCAAAAGTGATACCTGCAAAACACAAAAATGAAAACCAATATCTTCTTCAAATTACCCTTAAAAGTCAAAATTCTCTTTTATATCTTTTGAGATCACTTTTAAAAGAAGAGAAAAAAATAACCGAAAATGAAAACATGTATATTTTTGAAAAAGAATCCTTAAAAGCAGAGAAAAATACCAAGAAAGAAAATCAATAATCGTTGACACTCTAAAATACAGCAATGGTTGTTTAAATATGAAAGAGACCCTGATAAAGATTATATCAGGCTGATTGATTCCAAAACAAAAATGAAAGGAGTCGTCCCACCGATCGGAGCAAATGGGTTAGGTTAAAGCAATTGTCCTTTACGTTACCGGAAAATTGATTGAAGGGAGTAAAACATCTCCCTGTTTTCACACGAAATAGCCTATTTCCGCAAATGTGAGAGAGACGAACAACGTTCAATCAAATATTACAAAAATCATAAATTCAGGAACTGGGAAAGCGCAAAATTTTCTTCTAAAAATTAGTTAGAGGAGATCCTCAATTTTAACACTAAATTTCTAGTCCTGTTCTAAAGAGTGCCCGTAAAGATTCAAATATAATTAGCGATCACAAAGATTCTAAAAATATATAGAACAACAAATTGCACTAAAATTAATGAGAAATGTAACTTTACGGTATTTACCAGAAAAATGATGGATTGGAGGATACCGATCACTGATGAACTAATTATTCTAGGGTTCCGATCGACGGTGGCATTTGATTGGACAAGATTCAACTGTAAGAGAGGAAGAATCGAAGAAGGAATCCAGGGAGATCAAAGATCAAAGAAAAAGAAACAAAGAAAGAAAGATAAGCTAAATAAAATAAATTCCGTTAAAGGATGTGAACAAGTATTCCATCGTCTGTTGCCGATGGTAAGAAGTGATATCTGTTGCCTAAGTCATTGGCTGCGTGATCGATAAAAAGTTCTTAGCAAGGAGAGAGCCTAGCGTCCCAAAAAGACAAAGGAACAAAGCGAAAAGCTTCGCTGAAAGAGAGAAGAGTAGAAAGAGGAGAGCAAATATGAAAATAGCAATCATGATCGTTCTAATAATATATCAAGGAGGTCTGAAACTAGATATCAGGATCGTTTGAGAGCTCTTAGGTTATTTTCAAAAGCTTAACAATAGATGTTCATTACGATATATATATATATATATATATATATATATATATATATATAGTTCTATTTCAACAATTTAAGGAACTTATGATTCCAGGATCAATTACCATATGTCATTAACAAACACAAGAAAATAGTTAGCCATAGCATGTTATCAATAACATCACTTAGTAAAAGATAACAGAAAAAGTCATGCTTAGAAATTCAAACAAAACAAAAGAATGATAGGGTTGAGGTTTTACTGACCTCCTTTAGGGCAGCAAACCAAACAAAGAATTTGTTTAGCCGTTAGGATCCAAGAACTCAAAACTTCAATCAATGAGTAACTCAAAACCAATGAAACATCAGAAATTGAGTGAGGACTTAGCCTTAGTTGAAAGAGTTCTAAACACTACTATATTGCGTATTATTTTTTCTGATTGTTAGGTGTTCTTGGTTATTGTTAGGTGAGAGCATTGAAGGCTCCTATTTATCGTGTCTATTCAAGCCTTAGGGTTACAGCAGATTCAAGTTAGATAGTGGAAAGTGACGAAAGATTGATGATGATAGCAAGGCAGGTGAAATCAGAGAAACGCAAATGGAAAAATCATCAAGAAACTTTACCTGGGCACGAAGCAGAAGGATTCAACCGTTAAGAGTGAGGATCCATCGGTCAAAGCTCCAGTGTCTAGAGGTCACTGTATTTGATCTCTGGACAACAATTTTGATGATGAATATGGAGATATCAACCATCATGCTCCGATTTGAAAGAAAGAGTGGGGAAATTAGACGAATGAAGTTTCGACTTTTAGGTCTAGGGTTCAAAATTACGGGTTTTGAATTTTACCGACAAATGGGGAAAAATAGGCAAGATTTGCGGATATAGGGGACAGATTGAGTGTTGTAAGGTTCGGATTTGTGACCTTACACCGATTTGTGCAAGGTTTCTTGACTGATGGGCATGGAGGGTTTTAGAGAACAGAATGGAAAAGAGGAAAGAGAGGCGGTAGGTCAAAAGAGAAATGAGTAGGGTTTTAGGGCGTCTATGAGTTAAGATTGTGAGATGGAATGGGAGCCGTTAGATCTTTCGATCAACGGCTCCGATTGTTTTGGTAATTAAGATTTTAGAAATAATTTAATGCGGAAAATCGATGGCCCAAGAATCCAACGGCAGAGATAAAACACGCCAGGCCTTTTAAAAATAATCAAAAATGGGATTAATTCTGATATGTTGATGACATGGATCAATGGCTGAGATGATATGTGTTTGTTTTGTGAGGGAATGGGATAGGGCCATGTGGCAAGCTCTGATTGGTTTAAAAGGAGTGGCATGGAATGCCAAGGTGGATTGGAGGGGTTGTTTGGACTGGGTCGATTTCGGATTTGGCCTATGTATTGGGCTAGTTTTAATTTAAAAGGTGGACAACTTGTATTTAATTAAAGAATTGCAATTATAACATTTAGTCTTTTAACCTTTTTTAAAGTTAATTTAAATAAATTTACTTCAATAAAATATGGTACAAATTATAATTAGCATATATACCACTAATTATTGTAATTAACTTTTGTAAAATACTTTTTCTTCTCAATTATTATACTAATCTTGAAATTATTAACATAGTAATCCAGTTAATTAGAAATTAAGGAGTAATTCTTTAGATTAATTATAAAGCATATGTGATGTATATAAAAAGTTATTTTAGTAATCTTAAAATAGTAAGTATGATATATTTTATAATTATAATTATAATACTAGATTATAAACTTCAAAAACTACTAATACTTAATTAATTTTGTAAAAATAGGTATTATTGATTGAAAATACTTTCAAACATTCATAGCAAATTATTAAGTATAAATAAATTAATTTTAAAAGGGAGGGTCAAAATTGGTCGTTAACAAGAGGCAGTAGAGTTGGCAGCCTTCAGGTTGCGTGGTATAGTCGTACTCTAGTACGAGTCATGGAAGCGATCTAGAGGAGATGAGGCACCTCCAACGATATGGAAGGACTTCTCAGTGGATTTCTTAGACCGGTATCTTCCGTTAGAGATTCGGGAGGCCAGGGTCGACCAGTTTTAGACCCTTCAGTAGGGTAACATGAGCGTTAGAGAGTACAGTCTTCAATTCGATTCTTTGTAAAAGGTATGCCCCACCTAATGTAGATACGACGCGTGCTAGAGTACACTGGTTGTGGCTGGTCTTGATGCACGGCTAATCGGTGGTAACCAGAACTGCATATATGCTTTAGGCAGAGCTGACAGGACCTAGAGTCTCCACCAGATATCGTGACAGGTACTTTGACCGTCTATACACATGATATTTATACTTTAATAGATCTAGGGTCTACTTTATCGTATGTCACTCTATTTGTTGCGGGGAAGTTTGGTATATCACCTGAGTTGTTAAGTAACCCTTTTGTAGTGTCTACAACGGTTAGTGAATCGATTATTGCTAGACGAGTTTATTGAGGTTGTGAGTTAATCATTTGTAGCCATCAGACCTCAGTGGATCTAGGCGAGTTAGAAATGATGACTTTGATGTTATTATGGGCATTGACTGGTTGGTATCTTGTTATGCCAATGTTGAATGTTGGACAATGATTGTCCCAATCGATTTTTCGGGGAAGCCAATCTTGGAATGGGAAGGTAGTTCAGCGACGCCTAAGGGTAGGTTTATTTCCTATCTCAAGGCACGAAAGATGAACTCTAAAGGTTGTATTTATCATGAAGTTCGGGGTAAGAGATGCAGATGCATAACCATCAACCTTTCAGTCTGTTCCGGTGGTGAATGAATATACTGATGTATTTCTAGACGAGCTTCGAGGTAATCCTCCCGAGCGGGAGATTGAATTCGTCATTTTCTTCCAGACACTCGGCTGATATCCATCCCTCTTTATAAAATGGCTCTATCCATTGAGGGATCAGAAACTAATGCCTTGGAGAAATATACTAGTACGACGCCCTACTTGTTACTTGGGGTGACGTGGCAGTACATTTCACTTCCAAATTTTATTAGTTTATCTCATTAAGGGTATTTTGGTCCTAGTTTGTTTGTACATAGTATAAACACGTCAATAACACAATTTTTGAAGGACTTTTGATCTACGGAACATTAAGAGAGAATCGGAGGCTTCAAGACACAAGGATTCATCAACCATCCATCAATTCAATACTGAAGTTTGGATTGTAACATTAATATTTTTTGTTGCTTCAACTTTATCTATGATTCTATTGATTAGTTTTCCTTTAGGGTCTTGACAGATATAGTATTTTAATTAGTATTTAGGTGTTTGACTCTTGTAAATTTCTTGCATTATTTGATGGGGTTTTAAATTATATTGTGAAGATATTTGTTATTTTATTTAATCGAAAGAGGAATAATTTATTAAATATCTTTGCATTGTATTCTTTATTAACTAGTAAATTCGTGAGAATCAATAGTATTATAGTCCTCCAGCGTAATTACGGCGTAACTTGCTCCGAACTAATCAAGATTTCCAACCCAATGCTACGTGGTCCATGGGCCAATACGCCCTCTCATCCCAGCCTTACACGAGCCACACCTCCGCCTTGCAAGATTTATTATGATACACTCCAACTCCCTTTGACTGAGTCTAAAAGGAAAAGGTGTACGTCTAATAATATTCACAACAACATTTGCAAAGATCAAGTGAGAGAATATTGGCCCCAACGTCAAATTAGCTCAACAGACTAATCGAAGTCCTAAAGGAAATCCGTATAAACCAAGCTAGACTTGTAATTTAGAGGTGTATGGATCAAAATTAGGTCGAGTTTAGTGAATGCAAACGGGCGAGCTGAGGCCGAGGTCGAAGCCAAGCACGGCGCAGTGGCGAAGAGTCGCCCAGAGAGAGAGACCAGTGCCAAGGTCGAGTAGAGAACAAACAGCAGCGACGGTTAGAATATTCTTAGGATTACGAATAGGAATATTCCACTGAATATTCCCCCAATTGTACTTTTTTAGGGTTTTCTAGGAATATTATATATAGGAAGAGAAAGGGAACAAGAAGGGGGCTTCGGGACTTTTTTGAGAGGAACATCTTGTAAAAGGTTGACTATCAAGAATATACAAAAAGCTGGTCTTGTCTCCTTTATTTGATTCCATCGCTAAAATATTCCTCTTTTATTCACAAGATCCAAGAACACTTTGTTCATTTCCATAGTCTGTTGTCACACGCTATAGTCAGGAGAAGGAATCATCCAACTCATTCAATATTTGGGTGACAAGTTCCTTCTTATTACATTTAATTCCATTTGTCACATTTATTGCACGTTTTCGTTCTCATATTTATTGATAATCATTGAGCATTAACTCGGCATTCATTGATTTGAACACGGTCCCGCACCATCAAAATTATCGAACTTCTGATCTAGGATTTATTATATTTAACTAGGATTCACCCTTTATCTATTTATTAAATTGGTTTAACAAAAAGGGCCTAAAACTTTTTGGTCAAGCAATTTGGCACCGTCTGTGGGGAGCTAGTTAAAAAGTTTCGTTTCTTCTAGATCTATAAAAAAAAAAGCTTTCTTTTTCTTGTTTGCACAAGCTAACAATGGCAGGAAAAGGAGAGGAAAGACTGAAAGCAGTGATAGGTGTCATTACTAACCTCCTAGGCACCATTAACGAGGTAGACAGGGAAGACGAGGAGAATGTGACGCCGAGCGCCTAACCCAGGCAAAGTGACTCACCTCCTCCTCATGGGAGTGTAACCTCTTCACATGAGAAGGGAGCCTCCACGTCCACGACGGAGGAAGCGCCGCCCACAGCGAAAAAGTTATTGGAGGCGTGGCTGACAAGTACCCTAAATAGTATACTCGACAAACCCGATCAAGGGGCGAGTAGGAACGCCGCACGAGTTGACACCCCAACAACCACCAACGAGCAACACGCTCCTCCACCAACACGTAACACTCACACCGTTGTTGATGCAGATAATGACGCCCTCGCAGCTATTCTGAGAAAAATGGAAGAAATGGAGAATAAGAATAAAGCACTCCGCGACCAAATGAGGGAGCACCAAGAAAGGGTTGATAAGATACCAAGCCCCCCAAAACTGCAGCCAAAACGGGACGTCGGCCGGTTCGTGGAACAGCCATACAGCGAGGAGGTAGCCCCACATGCCATACCCAAAACCTTCAAAATGCCACAATATTTGAAAATATACGACGGCACAATGGACCCTGAAGGCCATATCATTCATTACGTCACGGCGGTAAAAGGCAACGACCTGTCGAAAGAGCAGGTACCGTCGGTGCTGCTGAAGAAGTTCGGCGAAACCCTAACATGGGGAGCCTTAACATGGTACTCACAATTACCAGCACGTTCCATAATGACGTTCGAGGAAATCGTTGACAAGTTCGTCACCGCCCATGTCGGGGCCAAGAAAGCAGAAGCAAAGTGAATGACATATTCGCCACAATCGCCTGGCAAAGGACTCAGGGACTTCCTTGCTCGGTTCAACAGAGTAAGAATGATCCTGCCAAATGTGTTAGAGGGGATGGTGGTAGCGGCCTTCCAAAATGGGTTAAACAGGAACGGGTCGAGGGCGACCAGAAAAATATTAAGCAGACTCATGAAATACCCTCCCACTACCTGGGAAGAAATTCACAATGCTTGCTGTGCTGAGGTGAGAGCAGACGAAGACGACCTCAATGGTCCAACTCAACGTTTAACGTTAGTCCAAATGGAATCAAGGAAAGATCGTCGGAATGATAGCCAAAAAGATCACGCAGGACCACGCCTCAATCGGGAAAGGCACCAACCGTACATCAAAGCAGCCATCCCTCTACCTCTATGCCAGCCGAAGGGGCGTCCAGGCCACAGAAGGGGACTTACCGAAATGAAAGAGGTATGCCTCCACTTTTATCTGCTCACAGTTTTTGTGTTTCTCCTTCAGAAATAGTTTACGCCCTAGAGAAGCTCCGTCCCAAGGTGAAATGGCCACAAAAGATGAAGTCGGACCAAAATTCCAGAAAGTCGAATGCCCTTTGCGAATTCCAGAATGGGGCCACAAGACCGAAGACTGCATAGCCCTACGACAAGAAGTAGTGAACATGCTCCACCAAGGACATATAAAGGAGCTGATGAGCGACTGAATGAGAGCCAATTTTGCCCGTGGACGAGAACAATATCAAGGCCCCCCAAAGCCACCCTCCCCAGCCCGCACCATCCAAATGATCATCGGCGGAGGCAATGAAGCAACAACCAACCATATGAAGTTCACCACCACACACAAATTGAAACAGTGGATCACCCATGAACGGTATGATGACCTAGAAGACAATATCATCTTCGATAAGTTAGATACTCACGGTTAGACCTTTCCTCATTTCGATGCTCTTGTCATTACTTTACGAATTTCAGATACCGATGTAAAAGAATCATGGTAGACAACGGGAGCGGCGCGTGTATTATCCACCCCAGAGTTCTCACACAAATAAGACTCCAAGATAAGATAGTACCATGCTACATAACACTAACAGGTTTAACAGTGTTGTTGAATGAACCTTCGGAGAGATAACATTGCCCGTTCTGGCCAGGGGTGTCACCCTGGAAATAACATTTCATGTCATGAACCAAGACACAGCCTACAACGCCATTATAGGGCGACCCTGGATACACGCTATGAGGGCCATCCCGTCCAGTTTATATCAGGTCATCAAGTTCCCTACCCCATGGGGAATATTCAGCATCCGCGGTGAACAACGCACAGCTCAAGAATGCTACCGCATTGCCCAAGACAGCACATACACTCAACAGTTAAGAGGGGAGAGCTCGGGAGCATAGCAATTACGAAGTTGGGGCCCGAGTCCGACAAATAGACAGATGTCATCAAAGACCCCGACATCGTGGAAGCCACAGGGTCAACAGTGGAAGACCTCGATCACGTCCAGCTGGACAAAAGCAATTACAACAAAAAAGCCTACATCGGCCACAAACTCACAGAACCAGGTAAGTTCCATAAATTTTTAACTGCCAACGCCATTCTATTTCCTTTCTCCCATGTAGATATGCCAGGTATCCTGAAATACATTGTAACACACAAGCTGAATGTCGACCCACTCTACCCGCCGATACGGCAAATCAGAAGAAAGTTCAATGCTGCAATCAGCGAGGCCGTCCGTGAAGAGGTAGAAAAATTGCTCGCCAACTATTCCATTCGAGAGTCAAAGTACCCCCATGGGTCGCCAACGTGGTCAGGTGAAAAAGAAAAACGGGAAATGGTGCATGTGCGTATACTTCACGGACCTAAACAAAGCCTGCCTTAAAGACTCCTTCCCATTGCCTCACATCGATCAGCTCATCGATGCAACAGCGGGGCACGAGGTATTAAGCTTCTTGGTCGCCTACTCAGGCTACAACCAAATCCTCATGGAGGAGGAGGACCAAGAAAAGACCACCTTCATTACCCGCCAAGGGACGTACTGCTACAAAAGTCATCTCGTTCGAGTTAAAAAATGCAGAGGCGACCCATCAGAGGCTGGCCACCAAGACGTTCAAAGAGCAACTCAGCAAAACGATGGAAATCTATATAGATGACATGTTGGTCAAATCAAAAAGAAAAGAGGACCACATCGGCCACCCGAGGGAAGCATTCAACATACTTAGGCGATACGGCATATAGCTGAACCACGAAAAGTGCACCTTCGGCTTGACCTCGGGAAAGTTCCTCGGCTTTTTGGTGTCGCAAAGAGGCATCGAGGTCAATTCCGACAAAATCAAGGCTACAGAGGGAATACCTGAAATTTTGACCAGCAAGAAACAGGTGCAGAAGCTGATCACCCGTATAGCCGCCCAGTCAAGGTTCATCTCACAATCCTCTGACAGATGCCACAAATTCTTCAACATACTCAAAAAGGACAACGGACTCTAGTGGAATCCCGAATGCATTCATGCCCTAAGAGAATTAAAGGCATACTAGTCCTCACCCCTACTTGCCAAGGTAGAACCTGGCGAACGTCTCATAATCTACCTGGCCATATCCGACGTTGTAGTAAGTGCAGTCTTGGTCTGTGAAAACAAAGGTACGCAATCTCCAATCTATTAAATTAGCATAACCCTGGTCGATGCCGAAACGAGGTATCCCCACCTCGAAAAACTGGCTCTAGCATTAGTCGTAGCCTCACGAAAGCTTAGGCCCTATTTTCAATGCCACCCCATCTCGGTGGTCCTTCCCCCTAAGAAGCGTCCTACATAAACCCGAACTAATGGGTAGATTGGCCAAGTAGGCCATCGAATTATGCGAGCACGATTATCATCCGCAAGCAGCGATAAAGTCACAAGTACTCGCCGACTTCAGTGCCAAAATAATGCCTGAGGCCGAGCAAGAAGCCTCCCATACCTCCCCCAAGTCATCCGAACTACGGGTCCTGTACACCGATGGTGCCTCAAATGCGTCAGGATCTGGACTAGGACTCATGCTCGAGGTCCCAACAGGCGAAGTCATCCGCCAGTCCATGCGGTGTCCCGACATGACTAACGATGAGGCTGTAATTGCAGGACTAAAACTACCTCTCACGTATGGAGCATGGCGAGTCATCCTCTGATGTGACTCACAACTTATCATCAACCAAGTCACAGGGACTTTCCAAATCAAAGAGCAGAGGCTACAAAAATATCAGGCAAAAATTCATAGGCTATTGCCCGAGTTCGGCGAGTGCCAACTCGACCATACCTCGAGCACAAAACATCAAAGCAGACGGCCTCACAAAATTAGCAGTGGCCACCAAGAACATAAGCGGAAAAGAAAACGTGGTCACCCTCCTCGGTTCGTCAAAAGACCAAATTGAGGTACGCACTATAAACTTGACTTGGGACTGACGCAACCGTATTTGTCATATTTGCAGGACGAAGTGCTCCCACCCGACAAAAAAGAGAAGCTTCAAATGCAGGCGACCAGATACAGCATCATCAACCATGATTTGTACAAAAGAACGTTTGGCGGTCCTTGGCGACATGTCTAGGACCAAACCAAACTAGGCGCGTCCTCGAAAAGTACATGAAGGCCACTGTGGAGCCCATACCGGTAATCGAGCCCTCGTTAGATGCCTCATATGGGTAGGCTATTACTGGCCCGCCATGAAAAGGGAAGCCGTCGGCTTTATTAGAAAGTGCAAACAGTGCCAAAAATACGCTCCAATGATCCACCAGGCGGGCGAGCACCTCCACTCAGTCATATCGCCTTGGACGTTCATAAAATGGTGGATGGACACGTCGGACCCCTTCCAGAAGGACGAGGTAATGTACGGTTTCTTTTGGTTTTAGCTGACTATTATTCCAAGTGGGTAGAAGCAGGTGCATTCGCCCAAATACGCGAACAAGAAGCTTTCACATTCATATGGAATAACATCATATGTCGTTTCGGCATCCCCAAAAAAATGAGTTGTGACAACGGACCCCAATTCACCGGAGAAAAGACCACAGAATTCTTCGAGAAATGGCACATCAAGCGAATACTCTCCATGCCATATCATCCCGCGGGCAGCGGTCAGGCGGAGTCATCCACAAAAAAATGCTAAACATCATAAAGAAGAATCTAAAAGATGCCAAGGGACTGTGGCCGGAACTGCTACCGGAAGTGCTATGGGCATACCGCACCACGCCAAAAACAAGCACAGGAGAAATGGCATGTTAACTAGTCTATGGGACTGAGCAGTGATATGAGTCGAAGTCGGGGAACCAAGTTTGAGATACTCCAACGAGAACGGACCAAGTAACGAAAGCAAAAAGCAAGACCTTCACGAAATAGGTGAGCGAAGAGACATGGCCTACGTAAGAATAATAGCTCGGAAACATCAAGCAGAACGGTACTACTCAAAGTTTAGGTATTTAGTTCATCGCCCCGCCTATCGACTACTTCTCTAGGCCGAGCGATGAAGGGACTAGATAGACTGGGACTCCTCGAATGTATGTACAGACCGAACAGAAACATGTAATATTCTCCAATGAATAAATAAAGCAGTATATGACATTCTTACACAACTCCACCAAATTTACACATCAGGCCAATGCAAAGGAAATGTACATTCGACCTCACTCGAATTAACTTACACTCGACCTCACTCGAATTAACTTACATTCGACTTCGCTCGAATTAACAAAGGAAATATGCATTTGATCTCACTCGAATTATTTTCTAAGTCTACATTCGACCTCGTTTGTATTAACAAAGGAAATGTACATTCGATCTCGCTCGAATGATTTTCTAAGTCTACATTCGACCTCGCTCGAATTAACAAAGGAAATGTACATTCGATCTCACTCGAATTATTTTCTAAGTCTACATACGACCTCGCTCGAATTAACTTACATTCAACCTCGTTCGAATTAATAAAGGAAATGTACATTCGATCTCACTCGAATTATTTTCTAAGTCTACATTCGACCTCGTTCGAATTAACAAAGGAAATGTACATTCGATCTCACTCAAATTATTTTCTAAGTCAACATTCGACCTCATTCGAATCAACTTACATTCAACCAACCGAAAGTCAGGGACCTTCTCACAAAAGAAGACACTCACGGGAAAGAAAAAATAAAGAAGAGCCGAAAATACACAGCAAAAGACAACTGTTCCATTTCAATCATTCCATTCCAATACATTTTACAAAGGGCTTGAAAGACGCCCTCACAAAAAGAAAACAGAAAAACACAAAACAATAAACCAAGTACAAAGACTTCACGCCCTATCACCCCCCCCCCCCCATCACCGACGTCACTGGCATACTCATCGTCTTACCATGGGTAAGAGGCAAGACCATCTAAGGCACCTTCATCATCGTCCCCGCTGGGCGTACCGGGACCATAACCACAGGCGCCACGAGCTGCACGTGCCTTCACACGAACATCCTCAAATTCTGCCTCAGAAATCTTTCCAAGCGTCTTCAGGGACCTGTATATGTCAAGTTAGGCCTCATTATAAACCCACATTTCATACAACTCCCATGACACACAGGGATCAACAGAAGTATGAGAAGTAGACGGTTGGGCCTGTTGTTATGCCTTCTCGGCTCTTAGGGAGGCAACCTTCTCATTTAGCTTAGACAGCTCCACCTCCAAACCCCCAATCCGCTCCTCAAACCTTGCCTCCTTGAGCACCAAAGTTTCCGCCTCAGTAGCTCGCTCAAACCTGCAACCATGTGGGGTGCCCCCTAGGGCTGCCGCCTCCGCCACAGCAGCCATTCTGGCTTTCTCATCTCAGCCTAACTCTTCGACCCTGGTGCTCAACTCACCCCTTAAGTTGACAGCCATTATTTTGCTCTGCTCGAGCTCGAACCTTAAAAATGCCACCTGCGCCTGAAGGTTAGTATTCTCGGCCATCACTCCCTTGCTCAACTCGAGCTCATCCTCCTTAACCCTTAGTGCCCCCTCAAGCACGTTGCATCTACCGATGGCCCTTATAAGCTCCTCTTCCTTCTCCCTCAGCTCCTCATCCTTCTGTTTGAGCCCATCGCAAAGCATCTCAAACTGGTCGTCCTTGCAAAGTAAGTTGACTAGCATTCGGTGCTTAGAACAATACTCTATGTACTTGGATACCATCTTCTTGTAGAGGGTCATCCTTCGCTCTTCCCGCCGATCATGCTCAATCTCCATGATGAGGGTCTGACAGGTAAAAGAAGACAGGTCAGCGGCTACACATACGAAATGAACTAACTTAACATGGGAAAAGCAAGCTTACTCGCAAGGCCATGCCAGATATACCCAATGACAAATCCGCATCCTTCAGCGTCTGCAGCGTCCTGTTATCAGAGTCCGCGCACAGAGGAGCAAAGGTCGGCACCGCCTGTTCCGAGTTGGCCAAGAGGTTATAATCTACGGGGATAACTATGTGCCGATCAGGCCCCTATGTCCTTATCTCCACTCGGTTGAACCTCTCATCAAAAGCTCGCACCTCCTCAGGGTTGATATTGGAGCCCAACCTATCATCTTCTACGAGGATGGTTCTACCACTCCCGTCCGCTGATAATAAACCGACCCAGGTTGTTCGTGCAGACTCCCCTCTGTCGTAGGTCCCTTCAACCTCTGACTGCCTTTCCTCCGTGACGATAGCTGGCGTGGAAGCAGCCTCAAATGCCCAGTAAGGGCGCCACCTCCGCATCCAAAACAATGGGCCTTTCTGGCTCGGCATCAGCAGCACCGACCGTTCCGGTCTCCACTCCCTGCCTTTTCCTCGGTACCGCCTCCTCCTCGTCATGAGATGACTCATCAATTAGGTGTAAGACGGGGTGATCAGAGGTCTCAACCGACATAATGGCCGCCTGTTGGAAAGAATCGCCCAACGGCGGAGCTAGAGTTTGACACTCTCGTACGGACTCAGCCAGTACGAATTGCATTCCAGCCAAAGCGACCACCTAGCAAAATGCAGGCACCGGAGCTTTCGCCTTCTTGGAAGCTCGCCGACCTGGCAAAAAAATAAAATCATATTCAAAAATGACAAGACGGTGATAAGCTATAACAAAGACAAAAGATTCGTGGAAGTGAGAATCAGACTTACTAGTCGAAGGCTTGGGCTCGAACCGCTTGTTAAAGGATGCCCAGTTGCGAATTCCCACAGTATGAGGTAAGACGCGAGTTACCCAGTCTTCAATGTCAAGAACCGGGGAAGGTGGACGCCTAACAGCTAAAAGTAGAAAGACATGAGCAAGTCAGAAACAAAAAAGGGGGAGGGGATAAACAAAATATATGACACACGGTAAAAGACCCTTACAGTTGAAGTTCCACTGCTCGGGGAACCCGTCTGGGTCCGCCACTACGTGCTCGGTCCTGACGAAGAAGTAACTGCACTAGAACCGACGGTTCGCTTTGTCATCCATCCCCGTCACCAGTCCTTTAGTCCCACAATGGAGGAGATGAATCAGCGTGCCTCAATAGAAACTAGGCGAGAAGAGATGCACCAGATGACAGATTGAGAGCTCGCAGTTGGCCAACTCTGCGAACTTCTCCAGCATAAAAAAGACTTTATATAAATAAGGGGAAAGCTATGCCGGGCAGACGCTATAAAAGCGGCAGAACTCCTCAACTAGTGGGGGAAGAGGAAGAGAATAACCCACCAAAAACGGGTAGGTGTAGAAAGAGCAATACCCAGGCCGGTGGACTTGTATCGCATCGTTCCCCGCTGGAACAATATCGATGTGAGCAGGGATACGGAGTTTAGACCGTAGGGCAGATATTTGGTACGACCCCATAATAGATAGTACCTGCTCAGGAGCAGGGGCGGGCTCTTTTGGGAAGTCATTTTTGACCGACGGGTTACGAGGAACAGCCTCCTCCACGGTGGGAAAATTTTCGTCTTCCGCAACCGTGGGTTCACCGCCACCAGAAGGCATGGCCACCGACAATGGGGTGGCATCAGAGACTATGTTAGAAGTGTGAGGGGAGTTTGTCATTTCTGCAGTAACGCGTATACAGTAGAGCCGAAGTATCAACGGGAAAAGAAACTAGAAGCTAGAGCTAAAAAGCAGAAGGAAATTGGAGACAAGGGTTAGAGAAGAAGCAGAAGAACAAGCAAAGTGCAAATGGAATATGAAGTGCGAAAAGTTTCATTTGTGAATCCCCATTCCTCAATTTATAGGATATTGTGGCGCCCAAATCGATGCAAGAAACTGTCATTCACACCAAAATCAAAGCAACAGGAACACTTTGTTCATTTCTATAGTCTGTTGTCACAGGCTATAGTCAGGAGAAGGAATCAACCAACTCATTCAACATTTGGGTGACAAATTCCTTCTTATTATATTTAATGTTATTTGTCACATTTATTGCATGTTTTCATTCTCATATTTATTGATAATCGTTGAGCATTAACTCGGCATTCATTGATTTGAACACGGTCTCGCGCCATCAAAATTATCGAACTTCAGATCTATGATTTATTATATTTAACTAGGATTCACCCTTTATCTATTTATTAAATTGATTTAACAAAAAGGTCCTAAAACTTTTTGGTCAAACAAGAGGAAGGCACAGTAAGGGTGGAGTTGGAATACGATATGTTTGTAAATAGAAAAAGACTAGATAATTATAGGTTGCAAAAGACAAATAACATACGGAATTATATATAGAATTTGCATGCTGGTGTAATTAGCTTATATTCATTTTGCATGTTCTTTACTGTAATAAATACTGGTGGTCGGTGTAAGCGCGGCGGCACCATAAAGTCAAGGTCTTTTGGGCATTCGATCTCTATCTGCGCATACAAACCCTAAGGATTGAAGATAGTCTTTTCCTAAAAATTCTCCATATATGGTATACTTAGTATACAGTATCTAAGTATGTGGGACCTGTAAAATTATTGACAGAAATGAAGATTCCTCCTCTCTTTCATCGTTCAGTTTTTTTTTTTTTTTTTTGATCAACACGATTTTCTTCCTTTGATCCATTGACATATTTGTGCAAATCACATGGTATATTCTCAAAAGTCGATTTTTACGTGATTCAGGTTTGAAAATACCCTCTATAAATACTCTTAAAACTATCATCCTAGAAAAGGAACCCCTAATTCCCAGAATTCAAATCTTCACAAGAACTTCTTAATTTTTTAGCAGCTCTTTACTTCAATAGTAACTCTATGGTTTGCTTCAAGGGACAATGATTGTACTCTTCTTTTTTTTATTTTTCTATCTCGAGAATTATTAAGGTTGTTTTTAAGAAAGGCAGTCATCAAGAATTTAATGAAAACTACCAGTAAGTCCGAAGTTTCTTCAGAAAAGCCTGATCGGAAAACGGTGGAGAGGAACAGAAGAATTCATATGAAATATCTCTATTCTGAGCTTATTTCTCGCATTCCTCCCCAGAATTTCAAGCCCTCCAAGGTACATTAAACTCAACTTCTTCTTCTACTTTTTTCTTCGTATAAATAATTCTATACATCTCAACTTTCTAATAATTACTTGAAGTAATTTCATTTCGTCTTATAATTATTAAAAATGAAGGAGAGATCACATAATTAATTCCTGCGAAGGAACATCTTTACAATCCATCTTTTTCCACAAATATTTCTCTCATATTGACTCTTTGTGTATAATGTATCCAAAATGCATTGGCTCAATTAATTCGGATACGCATTGAGTAGGATTCATTAAAGAGAGAAACGTTTTATACCGGGAGTTTCTTTATTGTCATAGATCTAAATCGAGTTAAGAGAGAGAGATCTCCTCCATGATACCACATTCTTTGGATGTGTGATTTCCTTTGAACATTTGTATATGCGTACAGTTCACATGAATAGTTCTTTCTCTAGTGCCCACATAGAAATATAATGAATTTAAAAATATATTCACACTAATGATATATATATATATATATATATATATATATATATATATATATATATATATATATATGTTGCGGAATATCTTGGGTTAACTAGCACACAATCACACACAAAGCAAACACAAGGATTTAACGAGGTTCAGCTAAGCCTTATCTTCGGGGCAAAAGCAGAGAGAGTTTTTCACTATGAATGAGAAGAAAAGTACAATACAATCTATAGAATCTTCAACTACAACCCCTATATATAGATCCTAAAAGGTTCCAAACATATATGAGAAAGGTTTCCCAATTTGACAAGGACTATAGGTTTCCCTTTTTCAAATCTATTAGGACAATGGGTTTTCCTAAACCTATAGGGACTATGGGTTTCTAAAAATACAAGGAAATAATTCAAGCCACAAATAATAAATCTTCCCCTTGGCTTGAATTCTCTTCATCAACAGGAACAATGTCTCTCTACCTTGCCCTCAGCCCTCGCAAGGGCTCTATTGATTGCCGCACGCATCAACCAAGTCTAGGCAATGCCTAAACTTGTTAAGAGACTTAATCTCGTCAGCCATAGCA
This sequence comes from Nicotiana attenuata, assembly GCF_001879085.1. Lineage (NCBI taxonomy): Eukaryota > Viridiplantae > Streptophyta > Magnoliopsida > Solanales > Solanaceae > Nicotiana > Nicotiana attenuata. The sequence continues at coordinate 29,495,373 of NC_032000.1, read as the reverse complement.
CTAATCCGTCGATTTGGTTCTATACTCGAAATAGCTTCTGGATAGCTATAATACTCAAACGCATCAACGGTCTCTGCAACTGCCAAAGCGAGTCCCATAGGGTTCGTGTATCCAAGAAGATTCCCATCAACTACATTTGCAAACCTCTGCTGTCGGTTGATCACTCTCTTCTCTCTGCCTGTTGCAATGCAATAGGGTTGTTGCACAGGTGCATCAACATTATCGTCTTGATCAATATTTTGCACCTCCTCCACTTCCTCTACTTTAGGACTACTAGGCTGAGCTAGTGGAGATTCAATTTCTAGCTCTATGGGTCAGTGACACCATGATCTGTTTCTTCTATTTCCTTCTCCCTCTGACTGTCAGTGAGGCAGATTCATTGAATGTTACATCCTTACTGATAATTAGCCCTGGAGTCTTTTTATCTGTGCACCACAACCTATAACCTTTCACCCCAGTTGCATACCCTAGAAATATGCACTTCTTTGCCCTCGGCTCAAGTTTTCCATCACTCACATGAGCATAAGCAGGACAACCAAATATCCTTAAATTTGAATAATCAGCAGGCGAACCGGACCATACCTCAAAAGGAGTTTTGAACTCAATAGTTATGGATGGAGATCTTTTGACCAAATAACAAGCTGTATTGATTGCTTCAGCCCAAAAATCTTCGCTAACACATGAGTGTGAAAGCATGCTTCGTGCCCTATCACAAAGCGTTTTATTCATACGTTCTGCACCACCATTTTGTTGTGGTGTTTTGACACAAGTGTGGTGTCTCACTATGCCCTCCCTGCTGCAGAAATTATCGAACTCAGAATTGCAAAATTCCAACCCATTGTCAGTTCGAAGACGCTTAACTTTTCTTTCCGTCTACCTCTCAACCATCGTCTTCCATTTAACAAATGTCGAAAATGTCTCATCTTTGTTTTCAGAAAATACACCCACACCATCCTTGAGTAATCATCAATCAAAGTCATAAAATACCTGGCACCATTCTTGGAGGGAACTCTGTTTGGACCCCACAAGTCAGAGTGTATATAATCTAATTTATCTCTGGTCTTGTGCTCGGCCTTCTTGATGAACTTTACCCTTGTCTGTTTACCAAACACACAATGCTCACAAAAATCAAAACTTGATTTTTGTACCCATTCAGCAAATTCTGCTTACTCAACAAAGACAATCCATCATCACTCATATGGCCAAGTTGCAAGTGCCACAACTGAAACTGAAACTGATTAAGATCACTTTTCCCAGAAGCTACAGCAGCTTCCCTTTCAACTACACTAGCCTGAAGATGATACAATTTAGAATGTAGTTTACCCTTCATGAGTACCATGGAGCCTTTACACACTTTAAGTATTCCATTCTCGGAGTGAAATTTATACCCTTGATCATCCAAAGTCGAAAGAGAAATCAAATTTCTCTTTATCCGAGGAACATGCCAACACTCAATGTTTCTGATAATTCCATCGAACATTCTCAATTTCATGTTACCAACCCCCTCTACTGGTAATGGATTATCATCTCCCATGTAGACAGTCCCACTTATTTTCTTATAAGTTGTAAACCTATTCTTGTATGAACACATGTGGAAAGTAGCACCATAATCAAGAACCCAAGAATTTTACCCATGACTAGAACTCACAGCACAAACTTCCCCTACATAGTCACTATCATCAGAATTATTGCCAGTGTCAATAATATTTGCCGAATTATCTATTTTCTGCTTTCCTCTTTTCTCCTTCAGCTTAGGACAATCTCTCTTGTAGTGACCTTGCTCCCCGCACTCATAACAATGTTGCTTCCTTGCTCTAAACTTTGATCTTGCGATTGACTTTTTCCTGTTAAAGTCCTTTTGTTGTGTTCTTCCTCTAATCACAAGACTCTCGCCCTCAATTCTACTGTCTGGAAAGATCTTTTTTAACTTTTTAGATTTTAGTGCATTACTAACATCTTCTTGTGAAAATGTTGTCTTTCCCATATAGCAGTGTATCGGCAAAAGTATCATAAGACTGTGGTAAAGAACATAACACAATCAAGGCCTGATCCTCACTCTCAATTTTGATATCCACATTCTTCAAGTCCATTATAATTGAATTAAACTCATCAAGGTGAGTTTTAACAGGTGTACCTTCGTTCATACGGAGATTGTATAACCTCTTTTACAGGTAGAGGCGGTTTGTCAGCGATTTCTTAGAATACAGATCTTCCAGCTTCTTCCATGCCATTGCTGCAGAAGTTTCTTCAGCAATTTCCCGAAGAACGCTATCTGTAACGCTCATGAAGATCGCACTCAAAGCCCTCTCCTTCAGGTCTTCCTTCTTTGTCTCTTTCATATCTTCAGGAAAATCCTCATCAATTGCTTTCCACAATCCTTGTAACACCAGGGACGATTTCATCCTAATCTTTCATAGACTAAAACTAGAACCTCCGTCAAATTTCTCTACTTCGTACTTTGTTGAAGATGTTGAAGACATCTTAACCCTAGATTATATGTTGAAACCCGAACCTTGGTCTGATACCAATTGTTGCGAAATATCGTGGGTTAACTAGCACACAATCACACACAAAGCAAACACTAGGATTTAACGAGGTTTGGCTAAGCCTAATCCTCGGGACAAAAGCAGAGAGAGTTTTTCACTATGAATGAGAAGAAAAGCACAATACAATCTATAGAATCCCCAACTACAACCCTTATACATAGATCCTAAAAGGTCCCCAAACATATATGAGAAAGGTTTTCCAATTTGACAAGGACTATAGGTTTTCCTTTCCCAAATCTATTAGGACAATGGGTTTTCCTAAACATATAGGGACTATGGGTTTCAAATGGGTTTCAAAAGAGGTTTATGTCTTGAATTATTCCGCATATTGTCTTATGGGTTTCTCTTAAATGCTCAAATTCTTTCCCACCAATTGTCAGTATCAGTACATTTTTGTGCTAACGTTACAAATCTAACCAATATCCTACAATCTCCTTTCTTTTTGCAGATCCATGTGATATTTTTGTGTAGTTAGTACTGTATTCTGTTTGTCAAAGGTCCAGTGTAGTGTCAGTACGTACAAGTATTAATTGGCCAACTCTATTTATCCAGCCTATACAATGCCCTGGAATCACCGTCTTTGGTTGATCTCTCAATATGAGTACTGAAATTTGTAAAAGTTGACGCTAATTTTCATTTAGACATCAAAACTAACTTTTGTACTAATTAGACACTTTAACACGCAATAATATGTACCTATTAAACACCTAAATTACAATCTCACTTAAAATTAAGGTGCATGAGTTTCAAGCGAGTAATTGATGTTGAAAAAGCACAAATCAATGGCTGACACATGCAAAATAACAAATACGAAAATAAAATTAAAACGAAAAGAATAGCTTTTAACCAAAAAGATAAACTGTCCCCTCCCTTCCCCGCCACTTCGTCTTCATCATCGTTTTTTTTAGTGGTCCCACATTTTGAGGTATCGAACCACAATATAGAAAAACCCCAATAAACTTTTGTTGTTGCTTTACAGAATTTAATGATTTCATACTTAATATATACTTTTTGCCTCATCGCAATAATTTCTCGCCGCTTTATCAAACACATAGCAAGGTCATTCTACTTAAAGTTATTTTTTTCTTTTTGTTTACTTCATTATTCGCAAAGACAAAATTTCCACCAATTTATTTTCCATAAAGGTTCTCTTTTTCATATACAGTCAAACTTCTGTATAACAGCCATGTTTGTTCCGAATATTTTTAGATATTATAGCGAAGTGTAGTTATAGAGATCATATATTATAACATAACATGAAAATTGGTTCCGAAAAAACTTTCCTTTTATAGTAAAATGTTGTTATATAGGGATGTTGTTATAGAGAGGTCTGATTGTACCTCTTTTTTCTTCTTCAACTTTTCTATCTTATGTTGAAATAAAAACATAATAGCTTCTCTTTCTCGTTCTTTCACGGTTAATATTACACTGTAATTTGCAGTTCTGAAATCATGATAACTTTTTTGTTTGTCCAATTTTCTTCTTATGAAGAGTAAATCTGCAACAAACGGTGCTCTCATGGGTGCAAACTAGATATCATCAGAAAATCACCAAAAAGTTAGGACACTTCATGGTTTGGGGATGGCCATAGTTACAACTTTTGGCCGAGAAAAACTGATAGAGCTTTGTATATTGAGAAAAAAATTATGAAGAACAGAATTAAAAATGATGTTTTATATTTCAATACCACACAAGAGGGGTGGTGATTTGTATGGTGTCCAACTTTTCGCTTAAGTTGTTTATGGAAGGATATGGTTCTTCTATGTGTTCCAACTACTACTATTGCGGAATAATAAGTACAGAAATTAAAGAACACAAAGATTTTACGTGGAAAACACCTGGCTCAAAAGGTGAAAAAACCACGACCTACTTTCCAGTAGGATTTTCCCAAACTCTCCACTAAAATCACTAGCCAAAAACTGCATTTACAAAATACTTTTGTAAATATAGGATTAACTCTAATCTCGTTGTAGCACACAGCCTCAACTGTTGCGACAACTTCAAGTTAACTCTAACTTGAAAACTCTAAGTACCTAATGCAATTGCTTCTAGATAAAGCTGAAAGGTACAATATGAAAACACCTACTACAATTGAACTAGAATAAAAGAAGACACTTGGAACTGGTTCTTCTATCTGGTTCAAGTAGCTTCAGGTTTGCACGCTTGAATCACACATAAATTGCTTGCAAAATTGCCTTGCTATTTTTCTCTCAATTCACGTATAACTTCTGCTTATGTGTGTTGCCTGTAAAAGAGAACAACACTGATATTTATGGAGTTAGTAAATAGAGATTGACTAGAATTCTGATGCTACTCTTCCTTGGTGGAAGAGTTCTAGTTGATCTCAACCTCTAACTCCTTCCCTTTCTTGAACCGTGTTCTCTTTGAGTAAGGAGTCTTTCTCCTTATCCAATATGCAACCTTTTCGATCAGGATCAAGAGATATTACTTCTGTTAAGTTAGGTTTATCTCCTTCATGTGCATCTCACATGCTTGAGTTGACCATATCTGGGCTTCACTAGGATGGACCTGGTCCATGTCTGAGTTCCTTTGTAAGTCTTCGAAACTCACCTTTACTAGGGCCAACAAATTCCCCCTTTTTGATGATGACAAACTCTGTGCTTTTCATTCACTTAGGCCCTGTCAGAACTCAGCTCAATCATCAATGCAAAGTTAGAGATTTTTCACTTATCATCAAGGACCAGGTTCATTAGGTTATAAACATCACTTATTCAGAATATAAAGCACAATATCTTTTCCCCCTTTTGGCATCATCGAAAAGTTGCATAAACAAAGTATTATCCCCAGAATTTTAAAAATTACTCATGGCCACTGGGGCAACTGCAAGTGCAATCATGGATTAATCATCAGTAATCAACTACACATATTCAAACTATCAAGGAAAGATAAACAATCAACAAGAGCAAAAGTAGCAAACTTCATTGATAGAGAACATAATTCTGCCACAATCCACAAAAAAAACAAAAACAGTCAAAACATGAGCAAAACAAGAAAAATCCCTAATCTGGGTCATTGAAAGGTCTAGACAAAGTTCAAGAAATGAAGGCTAAAGAAATTAAGGCTTGGAAGAACTAGAGGGTTGGGTTTTGGCTTGGAGAAGGTGCAGCATGTCTTGAAGAATGCCATCATTCTTCTCCTTTTCCTTTGTGAGCTCAGTTCTGGGAGCAACTCTCTCAGATTCAACCTCTGCTAACCGAGTTTTCAGCCTAGTTATCTCAGCATCCTTTGCCCCGCTCTCCTGCAATAAAGCTCTGACCTTGCTATTGATAGGTGTCTTTTTAGATGAACCAGGTTCATTGGGAATGGCATTGACCTCATAATCACAAGCAATCAGAGTATTGATTCCAAAATGGTCTTTGCTTGTGGTCATCTCCCACTTCTTCAGTGGCACCTTACAACGATCAAGAACAGTAGTGAGAATAAAACCATAAGGAGTGGCTTGGGCCTTGGAGCCATTGATAACCCTATCAAGTAGCTTGATCATAAAACCAGGCCAGTTGATCTGCCGTCCACTTTCAAGACATTCCATCAAAACCAAATCCATGTAGTTAGCAATGTGTCTTCTTTCCTGCCTAGGCAGCAAACACTTGTTGACAAATTCGAACAGGACTTTGTGGCATGGCTTCATTTCACTCTTATACACGACCTTGGCCTTATTCACTTCTGTGCTATCACAGAACTTCCTAGTAATGGCAAGGGCAGTAGGAAGGGAGTCCAAACTCGGCCATTTTTGCCTTGTGTAGTCATCATACCCTTCAGAATGAATGTCAAGGATTTCACCCAGCCTTTTAGCATCAAAAGACACTTGAGCCCCTTTCACCTGACTGGTAACTCTGTCATCCTTGACCTCTGCATTAGCCATGAACTCAATAATCTCATTCCTTGCCAGCCTGCCATCCAACTGAAGGACCATGTCCTTCCATCCCTGAACAGCTAGAGCATCAACCAGTCGAACCATCCCTGGTTCCTCCAAATCCTTCAAAAGTCTACCCTTCAAGATGGTTTGTTTGCCAAACTTGGCCAGCTTGTCTTGTTCATTATCAGATTCACTCTCTTCTTCACCACTCCAATCTTCCTCCTCGGTGATTTTAACTTGCTTGGCTTTCACAGCAAAACTTGTCCTTTTTAGCCAAAGAGGGTTCAGCAGTCTTAGATACAGATGAAGACTTCTTGGAGGAAGTCTTGGTCTTCTTGGGCTTAGGGGTCTACACCTCCACAGTCACATGTTCTCCCTGATGGACCGGGTCCATCTCATCCACATCAATAGCCTCAACAGGCTCTGCAACCTTAGCTTTCCCTTTGTCCATTCTTTTCTTCTTGCTTTCTTCCATAGCCTTTTGTAACTCATCCTCACTC
>NC_032000.1:29465560-29487532 GCF_001879085.1 Nicotiana attenuata | reverse complement strand
CATATGCTTTGAGCAGCCACTATCCATGTATCATATTTGGCTGCTCCCCTTCACTTGGACCTGCAAAAAGAAATCAGGGGTTAGTCTTAGGAACCCAAACTAGTTTGGGTCCCTTTCTATAGGCAAAAGGGTGAATTAAGTTCTTTTTAGACCATCCTGGCAGCCTATTTTTCCCTTGAACAAAAGTTTTGTTCTTTTGACTGGCCTTTTCTTTTGCAGTGCACTCACTTTTGTAGTGACCAATCTTACCACAGTGTGTGCAGATTTTGTTCTCAAGAAGTGTGATATACTTGCTTTTGGGATCCCACTTAGGTGTAGGGGTCCCATAGCCAAGTCCTCTCCTATTGCTACTGTGGTGTTCTTGTAGCCATGATAGAGCATCAGAGGACTTATTCCATTTACAAGTTCTGTCTAGTTCATGCTTAACCTTGCTTAGATCTTCTTTTAGGACTCTTATCCGCTCGTCCTTTTTTACAACTCATCCTTCATTTTTCCTAGATTTTCTTCTAAGGTGAGATGTGTGTGATCAACTTTCCTTTTACCTGTTCCTAATTTTAGTTTTAAATTTTCAGATTTAAGCTCTAGCACAATGGTGTCAAGTTCAAGAACCTGGTTCTTCAACTCAGCATTTTTACTATTACTTTCACTAGCCCTGAGTTCCAGATTTTTGCACTTAGCTTTCAAGATTAAACATTCCTTAGACAGTTGTTTCTTTTCATTGTTTATGACCTCAGATTCATCAATGAAATCTAGCAGTAACTCAGATAGCCTTTCTTTAGACAAAAATTTTATCTTGTCTTTGAGATGAATCACACTTACCTATGGCTCCTCATTTGATTCTCCAATGGCCATAAGTGCTTGTTCATCTCCATCTTCATCTTCTGAATCCTCATCTGAGCTCTCTCCCCACGCAGCAACCATAGCCTTTGTTGATCCTTTGTTCTTCTTGGGATGAACCTGTTCCTTCTTCCTGTTTCTTCTTTCAGCCCTTTCCTTCTTCCATTCAATTTCCCATTGAGGATAGTTTTTGATCATGTGGTCAGTCTTGCCACATTTGTAACAGCCCTCATTGGTCTGTTTTTCAGGGACCCTTGGTTTGTTGTAAGTTGCACCTCTTGAAGAACTCATTCCTCTCATTAGATACTTCTTGAAATCCCTCGTGAGCATAGCGATTCTGAGAGCCAGGCTCCTTTCCTTCTTGGGTGCGTCCATCTTCATGGTTTGCCTTCTCGGTTCATAGGCAGTGCGATTTCCCATTAGCTCGTCCAACTTGAGAGTGACAATGTTCTTTGATTCCTGAATAGCAGTGATTTTGCTTTCCCAAGTAACTGGCAAAACCCTTGTCAAAATTTTCTCAACCTTGTCTTCTTCAAGGATAATCCTAACTAGAGACTTAAGTTCATTTGTTAGTGTTGTGAACCTTGTATACATCTCTTGGATGGTTTCTCCTTCCTTCATGCTGAAATTCTCATATTAGGAGTACAGTAGTGTTCCTCTTGATCTCTTCACTTGAGGAGTTTCTTTGTGAGCCACTTGCAAAGTGTCCCAAATTTCCTTAGCAGTAGTACAACTTTGAATTCTGCTGTACTCGTCTGGACCAAGTCCACACACAAGCCACTTCTTGGCCTTAGCATTCTTTTTCCACTTCTTCAAGTCCTCAGCAGTGCAGTCAGCTCTAGTCTTTGGCACATCCACGCCTTCAGCATTCTTCTTCATGGTAGCCAGGGGATCATCAGTAACAATGTCCCAGAGTTCGTAGTCCTCTCCGATGATGTGATCTTTCATCCTATTTTTCCACCAGGAGTAGTACTGGCCATTAAAGAGTGGAGGCCTAGTAGTGGTTGTCCTTTCCAGTTTCCAGGTGGTGCACTCATCTTGATCTGTTCCTAAGGTGTTAGCCTCTTCAAAGATAACCCACTCTGATACCAATTGATGTTTTATACTTCAATACCACACAAGAGGAGGGGTGATTTGTGTGGTGTCCAATTTTTCGCTTAAGTTGTTTATGGAAGGACCTGGTTCTTCTATGTGTTCCAACTACTACTGTTGCGGAATAATAAGTACGGAAATTAAAGAACACAAAGATTTTACATGGAAAACACCTGGCTCAAAAGGTGAAAAAATCACGACCTACTTTCCAGTAGGATTTTCCCAAACTCTCCACTAAAATCACTAAGCCAAAAACGGCATTCACAAAACACTTTGTAAACCTAGGATTAACTCTAATCCCGTTGTAGCACACAGCCTCAACTGTTGCGACAACTTCAAGTTAACTCTAACTTGTAAACTCTAAGTACCTAATACAATTTCTTCTAGATAAAGCTGAAAGGTACAATATGAAAACACCTACTACAATTAAACTAGAATAAAAGACAGATACTTGGAACTGGTTCTTCTATCTGGTTCAAGTAGCTTCAGGTTTGCAGGCTTGAATCACACATAAATTGCTTGCAAAATTGCCTTGCTATTTTGCTCTCAATTCACGTTTAACTTCTGCTTATGTGCGTTGCCTGTAAAAGAGAACAACATTGATATTTTTGGAGTTAGTAAATAGAGATTGACTAGAACTCTGATGCTACTCTTCCTTGGTGGAAGAGTTCTAGTTGATCTCAACCTCTAACTCCTTTCCTTTCTTAAACCGTGTTTTGTTTGAGTAAGGAGTCTTTCTCCTTATCCAATATGCAACCTTTTCGATCAGGATCAGGAGATATTACTTCTGTTAAGTTAGGTTTATCTCCTTCACGTGCATCTCACATGCTTGAGTTGACCATATCTGTGCTTCACTAGGATGGACCTGGTCCATGTCTGAGTTCCTTTGTCAGTCTTCAAAACTCACCTTTACTTGGGCCAACAAAAAAGAAAATAGCAGAATTATGATCAAAATGGTGGACTTAAGATAGGAAAGGAAGAAGAAGATGGTTTTAGGGAAAGGAGACGTTGGTTGATCACGCCCAACTATATGCCTTATAAAAAGGGCTAAGCGGTCGTTGAAAATATATTGCGGTTTACAAGTTCGGAGTCGAATCCCACAGAAAACTAAGGCTTAGCTACAGTCGTTCAATATTGCTAAGAAACACAAGTCCAAACAATTTCCTAATTATAAAGATTATAATGTTTATTTTTATCTAATTAACTAACAAATACTAGAAAGCAGTAAAACTATCAATTAACAAGGATAAGGATTGGAGACAAGATTAAGGAGGTCTAGAGTTATGATTTTCCTTATTGTCGGAATCCTTTCTGCTACGTTTTCTATAAATTTGCCTAAGTATTCTCTACCGAGCATGAGCGCTCTGAGTGTTGTAATTCTCTCCCAAGTGACTACCATAATTTACTAGACATATTCTCCCGAATTACGCTAGTTGGCTTTAAGTACGGTTCACTCGGATCGCACCAAAGTTTTGTTATCCCTAATCACACCTTTAAACCCTCCGTATTGCTCCCTCATATACGTTAGGAGTGATGTTGTTCAACAACTACCTAAATATGCACTCTCTCCCGAGCAATACACATTAAATAGGTATAGTCGATTGAGAACTCTTCAACCAACCACAATATAAACGTAGTTGAACAAATAGAGAAAAAGTTACAGCAAATCTATATTAACGTAACAGGAAAATCATCCTTCAAGAGGTTCCATCAAAACTCTAGATAACAAATTAGTTATTCATAATAGTATGCAAAACTACAATACTAGAATTTATCACCAATAATGAAAATAGGAAGAAGAAAGTGAAAAACTCGTAGAAGAATTCTCCGCCTTGCTCCTAGTGTGTTCTTGCCTCCTTAGTTCGAATCTCCGGTCTAATGTCGATCTCCTCTTCAAAATTGATATTTAATGACTATTTATATGTGTAGAAAAAATGCCTAGACGAAATAAACAAGTTCAAAACGAAATAGAAGACAAAATAGTCGAAACACGGACCATGCGTCGCCACGCGAAACGCGTCGAAGCACCTCGCGACTGGCCTTGCGCCGCGTGCTCTGTCGCGAAACAATTCCCTCGCCTCGCCAGACACATGCCGCTTCGTTTCTCATTGTTAGATTTGCTGCCTAACTTTACAAAATCACGTTTCTCTTCTTTTGTCTTCTTCTTTTGTTTTCGTCTTCTTTTATTTTATCTTCAAATATTGCTTTATACATTAATATTTTCCGTCAAATAATTACGACCATTCTTGTAGTATATGAGATACACATAAAATTTCTATTTTACTCCAATTTTATCTTCAATGTACTTACACATAAAATAAGCTCAATTAAGCACAAATATAATATAATTTAGTATTAAAGTACTAAAATATAAGATAAATAATATACTAAAATATGGAATTATAGCCGAACATCATTTGTATTTTAGCAATGTGAGCAAAATATGAACTATTCACGCGCTCAAAGTTAATTGAGAGTCACTATTTATGTTCATGTCATGTTTTGTATTTAAGAGGTACATATTGTTGGGCGTTAGTGTTTATAACCGGTACAAGAATTAGTTGAGGTGTCAAATGAAAATTAGCACTAATTTTAGGTGGTTGTCTATGTATTTGCCTATTAATTTACCGCTTTAAAAAAGGGAAGTTAGACTGACGCATACAGTAGCAACTAGGATGTTAATTAATTATTATTCCTTTAGGAGCTTGGGGTCGTCCTGTCAGCTTGAAGGATTATTGTTTGCCCATGGATTAGCTCATCATTATTACAATTGCCATCATACAGAATAAGTAAATAAAGGGTACAGTTGAGCTGTTTTGCAAAGGCCGAATAATCAGCTCTACTTTGACTGCATATAAAGCTGCTTAGTCATTTATTCTCACTAAGCCACGTCAGATGGTACAAGTTATAAGGATTTTCACCTTTTGGTCTAAAGGGATGAAGATAAAATTTCTAAGGTTTCCTATTAGGTCCCATCGTATCCTGTGAGCAAGCCAAATTATAGCCCATTTTCTACGGTATATGTTGTCTAATATGTGCTCCATAATTTTAAACTTGTGAAAAATAATAATTCTTATACTATGCTTGAAATGTAATCTATAGAGCATTTTAAGTCTTTTAAAACTCAGTTAAGCTTTGGAGTCTACTCCATTTTAAAAATATTCTAAAACTACCATTTTTATTGGTAAAATTCAATTTGAAGAACAAGTGGTAAATTTAATTTTTCAGGAAGACTTTAATGTTAAACGATTTTTAATGATTAACATAAATTCAAAGCAAAAGAGCAAAAACATGAAAATATCATCAAAACAATAGTGACTTTTACATGGTTATCTAGGCAGAGTATCTGTTTGACCCAAAAGATACTATATACCTTATAAGTGAGAAAAATCAAAGTGAATCAAGGATCAATCGTAATCGAAGATAATAAGACCTAGATATGTATATTATATTTGTTATAGCTTCCAATAGATTGAATATTCAAGAGAGAAAGAGAGAGAAAGGTAAAGAGAGAGAGCTTGTTCAATAAAAATTCCTTCCTCCTTACAACATTGGGATCCTCCTTTATATAATAGGAGACTCTCCTTAAATAATAAAATAATACAGAGATTGGTCGCGTTCCTTCGGGAGAGACGACGGAACCGATAATACACTTCACGCCGACATTCTTAGGTCACGCCCTCACTTCGGTTAGCGTATATTCGTTGGTCGTTCCTACCAACGTGGAGACGTAATGGGCAGAATTTGACCCTATACAGTTAGTCCCTCCGTTCGTCGGTGACGCATCGAGGTGCGTCCCCGATGGACGAAACCGCGAACCTTATTTTAGGAGAATTTGACCGTGCTTGAAGACGGCTGCATGAATGAGAGTGAACGAGTGAACATTTGAGTTAATTGAAATGTTGACGCGCAGTTTCTTTCTCAAAGTGACATCATCACACGCAGGCATCATCATTACGCGTCTTCCCGAGGAAGCACAAAAGATGTTCTGATGCTCGGTTTCCCGCGCCCGTTTGAATTTCGCCTCTTCGATTTCAACGCCACCCAACCCTATAAATAGGGGAAGGGTTTAACTTGATCCAACTTTCGATCATTTGCAAGCATTTTCTGACCTTCTAAGAAGGCAATCCCCTTCTTCGAAACCCCACTGTTTCTCAGAAATCACACTTTCCGTTGTGTCATACACCGTTTCCTGAGCGGAAATTATGGCAAAGCCCCGACGGGATAATAATCCGAAGGCTCTTAATAATACGCCATTCGATGCACCGCCTCCATCTGGCGGTGATGAGGGAGACGGAGAAGAGGAACTCACCCCCCTTACCGTGGACAACGTGTTACCGAAGCAACTTCTTGTTAGGAGAGACTTCAAAAGGATTCCCCCGCGCAACCCTCGGAGAGTTCTGAGTTAACGCAGGATGACTTAGATGACCTTCGCACATCGTTCGGCATACCTGCTCATGTCCAGATGGTCCCGACGGGGACGGATTATGCAAACGTCCACAGACCGGGATATTGCTTGTTCTATGAATATCCTTTTTTAATTGGTTATGGTCTTCCTATCTTTCCCTTAGCGGAGGAGCTTTGGCGCTTTTACAACATGTGTCCATCCCAACTTACTCCGTACACCTTAAAAGTATGCAGGATAATGTCTACATACGCAGAGTTGGCTAGGTGCGAGGTCTCCGTCCACCACCTTTTGCAGTTATTCAGCGCCAGTTATCTAAGGGGTACCATGCTGTATTTGAAGAATCGTGGTTCGAAGGGGCTGGTCATCAAGACCGATGACCGACCCAGCCGCGGTTATTGGCGTAGGTACTTCTTTATTAAAATGGAGCACCTGGTGTCAAACCCTGTCGGGTTCCCAGAGAGGTGGAATTCGAAACGTAAGCGTTTCCATCCGTCAAATTCTTTATCATACGTGACCTCAGCGATTCTGGTCGCACCATCGTTATGACTTTTTCCTTTTATTTTGCAGCAACGGCTCACACACCTCGGTTCATCACTGGTATCAAGCAATGGGTAACCGGTTTGCTTCCTTACGCGGAAGAAACCCGCACATGGTCCACATTCCTTCAACGCTACGGCCCCGTAGGACCTTCAGGTAATTCTTTGGCTTTAATCGGTTGTTTCCACAAACTTCATCAACTGAACTATTTGTGTCGACAGGTCGAAGCGTTCCCAAGAAGAAGGCGACAGTATCTACCCCCGCTCGATCGGATATCGGCCCGGCTGCTCGGGAGATACTTTGCGCATCTGTCAGGGAGGGTGTTCCCGTAGTTCCTTTACTAGGGGTTACGTCTGTAGAGGCGACTATGAATGAGGCGACACCTTCGACACCATTTCCGCAGCCTGCGGATGAGCCTTCCGAGGGCAGGGAGCCTGAGGAGAGAAAAAGGCAGAGGCTTGAAACGGGCAAGGCCGTAGCTACCGAGGATGAGAGGAGTAACGTGCCTCGTCAAACGCCTAGACCCGTCTTCATGGCCGACGCTATTCGTTCGGGGAGGCCGGCCCATCAGGCGAGTGCGGTTGCCGATGTCAGCTCAATTCGTGCTGCGGAGGTTGGCTCGACATCCGCCGTTGGCGAGGATGCTGTGGAATCGGACCCTGAGATCGCCCAAGAAGATATGGACAGGCTGGCGGAAGGCCTCACGCATGTAGAGATGACGGCGGACGGATCCGATCGCCGAATCGTGATTCCGGGGGCTTATAACTTATTACAACACAGCGAGCAGGCGGCGTTGGAGATGGCTTTGTTATGTGCCGCCCCCGAGTGTGAAATGCTAAGAGCTGTCAGTGATGCGGAGCTATCTCGAAGGGTCGCCGGCATGACTTTACAGGTAAACTTCTGTTCTTCCGAGTGTTGTGAGGTTGACTTTGATGTGTACTAACTCATGTTTTCTCCTTAGACCCTTGTTTTGGAGGCGGAGAGGAGGCATCGCGAGCAGAAGAAAGCGACCATTTTCAATAAAATGGTGAAGAAGTATAAGAGGTGTCGCTCCAAGCATCAGGCGGCGGTGGACCTTTTCCAACAGGACCCCAAATTTCGAGTGTTCTGGGAAGGTCTTGAACAGAAGGAGGTGCAATTGAAGCGCAGGGTGGCCGAGTTGGAAAAGATTGATGAGGAGTTGGTGAAGGCTGTGGCTCGTAACAGTGAGCTGGAATCGCTCCTCAAATCAAGGGAAGAGGAGTTGGAGCTTAGTCGTGGGGTGGCGGCAGAGGTTGTCGATTTGCACCGTAGGGTGGCGGCCTTGATTGCCGAACTCGAAGTCAAGGCGGCAGAGGTCGACGCTCTTAGGCGTACTGTCCCACCAAGGCCTGGAGACGTGGCTCGACCTTCTTTTTCCCCGCTCTTGTCTTACGAGGATGCGCGTCGCGATGCACATGAGATGTGGCTTTATGCGGAGGCCCGACTGGACGTATACAAGAAACTTCTCGTTGCGGGTCGTGCCACTGAGGAGGAGGTTCAGGAGCAGTGGCGTGAGGCTCGTGCCGCTCGGGCAGTCTGCGGATATAGTTCCGACTCCCCTGATCGGGAGGGCTATGCTTCAGAGGACATTAATCGGCTGGATTCCGACTCCTGGTTCAATGAAGCTTACCGCCTCGGTGGTGACGGCCGAGATGGCGAACAGACGGGGGGCGATGGGCATGATGGCGAGGCTCCTTAAAATTTGTATATGTTTTGCTTTTTTGTAGAATATAATGGGGTCCCTTTGCGAAACCGAATGTATATACTTTTTGTCACAATGTATGAATCATACCGTTGCTGTTAATTCTTTTTGTGAGATTCTTTGTTTTTCGGACCTTTACCTTCGCAGAGCCGGTATCTGCCTGTTTGTAGAAGATTCGTCGCCTCTCGGGGTAACGCCGAAGTGGTACAGGCGGTCTCGGGGGTGGTCCCCTGGGGCTAACCGCCGTCGTAGATAAGTCGAAACCCGATCTTAGTGAATAAAACAAGAAATCTTAACCGTTGTTTGAATGTTGTTCGTCGTAATCGAGCTTGACTGACGCTTAATGGCGATGGCTTTTTCCAAGGGGATGTTACTTTGACTGTCGTCGAAGTGTCATCCGTCGTCGTTAAGCGGGGTCGGCGTTTATTGGTGGTGACCTTAGCCGATAGGATGTAGCTTCAACTGTCGTTGAAGTGCTACTCGTCGTCGTCGAGCAAGGTCGACGTTTAATGGCGATGGCCTTAGCCAATGGGATGTAACTTCAACTGTCGTTGGAGTGCTATCCGTCGTCTTCGAGCAAGGTCGACGTTTAATGGCGATGGCCTTAGCCAATAGGATGTAACTTCAACTGTCGTTGGTGTTGTCACACCCCTTTTTCCCACCCCGAAAAGAATATATGGGTTATGTTATGAATTATTGTGGGTTAAAGAGTTTTCCAATTAAAGTGACAAATTTGAGTAGGGAATATTTTATTTAAAGAGTCGCCACTTGGAATTGATTTTTTCGGTGTTCCAAGTCACCTTTTATGTGAATCCCTAATCAAAGGAAGATTTGACCCTTTTATTAATGGTCTGCGAAAACGAAGTCCGGGTAAGGAATTCTGTTGACCGGAGAGAAGGTGTAAGGCATTCCCCGAGTCCCGTGATTCTAGCACGGTCGCTTTATTGGCTATACTTGGCTTTAAATTAATTTTAGATAAATTGTGCTTTATTTAATTTTCATGTTTTACCTATCCGCCTTTATCTCTCGATTATTACAAAGATTTGAGTAAAATTGTCCTGACCGCACCACACAAGCGAATGTGCGACCGAGATAAATTTTATTGATTTTTGTCATAACCGCGCTACGCACGCGAATCCGCAGTCATGACGAGGATTATTATGTACATGATTACTTTTGGGAAAAATTACTACATTCAAAGAAATTAGTTTTGAAAATTATTAAAAAGTCAACTATTGTGCTACGCAAGCAAATCCGCAATTTTAACAAATATTAACTAAATTAAGAATTAACTAAAACTAATGGACGCGATATGAGATTATTGAATTAATTTATTGAATGTTATACATCACACTACGCAAGGAATTCCGTGAAGTTAAAGCGTGCCTACTATTTGCCTAGCGTTTAAATTAATAATAATAATAATAATAATAATAATAATAATAATAATAATAATAATAATAATAATAATAATAATAATAATAATAATAACAATAAAAGGTGCTTAAACTTTCCATCCCTTTTTTATTTTTATTNTTATCCGTCGTCGTCGAGCGGGGTCGACGTTTAATGGCGATGGCCTTAGCCGATAGGATGCAACTTCAACTATCGTTGAAGTGTTATCCGTCGTCGTCGAGCAGGGTCGACGTTTAATGGCGATGGCCTTAGCCGTTTACACAATGGAGGTGGTGGCCTTAGCCGTTTACACAATGGAGATGGTGGCCTTAGCCGTTTACACAATGGAGATGGTGGCCTTAGCCGTTTACACAATGGAGATGGAGGCCTTAGCCGTTTACACAATGGAGGTGGTGGCCTTAGCCGTTTATACAATGGAGATGGTGGCCTTAGCCATTTACATAATGGAGATGGTGGCCTTAGCCGTTTACATAATGGAGATGGTGGCCTTAGCTGTTTACATAATGGAGATGGTGGCCTTAGCCATTTACCTAATGGAGATGGTGGCCTTAGCCGTTTACACAATGGAGATTCAACTAGGCTAGTCCCTTCATTATATCGGCCTGGAGAGCATGTCGAGTGGGTGATATGATAAACTTGTCCTCATATACCCCCGGGTGTCCCCTCTGCCGCCTCGTTTAAAACCTCCCTGAGAAAACCCAATTGGGACAAAACTCGGGTAAGGGAAAACGAGTACGACTCGGGAAACGCCTTTTAGAAATGGAAGTACTTGAGGGGGCGACGTTCCAGTTGTTTTGGAGTGTTTTGCCTTCCATTGTTTCCAACTGGAATGCTCCTTTGCTCGCTGCTGCTGTGATTTTATATGGTCCTTCCCAATTGGCGCCCAATTTTCCTTCGCTCGGGTCTTTTGATGCCAACGTTTTGGCTTTGAGGACGTAATCGCCCACTTTGAGTGGTCTTATTTTGGCTTTTTTGTTGTAATACCTTTCGACCTGTTATTTTTGGGCCGCCATTCTTATGTGGGCCATGTCCCTTCATTTTTCGACCTCGTCGAGGTCTTGAAGTCTATTCATATCGTTATCTGCTCCGCTGGTGTGTGAATACCTTAGTCTTGGTTCTCCGATTTCGACGGGTATGACCGCGTCGGTTCCATAGACCAGTGAGTATGGAGTTTCCCCCGTGCTGGATTTGGGGGTGGTCCGATGTGCCCACAGCACTTCCGGTAGTAGTTCGGGCCACAACCCTTTGGCTTTTTTGAGTTTCTTTCTCAGTATGTTCAGTATCGTTTTGTTGGAAGACTTTGCTTGGCCGTTGGCGGCGGGGTGATATGGCGTGGAGAGTATTCGCTTGATGCGCCATTTCTCGAAGAACTCGGTTGTCCTTTTGCCTATGAATTGGGGGCCATTGTCGCAGATGATTTCCTTGGGGATGCCGAAACGACATATGACGTTTTTCCATATGAAGGTGATGAATTCCTGTTCGCGTATCTGGGCGTTTGCACCTGCTTCCACCCACTTGGAGAAATAGTCAGTTAAAACTAACAGAAATCGTACCTTTCCTCGTCCCGCTGGTAGGGGTCCAATTATGTCCATTCCCCACTTGATGAAGGGCCAAGGTGAGGTTACTGAGTGGAGAGGCTCCCCCGGTTGATGTATCATGGGGGCATACTTTTGGCACTGTTCGCACCTGCGAACGTACTTTGCTGCCTCTTTTTTCATAGTGGGCCAGTAGTAACCGACTCGGATGATGCAACGGATGAGGGCGTGATTACCTGTATGGGCACCGTAGTGACCCTCGTGCACCTCTTCGAGTACTTGCCTCGTTTGGTGCGGCCCTAGGCACGTAGCGAGGGGTCCACCAAACGTCCTTTTGTAGAGATCGTGATTTATCAGGCTGCATCGGGGGGCTTGTACGCGGAGCTTCTTGGCTTCTTTTTTGTCGAGTGGGAGTGTCCCGTCCTGCAGATAGGAGAAAAACTGGTTGCGCCAGTCCCAAGTCAGATTTAAAGAGAGTACCTCAGCGTGATCGATGGCTGAATGGAGGAGGGTGACTACACTTTCCCTGTTGATATTTTTGGTGGCTGCGGCCAGTTTCGCTAAGCCGTCTGCTTCGACATTTTGCACCCTAGGGATCTTCTCAAAGCGGCACTCGTCAAACTCAGGCATCAACTTGTGGATTTTTGATTGGTATTTTTGTAGTATCTGCTCCTTAATTTGGTAAGTCCGGGTGACCTGGTTTACCACGAGTTGGGAATCACAATGGAGGATAAGTCGTCGAGCCCCGTATTTGATGGCTAACCTCATTCCTGCAAGCACAGCCTCATACTCAGCCTCATTGTTTGTCATCTCGGGGCATCGTATGGAATGACGAATTATTTTGCCTGTGGGGACTCTGAGAACGAGTCCCAGTCCCAATCCTGAGGCATTAGTGGCGCCGTCAGTGTAGAGGGTCCAAAGGTCGGTACTAGGGGAGGCACGAATGGCCTCCAGTTCCGCCTCCGGCAATATCTCTGTACTGAAGTCGGCGACAAAGTCGGCAAGTACCTGCGACTTGATGGCATTTCTTGGGTGATAGGATATGTCGTGCTCGCTGAGCTCTATGGCCCATCGGGCGAGCCTGCCCGATAGCTCAGGCTTGTGCAGGATGCTTCTCAGAGGGAAGGTCGTTATTACTTTTATGGGGTGGCACTGAAAATAGGGTCTAAGCTTTCGTAAGCTACGACCAGTGCCAGGGCCAATTTCTCGAGGTATGGGTACCGTGTTTCAGCATCAACTAGGGTTTTGCTGATATAATAAATAGGAGATTGTGTACCTTTGTTTTCGCGGACCAAGACTGCGCTGACAGCGACTTCTGACACCGCCAGATATACCAGCAAAGATTTGCATGGGTTCGCTTTGACTAGCAACGGTGGCGAAGATAAGTATGCTTTTAATTTTCTCAAGGCCTCGACGCATTCCTCGTTCCACTGCAGCCCGTGATCTTTTCTCAACAAGTTCAAAAACTTATGGCACCTGTCGGAGGATCGCGAGATGAACCTGGATAGGGCGGCTATGCGTCCTGTCAGCTTTTGTACCTGCTTTTTGCTGCTCAAAGTTTCAGGTATTGCGTCTATTGCCTTGATTTGGTCTGGGTTGACCTCGATACCTCGTTGTGATACGAGGAAACCCAAAAACTTCCCCGAGGCCACGCCGAAGGCGCACTTTTCCGGGTTCAACTTCATCCCGTATCGTCTTAGTATCTCGAAGGCTTCTTTCAGATGGTCGATGTGGTCTTCTTTCTTTGCTGACTTCACTAGCATATCGTCGATATAGACCTCCATGGTCTTGCCCAGCTGTTCCTTGAACATTTTGGTAACCAGTCTTTGATATGTTGCCCCTGCGTTTTTGAGTCCGAAGGGCATCACCTTGTGGCAATACGTCCCTTGGTGGGTGATAAAGGTTGTCTTTTCTTGGTCCTCCTCGGCCATCATGATCTGGTTGTAGCCAGAGTAGGCATCTATGAAGCTTAGCAGTTGATGTCCTGCCGTGGCGTCGATCAACTGATCGATGTGGGGTAATGGGAACGAATCTTTCGGGCATGCCTTGTTAAGGTCGGTGAAATCCACACACATTCTCCATTTCCCTTTTTTCTTTTTGACCATGACAACATTGGCGACCCATTGGGGGTACTTTGATTCTCTGACGGACCCGTTGGCTAGTAGCTTGTCTACTTCTTCACTGACCGCCTCGTTGATTGCGGCGTTGAACTTCCTTCTAATTTGCCGCACGGGCGGATATAGTGGGTCGACGTTCAGCTTGTGAGCGGCGATGTCTTTCGGGATTCCCGGCATATCTGAATGAGAAAAGGCAAATAAATCTGCGTGGTTAGTTAGAAATTCATGGTACTTACTTGGATCGTAGAGGCTGTTCCCAATGTAGGCTTTCTTTGTGTGGTCGGTGCTGTCCAATTGGACAGGGTCGAGATCTTCGACCGTCGCTTTGCAAGCTTCTACGACGTCAGCATCTTTGATGGCTTCCATCGTCGGGTCGACCTTAGTCCCCGACATGGCTGATTGCAATGCCTCCGCACTTGCTCCTTTCAACTGTTTGGTGTGGGTACAGTCTTGAGCGATTCGGTAGCATTCTTGTGCGGTGCGCGGCTCGCCCCGAATGCTAGACACTCCCCATGGGGTAGGAAACTTGATCACTTGGTAGAAGCTTGAAGGGGACTGCTCGCATGGCATGTATCCAAGGGCGTCCTATGATGGCGTTGTAGGCCGTCTCCTGGTTCATGACATGGAAAGTGGTTTCCAGCGTGACTCCCCCCGCTAAAACCGGCAACGATATCTCCCCGGAGGTCCGTTCTACTGCATTGTTAAAACCTGTTAGTGTTATGCAATGTGGTATTATCTTATCTTCGAGTCTCATTTGCACGAGGACCCTTGGATAGATAATACAGGCGCCGCTTCTGTCGTCAACCATGATTCTCTTAACATCGGTATCGGCAATACGTAAAGTTACGACCAAAGCATCATAATAAGGAAAAGACAAACCGTCGGCATCGGTCTTATGGAAGGTGATACTTTCTTCGAAGTCGTCATACCGTTCGTGGGCGATTGTTCGTTTCAATTTGTGCGTGGTTATGAACTTTACGTGGTTGATTGCTGAATGATCGCCGGCTCCGACGATCATGTTTATGGTGCGTATTGGCGAAGGCGGCTTTGGCGGCCCCTGGGGTTGTTCCCGCCCTCGTGCGAAGTTGTTCTTTCCCTTATCGCTAAGCAGCTCCCTCAGGTATCCTTGGTTTAGCATCCTGACTACCTCTTGTCGTAGACCTATGCAGTCTTCGGTTTTGTGTCCCCTTTCCTGATGGAACTCGCACAGGACGTTCGACCTCCTTGTGGTAGGATATGATTTCATTTTCTGCGGCCATTGCACCTTAGTGCCCAGCTTCTCCAGTACGTACACTATTTCTGAATGAGACACGCAAAAGTTATGGGCAGATAATAGAGGGGGCATACCTTTTTCATTCCAGAGTGGAGCGACATGTCGTTGCAATTCCTCCGTGTGTCTCGGCGACGGTGGATGGGAAGACCTAACGTAGGGCTGATGCCTTTCTTTGTTGAAGCGCAGGAGTTGTTCCCATCGCCCGTCATTACGTCGATCCCTTCTTGTTTCTGTTTGTATCGCCGTTAGCCGTTGGGTCGGCCCGTTGTGGTCGTCCTCATCCGCTCGAACTTCAGCACAGTAGGCGTTGTGGATCTCTTCCCATGTGGTGGGGGGATATTTCATGAGTCGGCTCAGTAGCTTTTTGGTCGCCCTCGAACCATCTCTGTTCATCCCATTTTGGAAAGCTGCGACTGCCATGCCTTCCGATACATTTGGTAGGCTCATCCTTACTCTGTTGAATCTGGCCAAGAAGTCCCTGAGTCCTTCTCCTACGGTTTGCCTGACAACGAAGATATCGTTGACTCTGGCCTTTGTATTCTTTGCTCCTACATGGGCGGTGGCGAACTTATCCGCCATTTCTTCGAATGTTGATATCGTCCTAGCTGGTAGCTGAGAGTACCATGTTAGGGCCCTCCTTTGTCAACGTTTCTCCGAACTTTTTCAGCAACACGGATGGTACTTGTTCTTTTGACAAATTGTTACCCTTCACAGCAGTCGCATAATGGATGAGGTGGTCTTCGGGATCAATGGTCCCGTCATATATCCTCAAGTAAGGTGGCATCTTGAAGGTTTTCGGGATCGGGTGAGGGGCAGCCTCCTCGCTGTACGGCTGTTCGACGAATCTTCCTACGTCGCGTTTTGGCAATAACTTCGGAGCACCGGGAATTTTGTCCACTCTTTCCTGGTGCTCTTTCATTTGATCTCGAAGTGCCTTGTTCTCATTTTCCATTTCTTCCATATTCTTAAGGATGGCTGCGAGTGCACCATCGTTGGCCTGGACATCGATGTGGGTGTTATTTGCTCGTACAATATCGGGTTCACTGGTGGTAGCGGCGATGTCTGCCACTGACGGATTTCTAATGTTGCTTTGGGGTGAGTTTTCAAGCAANTCGTCGTCGAGTAGGGTCGACGTTTAATGGCGATGGCCTTAGCCAAATAGGATGTAACTTCAACTGTCATTGAAGTGCTATCCGTCGTCGTCGAGCAGGGTCGATGTTTAATGGCGATGGCCTTAGCCGTTTACACAATGGAGGTGGTGGCCTTAGCCGTTTACACAATGGATATGGTAGCCTTAGCCGTTTACACAATGGATATGGTGGCCTTAGCCGTTTACACAATGGAGATGGTGGCCTTAGCCGTTTACACAATGGAGATGGTGGCCTTAGCCGTTTACGCAATGGAGATGGTGGCCTTAGCCGTTTACACAATGGAGATGGTGGCCTTAGCAGTTTACATAATGGAGATGGTGGCCTTAGCCGTTTACGCAATGGAGATGGTGGCCTTAGCCGTTTACATAATGGAGATGGTGGCCTTAGGCGTTTACACAATGGAGATTCAACTAGGCTAGTCCCTTTATTATATCGGCCTGGAGATCATGTCGAGTGGGTGATATGATAAACTTGTCCTCAGATACCCCGGGTGTCCCCTCTGCCGCCTCGTTAAAAACCTCCCTGAGAAAACCCAATTGGGACAAAACTCGGGTAAGGGAAAAAGAGTACGACTCGGGAGACGCCTTTTAGAAATGGAAGTACTTGAGGTGGGCGGCGTTCCAGTTGTTTTGGAGTGTTTTCCTTCCATTGTTTCCAACTGGAATGCTCCTTTGCTTGCTGCTGCTGCTGTGATTTTATATGGTCCGTCCCAATTGGCGCCAGTTTCTCTTCGCTCGGGTCTTTTCATGCCAACGTTTTGGCTTTGAGAACGTAATCGCCCACTTTGAGTGGTCTTATTTTGGCTTTTTTGTTGTAATACCTTTCGACCTGTTGTTTTTGTGCTGCCATTCTTATGTGGGCCATGTCCCTTCGTTCTTCGTCCTCGTCGAGGTCTTGAAGTCTATTCATGTCGTTATCTGCTCCGCTGGTATGTGAATACCTTGGGCTCAGTTCTCCGATTTCGACGGGTATAACCGCGTCGGTTCCATAGACCAGTGAGTATGACGTTTCCCCGTGCTAGATTTGGGGGTGGTCCGATGTGCCCACAGCACTTCCGGTAGTAGTTCGGGCCACAACCCTTTGGCTTTTTCGAGTTTCTTTTTCAGTATGTTTAGTATCATTTTGTTGGAAGACTCTGCTTGGCCGTTGGCGGCGGGGTGATATGGCGTGGAGAGTATTCGCTTGATGTGCCATTTCTCGAAGAACTCGGTTATCTTTTTGCCAATGAATTAGGGGCCATTGTCGCAGTTGATTTCCTTGGGGATGCCGAAACGGCATATGACGTTTTTTATATGAAGGTGATGACTTCCTGTTCGCGTATCTGGGCGTACGCACCTGCTTCCACCCACTTGGAGAAATAGTCAGTTAAAACTAACAGAAATCGTACCTTTCCTCGTCCCGCTGGTAGGGGGCCGATTATGTCCATTCCCCACTTGATGAAGGGCCAAGGTGAGGTTACTGAGTGGAGAGGCTCCCCCGATTGATGTATCATGGGGGCATACTTTTGGCACTGTTCGCACCTGCGAACGTACTCTGCTGCCTCTTTTTTCATAGTGGGCCAGTAGTAACCGGCTCGGATGATGCAACGAACGAGGGCGCGATTACCTGTATGGGCATCGCAGTGACCCTCATGCACCTCTTCGAGCACTTGCCTCGTTTGGTGCGGCCCTAGGCACTTAGCGAGGGGTCCGCCAAATGTCCTTTTGTAGAGATCGTGATTTATCAGGTTGTATCGGGCGGCTTGTACGCGGAGCTTCTTGGCTTCTTTTTTGTCGAGTGGGAGTGTCCCGTCCTGCAGATAGGAGACAAACTGGTTGCGCCAGTCCCAAGTCAGATTTAAAGAGAGTACCTCAGCATGATCGATGGCTGAATGGAGGAGGGTGACCACACTTTCCCTGTTGATATTTTTAGTAGCTGCGGCCAGTTTCGCTAAGCCGTCTGCTTCGACATTTTGCGCCATAGGGATCTGCTCAAAGCAGCACTCGTCGAACTCAGGCATCAACTTGTGAATTTCTGATTGGTATTTTTGTAGTCTCTGCTCCTTAATTTGGTACGTCCCGGTGACCTGGTTTACCACGAGTTGGGAATTGCAATGTAGGATGAGTCGTCGAGCCCCGTATTTGATGGCTAACCTCATTCCTGCAACCACAACCTCATACTTGGCCTCATTGTTAGTCATCTCGGGGCATCGTATGGACTGACGAATTATTTCGCCCGTGGGGACTCTGAGAACGAGTCCCGGTCCAGAACCCGAGGCATTAGTGGCGCCGTCAGTGTAGAGGGTCCAAAGGTCGATGCTAGGGGAGGCACGAATGGCCTCCAGCTCCGCCTCCGGCAATATCTCTGTACTGAAGTCGGCGACAAAGTCGGCAAGTAGCTGCGACTTGATGGCGTTTCTTGGGTGATAGGATATGTCGTGCTCGCTGAGCTCTATGGCCCATCGGGCGAGCCTGCCCGACAGCTCAGGCTTGTGCAGGATGCTTCTCAGAGGGAAGGTCGTTATTACTTTTTTGGGGTGGCACTGAAAATAGGGTCTAAGCTTTCGTGAAGCTACGACCAGTGCCAGGGCCAACTTCTCGAGGTGTGGGTACCGTGTTTCGACATCCACTAGGGTTTTGCTGATATAATAAATAGGAGATTGCGTACCTTTGTTTTCGCGGACCAAGACTGCGCTGACAGCGACTTCCGACACCGCCAGATATACTAGCAAAGATTCACCTGGGTTCGCTTTGACTAGCAACGGGGCGAAGATAAGTATGCTTTTAATTTTCTCAAGGCCTCGACGCATTCCTCGTTCCACTGCAGCCCGTGATCTTTTCTCAACATGTTGAAAAAATTATGGCACCTGTCGGAGGATCGCGAGATGAACTTGGATAGGGCAGCTATGCGTCCTGTCAGCTTTTGTACCTGCTTTTTGCTGCTCAAAGTTTCAGGTATTGCATCTATTGCCTTGATTTGGTCCGGGTTGACCTCGATACCTCGTTGTGATACGAGGAAACCCAAAAACTTCCCCGAGGCCACGCCGAAGGCATATTTTTCCGGATTCAACTTCATCCCGTATCGTCTTAGTATCTCGAAGGCTTCTTTCAGATGGTCGATGTGGTCTTCCTTCTTTGCTGACTTCACTAGCATATCGTCGATATAGACCTCCATGGTCTTGCCCAGCTGTTCCTTGAACATTCTAGTGACTAGTCTCTGATATGTTGCCCCTGCGTTTTTGAGTTCGAAGGGCATCACCTTGTAGCAATACGTCCCTTGGTGGGTGATAAAAGTTGTCTTTTCTTGGTCCTCCTCGGCCATCATGATCCGGTTGTAGCCAGAGTAGGCATCTAATAAGCTTAGCAGTTCATGTCATGCCGTGGCGTCGATTAACTGATCGATGTGGGGTAATGGGAACGAATCTTTCGGGCATGCCTTGTTAAGGTCGGTGAAATCCACACACATTCTCCATTTCCCGTTTTTCTTTTTGACCATGACAACATTGGCGACCCATTGGGGGTACTTTGATTCCCTGATGGACCCGTTGGCTAGTAGCTTGTCTACTTCTTCACTGACCGCCTCGTTGATTGCGGCATTGAACTTTCTTCTAATTTGCCGCACGAGCGGATATAGTGGGTCGACGTTCAGCTTGTGAGCGGCGATCTCTCTCGGGATTCCCGGCATATCTGAATGAGAAAAGGCAAATAAATCTGCGTGGTTAGTTAGAAATTCATGGTACTTACTTGGATCGCAGAGGCTGTGCCCAATGTAGGCTTTCTTTTTGTGGTCGGTGCTGTCCAATTGGACTGGGTCGAGATCTTTGACCGTCGCTTTGCAGGCTTCTACGATGTTAGGAACTTTGATGGCTTCCATCGTCGGGTCGACCTTAGTCCCCGACATGGCTGATTGTTATGCCTCTGTACTTGCGCTTTTCAACTGTTTAGTGTGGGTACAGTCTTAAGCGATTAGATAGCATTCTTGTGCGGTGCGCGGCTCGCCCCGAATGCTAGATACTCCCCATAGGGTAGGAAACTTGATCACTTGGTAGAAGCTTGAAGGGACTGCTCTCATGGCATGTATCCAAGGGGCGTCCTATGATGGCGTTGTAGGCCGTCTCCTTGTTCATGATGTGGAAAGTGGTTTCCAGCGTGACTCCCCCCGCTAAAACTGGCAACGATATCTCCCCGGAGGTCCGTTCTACTGCATTGTTAAAACCTGTTAGTGTTATGCAACGCGGTATTATCTTATCTTCGAGTCTCATTGCACGAGGACCCTTGGATGGATAATACAGGCGCCGCTTCCGTCCTCAACCATGATTCTCTTAACATCAGTATCAGCAATACGTAAAGTTATGACCAAAGCATCATAATGAGGAAAAGACAAACCGTCGGCATCGGACTTATCGAAGGAGATACTTTCTTCGAAGTCGTCATACCGTTCGTGGGCGATTGTTCGTTTCAATTTGTGCGTGGTTGTGAACATTACATGGTTGATTGCTGAGTCATCGCTGCCTCTGACGATCATGTTTATGGTGCGTACTGGCGAAGGCGGCTTTGGCGGCCCCTGGGGTTGTTCCCGCCCTCGTGCGAAGTTGGTCTTTCCCTTGTCGCTAAGCAGCTCCCTCAGGTATCCTTGGTTTAGCATCCTAACTACCTCTTGTCGTAGACCTATGCAGTCTTCGGTTTTGTGTCCCCTTTCCTGATGGAACTCGCACAGGACGTTCGACCTCCTTGCGGTAGGGTCTGATTTCATTTTCTGCGGCCATTGCACCTTAGTGCCCAGCTTCTCCAGTGCGTACACTATTTCTGAAGGAGACACACAAAAGTTATGGGCAAATAATAGAGGGGGTATACCTTTTTCATTCCGGAGTGGAGCGACATGTCGTTACAATGCCTCCGTATGCCTTGTCGGCGGTGGATGGGAAAATCTAACGTAGGGCTAATGCCTTTCTTTGTTGAAGCGCAGGAGTTGTTCTCGTCGCCCGTCGTTACGTCGATCCCTTCTTGTTTCTGATTGTATCGCCGTTAGCCGTTGGGTCGGTCCGTTGAGGTCGTCCTCATCCGCTCGTACTTCGGCACAGTAGGCGTTGTGGATCTCTTCCCATGTGGTGGGGGATATTTCATGAGTCGGCTCAGTAGCTTTTTGGTCGCCCTCGAACCATCTCTGTTCATCCCGTTTTGGAAAGTTGCGACTGCCATACCTTCCGATACATTTGGTAGGCTCATCGTTACTCTGTTGAATCTGGCCAGGAAGTCCCTTAGTCCTTCTCCTACGGTTTGCCTGACAGCGAAGATATCGTTGACCCTGGCCTCTGCTTTCTTTGCTCCTGCATGGGCGGTGGCGAATGATAACTGTGATTTTAACACGTTCTATGCCCATACTTGCCTATGCTTTATGTATGATTTGCCATAAAATAGACCCAGAATGCTTATAAGTTGCGCTTGATTGCAGGTTTGAGCAACAAGATGACAAAAGTCAAAAATCGGCTCGAAACGGAGTGAAACCTGCTCAAGTGTCAAAAATCATGAAAGCAAGGATATTCAGAACTTGGTGCGGACCGCACCATCATGTCATGCGGCCGCACCATAGGAGTTCATAGAGTTGGCATTCTCAATCGCAAGCGGCGCGGCCACACTACAAGCTCACGCGGTCCGCGCCCAGCCAATGTGGCCGCGCTACAGGATCACGCGGTCCGCACCACAAAAGTCCAGAGACCATCACAAGCCACTCATGCGGCCGCACTACAAGTTCACGCGGTCCGCGCCAGTCATCATGCGGCCGCACTCCATCATTGTGCGGTCCGCATCAACATCTTCAGAAGGCAAGTCTCAGAAGTCAAGCAACCCAGTGCGGCCGCGTGCCAGCTTCGTGCAGACCGCACGGACCCCGCAGGGGTATTTTTGT